>NW_023270825.1:24190165-24274519 GCF_011800145.1 Mirounga leonina
CACCTGACTGGCTCAGTGGGGCCAGCAACTCTTAATCTTGGGGTTGTGAGTTTGAGCCCCACATTGGGTGTAGAGATTACTTTAAAAAAACCTTTATAAAGAAAAAAACAAAAACCTAACACTCTTGGGGGAGAATGAAATCTAAAAGGAACAATAATTTTTCAAAATAACCTGGGAAACATCAGGATGAGATGTTTCCATCAAGGAGGGCATTCTGGAAGCTCCTTTTTAAGTCACAGCACTTAACCATTAATCCTCAGGTGACAAGGTCAATCCTGGACGACCCAGTGGAAGGTTGTCTTTTTGCCATTAGAAGTTAGTTTTTGCCTCTGGTTTTCCATCAATCAAATCAAATCCCAGTTTTTCCAGGGGTTTTTGTGCCATCAGCCGCCTCTCCATTCTGCATTCTAAATAGTCTTTTGATTCATTTCTGCACAAAGCATTTTTGATTTTATTGTCAGGGAGATACTTGATGAATTTCTCTTTAAAGCTTTTATGTTCACCAAAGTGATCCAGTGGGAAGCTGCCCTTGTCTGGTGCTGTGGCTGGAAGCTCTTGTACCCAAAATTCATGGCTGTTGACCTCATTGTATTTTTTTTTTAATTAAACTCTATCCCTAACATGGGACTCGAACTCACAACCCTAAGATCGAGAGTCACATGCTCTACCAACTAAGCCAGCCAGACGCCCTATCATTGTATTTGTAGTACCTGATGTAATAACACGATGCCCAGAAAAAGTATTTGTCGAACGACTGGCCAAATACAAAAATGAATGAACAAGCGTGAAAAGTTTGGAAAGGAGGGTGCCTGGGTGGTTCAGTCAGTCAGTGAAGCGTCTGCCTTCAGCTCAGGTCATGATCCCAGGGTCTTGGGATCGAGCCCCGTGTCGGGCTCCCTGCTCAGTGGGGAGTCTGCTTCTCCCTCTACCCTTCCCTTCTGCTTGTGCTTTCTCTCTCTCTCAAATAAATAAATAAAATCTTTAAAAAAAGAAAAAAAGAAAGAAAAGCTTGGAAAGGAAAGACCAAGTGATGATCTCAGGGCCAGGATCAAATAATTACCTCTGAGTTATCCAGCCCTAGTTTTTGTACTGAAGCAGAGTACCTCTAAAGGGCCCCTTTTCCCTTATGAATCTTCTGCAGTCTTAACTGATGTTCATCATTTCTTCCTGCCCAGTGTCCACTCCCTTTTTCTACGAGGTCCCCAATTTCCTTTTGGGAAATCACCTCTCTTCATTTCGCACCCTCTTTTTGGGAGGGTGAATTTTGGAAAGCAACTCTCACCATGAAAGGTAAAAGAACCTTATCCTTCTGTTTGCCCTCCTTCAGCCCCTCCACATATGGACCCATGTGACCTAAACTCAGCCAATCAGATGCTCTCTCCTGGGACTTTAACTCTTGGGCAAGTGACCCAAGATGGTAAATGTAGTTGGAGCCCATTTCTTTTGGTGGTGGTATACTCATCAGAGAGTTTCTGCCATAAACCCTCCTGAGGCCCTTCCTGCCCAGCCCTCTGGAGATCCTCTTACTCCTGACTTTTTCTAAGCCCAGTCCTCCTGCCTTTAGCCATGTCACTGTGCTGCTAATAACCTTCCAATGAATGAACTTGCATCCATGCAACCAAGACCCCTCATGGGGCAGGCTGCCTGCTCCTCTGGCTAAATAGCCTGCTTTCTCTCACTTCATTTCTCTTCCTAGGCAGTCTTGCATGGCTCTTTAAAAATGCTATACTGGGGGTGCCTGGCTGGCTCAGTCGGTAAAGCAGGCAACTCTTGATCTCAGGGTCGTGAGTTCAAGCCCCACGTTGGCCATAGAGTTTACTTAAAAAAAAATTTTTTTAATGCTATATTGGAAGGCTCCTCCTTCAATACTCCTTCCAAGTGATTGTTATTTATTCTATTCATTTCCAGGTTCTAGCTCCTTGTAGCAGACAATGATAAGGCTGTCCTTTCTTCTCTGCAGCAATTCCTCCTTCTGTGTAACTGATTCCTCACCTCCAGCAGCTTGACCTTGTGCTTTGACCACCATGGATTGGGCAAGCATTAGACATCTTACCCTAAGCTGGGCCAATCAGATCTCTCCTTCCTGGGAATTTATAAATTTGACCTAGGGAATATGAAAGTAGTAGGTGGCTGAGAACTAAACCTCACAAGTGGGTTGGTGCTAGGAGGATGGCCTATAATTTTCTGTTGCCAAAGTTTGGGATTTTTGAGTCCCAACACTTCCCTATCTTGAGGAGCATTGCAATAATTTTGCCTTCCTTGATAAAGTTTTTTTTTTTCTTTTTTTTTTCAAGATTTTATTTATTTATTTGAGACAGAGAGAGCACATGAGAGGGGGGAGGGTCAGAGGGAGAAGCAGGCTCCCTGCCGAGCAGGGAGCCCGATGTGGGACTCGATGTGGGACTCGATCCAGGGACTCCAGGATCATGACCTGAGCTGAAGGCAGTCGCTTAACCAACTGAGCCACCCAGGCGCCCTGATAAAGTTTTCTAATATTGACCTATGTTAGCTGCAATCACAAGAATCTTTTTTTTTTAATTTTTTAAAAAGATTTTATTTATTTATTTGACAGAGAGAGACACAGCGAGAGAGGGAACACAAGCAGGGGGAGTGGGAGAGGGAGAAGCAGGCTTCCCGCTGAGCAGGGAGCCCAATGCGGGGCTCGATCCAGGACCCTGGGATCATGACCTGAGCCGAAGGCAGACGCTTAACGACTGAGCCACCCAGGCGCCCCCAATCACAAGAATCTTAACACAGTCGCCATATGATAGAAGGCTCCTTGGAGGCAGGGCCAGATTTTCATTCATTTGTCCATGTGTTATTCATCAGACATTTATTGAGTATTTACTGTGTGCTAGGTGCTAGGAACCCAAAGGTGAACTAGACAATCCCCTGACCTCAAGGAGCTTGTTCTCTGTCTAGTTGGGGGTATAAGTGTATTCATTCATTCATTCCTTCATTCATTTGACAAATAATTCATTTCCTCAACAAATGATTGACAGCACGTATTAACTATTATGTGACAGGCTCTGGTACTAAATGGTTTTCTTTTTTCATTCTCACAACTCTTTGATGTATGTTTCATTTTACAGACGAAGTAACTGAGTCACAGGAAAGGAAGTCAAGCAGCTTTGCCAGTCACAAGGCTTTTAAGTGCTAGAGCTGAGTCTCCAATCCTGTGTGGCCATGGAGCTCTTGCTCTGAACCACTCTGTAATCTCACTCTCAAAAAAAAAAAAAAAAAAAAATCCCAAAGTAATGTGACACGTGCTTGCTAACACAGGTGTGTATAAAGTTTACAGTGAAGAAAGAGACTAATTTTGTGAGGCGGTTGGAATTCAAGAAAGGTTTTACAGTTGAAATGGTTTGAGCAATCTTGAAGCAAGACTTGTAACCCCGGTGCCTAGCCCAGAACTTTGCATGTGAACTCAGTAAAATGGTGATGAGGTGGCTTATGCATCTGGAAGGAGCTGTTTTCCTGTTTGCATGGAGCCTGGGGTGTTACCTACTGCCTTCTGCGGCATCCCTTTTGTGATTTAGCAATGGTGTGCAAGGTTATCAGATCATTTGTGTATTATATCATTGATGCTCACAAAAACCCTGTGAGGTAAGTAGTACAGGTATTAATTTTGTAAGATGGGTGAGGAAACCAAGGCTGATGTTGCATGACTCATCCAAGACCACACATGGTGAGTAAGTGGCAGAACAAGACAAGGACCTGTGTCCTGCCCTCCAGAGAGAGGAACTGGCTAACAGGATTCCTCTAATCTAGTCACGTCCTCACTCCTAGGCTCTAATTTAAGGCTTTGCACTTTCCAGCCTCTGTATCTGAGCTTCTGAAGGTTCCCTCTCCTGGGAACACCCTCCCCTTACCTCTCACCCTCAGTTCTGCAAATACTGCTCATCCTTCAAGATTAAGCTCATCCTACATCTTCTTCCCAAGTCTTTTCCAAATTCCAAATTGGAAAGCTTCAATTAAATCCCTTAGCCCGGCTTCCAACCAGATTCTTGCCCTGAAAAAGTTTTTGTCACTGTAGTCCAGCCTTCCTCATCAGAACTCCAGCCTTCTGTAGGCCTTTTATTGCTGTTTGTGTTATACATGTACACCTTTTCTCTCACTAGAATGTAAGCCCCACGTGGTGCAAGCCACATGTTTTTCTTTTAGCCTTATACTTCTATCACAAACTTATGTTCTTTAGGATCATAGTGTTTATTGACTCAAAGAAGATATCTGCTCTGTCCACCTGCTGTTAGATTGTTCAGCTCTTAAACCAGGAAAAACTGATAGTTGTCAATCCCTTTCCTAAAGAACTAAATTCTTTATGGGTAACCAAAAGTCTCTTGTTATGATGTAGATCCATTTCCTTTCTAACTCCTATGGGAAGATAGAACTCAAGGGGTGCAAAATAATATTTATTATGCTCCTACCATGGGCCAGGCATTATGATAGGTGCACAATGTTTTATTAACGTATTTCTTGCAATGAGCCTATGAGACAGAAAGTATTAACTCTATTTTAGAGAATTTGGCTCCCGAAGTGGCTAAATACTCAAGGTTTAGCTTTCAGTTATTGGCAGAGTTGGAAGGAGACCAGGTTTCCTGACTCTTAAGGAGGTATTCTTTAAAGGAAATTGTACAGAAAACCCTGATTAGGGGCAGCTGTGAAGGGCAAAGAGACATCCGAATTATTAAGAAATGTGTTAATGTACGCAGCATACTGAAGAATGGTGAGAGAATGCTGAAAATGCTATCCTATAGATACCCACATAGGAATTCGCTGATTAAATCAAGGAGCCCTGTCTCCGCCTGGGATTCAGATCCTAGAACTTCCCCGGAGGCAAAGGCAGAGAGGGCGCCACCTGTCCAAGAGAACCCGGGAACCTGCTCTGGACACTAGGGCTCAGCCCCTTCCTTTCCTCACTTTCTAATTGGCCTACTTCTTCCTGGGCCCCGCCTCCTCTGCGTGGACCAAGAAGCCGCCAAACCCTACCCAGGCCCCTCCTCGACACCAGCGGGCCGCCTTTGCTGTCGCCCGTGATTGGCCAGACAGCAGCATGGGGTCCGCCTCCTCCTCCTCCAGATTGGCCAGCAGTCCTCAGGCTCATGTCCCTCCTGTCCGACCCCGCCCCGTTTCCCCTCGGCCGCCGGGCCTTGGGCGAGCCACTGCCTCCGCGGGAGTGGGCCCCGCCCCTTGTGACGGCCAGGCCGGTAATTGGCGGCGGCGTGCAGCCATTTCCGGTTTCGGGGAGGTGGGTGGCGTGCGGAGCGGGACTGGAGCCGCCGCCGCCGCCGCCGCCTGGGCTGCCGCCTACAGAACCTGCCTTGCGCCTGGTGCTGTCGGGACGATGCGGCCGGGGCCCGGAGGCTGCTGCTGCCGTCGCCCGATGCGGGCGAACGGCTGCGTGGCGAACGGGGAAGTGCGGAACGGGTACGTGAGGAGCAGCGCTGCTGTCGCCGCAGCCGCCGCCGGCCAGGTATGGTGGGACCGGGCGGCCGGGCTGAGCCGGAGGTGGCGGGCCGGGACCCCGCGAGCTGAGCCCGTGCGGAGCCGTCAGAGGGGCGGCCGGGCGGGGCGAGGTCGCAGTGACCGTCCGCGGGGGCGGGCGCCGGGCACGACTCAGGTGTGCGGGCGGCGGTGTCCTGGCGCTGACCGGGCCTGCCCCAAGCGGGAGGCTCAAGGGCGGCGTAGGGGCTCCCTCGTGTCTCCGCGTCTGAGGTCTTCCTCCTTTCCTTTGGAGGTTTGGGCTCTGGCTCAAAGTCCGAGTACCTTCCTCCCCCTGATCTGGCCAGAAATATGGGCTGGCCCCCCGCGGAAGCCGGGAGTGACCCCGCGGACCCCGGGAGGATCCACTCGAGGGCTCTTGGTTCTTTCTCTCGAGGCTCCCTCCTCATGTCCTCGAGGTGGTTGCTTCCTCTTAGAGTCCTGAAACCCTCCAAGGAAAACAGTCCTCGAGGTCCTCAGGAGGCAAAGAAAGTTAGGAGGTGGTACCAGGCGGAAACACACCCGTCTCTTCCTACCACGTACCTACCCCTTCTGCAAACAGGGCACTGGACCACACATCTGGCAGTGAACCTGGGCTGGTGCCTCACTAGCGTCATGCTCTTACCCTGTGGTGAGACCCCATCCCGGGCTCCAGGTTGAGTTAGGTGGGCCCTGTGAGCAAGAGTGCTATCGCACAAGGGGCTTGTTGAACCCAGTGGTGACTTGTGATGAGTCTTATACGAGTTAACCAAGGCTGAATCACCAACCAAGTCCAGGGAGTTCTGAAATATTTTGAAAAAGTTTTGATTGAAGACAGTAATTAGTAACCGCCTTCCAATTCTCTGGATTGACAGTTTCTCCTGAAATGTATTTTTAAAGACGAGCTGGTTAAAAAGATTAAAAGATCAGTATTGCTGGAAGAGTGTTGTGAAATTTGCAATTGACTTTCATGCTTATAAATCCCGTTTAGATACTAAGGAAAACGTTTTCTTGCCCCAAAGTCATCTGTTCCCAATAGCAGTAGTGTGACTCTTGTGATTTTATTTGGCTTTGATATAGATACCTAGCAGCCTCCTCCCCCAGTCAGTAGATGGGATAGATAGGCCTGTTACTGTTTGGTGTGAAACAGAAAATAAAGCATTCCTCCGAGTCATGTTGACATAGCAAGGCTATGAGAGTTGGGAAAACACATAAAAGAGCCTTGACCTTCCCTGAAGGTGGAAGGCACCATAATGCACATATTCCAAAGATTTATCTTCATTTTTGGCTGTGTAAGGGTTTTTTTTAGCAACATAAATGGTTAATAAGACAAAATTGCGGTGGTAGAGAATGTAACAGAGAAACCTGATTGGTGGGAGTCAGAAAATACATTGCAGATGGAGTGAATTATGATCTTTTAAGAGGGAAAAGGAAGTCAAGAGAAAGGTGTTCAGAGGCGTTTTATGTTTAGGTGCTCTTTTCACTTAACATAAGAGTTATGTTCTGATTTAATAATAAATTTCTCCCATAATCTCTAATAATCTAGCATTTGTAGGTATGATATTTCTTCATAGGTTACCAACCAATAGTAAAATGAAGACATATCAAGTTGCTAAAGTGAAATTTAAAAATCTGTATGACTCTAACATCTGGCTTTTTCTAGTATATTTTAGTGAAAAATTCCACTCAAGGCACTATGGTGGCATCTGGAAGACTGGTCTACTGGAATGCCTGAAAAAAGTGGTTAGGGCTCCAGTATCCCTTCTAGAAAACTCTTTGTCACAAGTGTTTTTAAAACAAAGACTTGAGGGATATAGCTTTGTACATGAATATGAGGAATATTATCTATTAGTTTTTGTTTTTTTTATTTTCTTAAGCAAAAGAGAGGCTTTTGGTAACTTCATGGGAGCAAGAGTTTCTTTAAAATAATTTAAATTGTTTTTGTTTCAATTAAAGTGATTGTGCACTAAACCCTATTTATTTCCCCCTACTTTCTGGGGGAAATGTTGACAATTGTGCCATAAAAATACACGTAAGGTGTTAAGTGTGCAGGTGTGTGTCATCTTTTAACTAAAATATAAATTTAGAGTTTTTAAACCGGGGATATACATTCATTTCCTTACATATCCCAACATTTGTCTTTTAATGAACAGGAGAGAAGTTAGAAACTTCTAGGATTCTTTTACACTCTCAAGAGTTTCAGTGTTTGAAGGGATGAATATATGTGCTTGCCCTTTGTTAGATTTGGGTTTAGAGTTTGAGTAAATTGATCCTGTGGTAGAAAGGGCATATAAAACAAACGTTTCTGTTTGTTTTTGTTTTCTGATTTTTTTCTCCAATTTTTTTCTTATTGTGGTAAAACACACATAACATAAAATTTACCATCTTATCCATTTGTAAGCCTAAAATTAAGTGCCATTAAATGCATTCCTCATGTTGTGCAACCATCACCACCATCCACTGTCATAACTTTTTTCATCTTGTAGAACTGAAACTCTGTACCCATTAAACAGTAACTCCCCATTCTCTTCTCCCAGTCCTTGGCAACCACCATTCTGCTTTCTTTCTCTATGAATTTGACTGCTGTAAGTACCTCAGATAAATGAAATCATACTATATTTTTCTTTTTGTGTCTGGCTTATGTCATGTAGCATAATGTCCTCATGGTTCATCCATGTAGCAGTGTGTATCAGAATTTCCTTCCCCCCCCTTTTTTTTTAAGATTTTATTTATTAGAGAGAGAATGAGTGAGCATGAGCAGGGGGCAGGGACAGAGGGAGAGGGAGAAGCAGACTCCTGCTGAGCAGGGAGCCCAGTGTGGGATTCAATCCCACGACCCTGGGATCATGACCTGAAGGCAGACGCTTAACCGACTGAGCCACCCAAGGGCCCCCAAATTTCCTTCCTTTTTAAGGCTGAATAATATTCCATTGCAACATATTGTCAGTGGACACTTGGGTTGCTTTCAGGGTTTAGGTATTGTGAATAATGCTGCTTTGAACATGGGTGTACAAATATCTCTTCAAGACCCTGCTTTCAGTTTTCTTGGATATACCCAGAAGCTGGATCACATAATTCTATTTTTAATTTTTTGAGGAAATGCCACACTGTTTTCCACAGCAGCTACACCATTTTACGTTCCCATCAACAGTGCACAAGGCTTCCTATTTCTCCACATCCTCACCAACAATTGTTATTTTCTGTTTGTTTGGGGGTTTTTTGCATAGTAGCTGTGAGATAATAGGGGAAAAGTATGCATATATGTTTCTGCTTCTAGTTCCTGGCACAGAACTCCTAAAACTTGTGTAATTTCCTAAGTGATAGGAATACTAGGAGCATCTTTTGTTCTAATATTTAGTCTTTGACCCTTATTCCTGACAGAGAGTTCCTAAATCCCTTGGAATTTCCCTGGTGATAGCTGTGTCTTTTGTTCTAATGAGCTGACTCTGGGTGGGCTCCTGGATGGGGACTGCTCTCCAGAAAGACCAAGCCATGATTAGAAGCTTGGAATTTTCAGCCCCTCCCCACATTCTCCAGAGAGGAGGTTAAGGGGCTGGAAATGAAGTTAATGATTGCTCATGCCGATGTGGTGAAGCTTCCATAAAAATCCCCAAAGTACCAGGTTGAGAGAGCTTCCGGGTTGCTGAACATGTGGAGATGCTAGGAGAGTGGCGTGCCCCTTCCCACACACCTTCCCCCCTGTGCACCTCTTCCACCTGGATGTTCATCTGTATCCTTTATCATATCTTTTTATAATAAACTCGGAAACAGTAGGTAAACAGTTTTCCTGAGTTCCGTGAGCCATTATAGCAAATTATCAACCAGAGGAGGAAGTGGTGGGAACCTGATTTAAAGCTTATGGGTTAGAAGCACAGGGGACAACCTGGACTTGCGACAGGCATCTGAGGCGGGGGTGGGGCAGGGAGCAGACTCCTGGGACCAAGTCCTTCACTTGAGGGATCTGACACTCTCAGGTGTCAGAAGTGCTGTGAGGGTGGGTAGCTCTGTGAGAGTGGAGGAGAAGCATCGCAGGAGTATTGGGTTTTGTTTTTACGGCAGCCATGGGTAGACATTACTGTTTTTTAAGGATGACAGACACAGAGCTGTCACAAGGAAGAGGAGCAATAAAGCAGTAATTTTTCCTCCCTTGCCATTCAGAGAGGAGAGGGGAGGAGGGTCAACCTTTATTTGAGGTAAAGGGCAGCAGTTAGCACTAGGGAAACTGAAAGAGTTAGAATTGGAAGCTTTGGCAAAATTAGAGCTGGAAGAAACCTTTAGGGGTTTATGTAATTCAGTCCCTTTATCTTTTTGTAGTACTTTATTAAAACTAATCTTGATAGATGATTCTATCCTATTTTTAAAGACCTCTAGAGGATTTGCAGGAAATTTTTTCAGCAGCATGTTGCAGTGTTCAGTGATTTTAATTACAAGAGTCTTTTACTGTGGATTTAACGTTTGATTAAATAAGTGCCATATTTTGGTTGCACCTGAAGTACAATACTGTCTGTTTTTACTTTTAGAGCTCCTTGTTTACAGCACTTTTTTTAGATCTTCCATTTCTTTATAGAACTTTTGAGATTTAGACATGTATTTTACCTTCCTTAATTAGTTAACAAATATTGAAGGAAAGAAACTATCTGCCTTTGAGACTGTTTTGAGCCTAACATTCTTCCCTTTAGAAGTAGTTTTAATGAGATATTAGAAGGATGACAGCCTTCTAGCTGCCAAAATAGGTAAGATTCTAAGGAGGACTTGGGGGCACAAGTCAAGTTCTTAGGACAAGCAAAGTTGAAAGAACAAAGAGCTTAGTACTGCTACTTAGAAGGAGGCAAATGAATAATGAAGGGTGATTTCCTAAATAGCTACTAGCTTTTGTTTCCACTGACAGGAAACAGTAACTGAAAAGTTAGTTGAGATGAGAATGGGAGGAGTATCTAGAATGGCCTGGATACCTGTTCAAGTTTTGAAGGCCTGATGAGACATCCGAAGACCTCAAGGCTTTGCAAAAATAATACTGTAACTACAGCTGTGGGACTAGATTTTTGTTTTGAATGCTTTTTTGTCTCAAGGAGAACATTTCAGATCTTATGGGGCTGGATCTGAAAGATTCCAGAGTCATTTGAGGTACTCAGGAATTCTTTTTTTTTTTTTTTTTTTAAGATTTTATTTACTTATTTGACAGAGAGAGAGCAGGAGAGCACAAGCAGTGGGAGCGGCAGAGGGAGAGGGAGAAGCAGGCCCCCTGCTCAGCAGGGAGCCCGAAGCGGGGCTTGATCCCAGGACCCTGGGATCATGACCTGAGCCGAAGGCAGTCGCTTAACCAACTGAGCCACCCAGGCGCCCCTCAGGAATTCTTTTTAATAAAAATTCTTGGTAAATGAGACAAGTATTTAATATATAAACCTCTGTGTTCTTAAGGTCATCTTTTAAAACTTGCATATGCAGAGAAAGCAGACTTGCCCACTTTTTAGGGTTGGCGTAGGTGCCCTAGAAACTTCATAGTGCTCTGGGCAAGATAGTTAATTGGTTGAGATTCAATTAGATTCAATTTTGAAAGAAAGAAGTAGTGTTTATTGGCAGAATGGGCAATTGAGAGGGATGGGTAGAGACTGCGTTTGCATTCTGAGTGGGTGCGCCTTACTTGATTAAATACATGGTTTGTGGCCTCAAAAGTCAGTTGCCTTCTGAATAGCTCCTAATATAATTTGTAGTTTGTGACTGATTAAGCAAGTAAGTCCTTGCTCTTCACACATTTAATGTCAGAAAATTTATCTTAACTTTTGTTGCCTTTAAGGCTACCTTTAAGACCCATTATAAAGGTTAAGGTTGCTATTTTTCCATTTGTTTTAAAATATTTTGCTTCTGATTATAGGAATAATACATGTGTACTATAGTACCCTAAAGGATTGTGATAGCCCCTGGTGTTGGGGGTTAATTTTTTTAATGTGGTCTGTTTTACCAGTCTCCTGCTTTCTGATAATTTCTAAGTATAGTGAAATATGCAGTTGTACTGAAACTATGGGTATGATCCAGCCTTACTCCAAATAACACATACTGAGGTTGGGGAAAGTATTCAACAATTTTTGTAATCTGGGAAGTTTAGAAACGATTGTGTAGATAAAGTACTGACATCTCACATGTGACGGTTTTGACTTATTCTAAATAAGCCTGTTGGTGCCCTTTCAGCAAACATCTGAGATTTTACTGCAGTAGTCCCCTTTATCTGCAGGGCATATGTTCTAAGACCACCAGTGGATGCCTGAACCCACTGTATATAGTGGATAGTACCAAACCCTGTGTATGCCATTTTTTTTCTATGCATGCATACCCATGATAAAGGTTAATTTATAAATTAGGCACAATAAGAGAGTAACAACAATAACTAATAATAAAATAGAAAATTATAACAACATGCTGTCATAAAAGTCATGTGAATGTGGTCTCTCTCAAAATATCTTGTTTTACTATACTTAACCCTTCTTGCGATGATGTGAGATGGTAATATGCCTACATGGTGAGATGAAGTGAGGGGAATGATGTAGGCACTGTAACACGGCATTAAGCCTACTGTTTAGCTTTTGATGATTATGTCAGAAGGAGGATCATCAGCTTTCAGACTGTGGTTGACCGTGGGTAACTGAACACGTGGACATTGGGAGGGACTACCATATTTGCACTGTGCCTAGTATGTAATAGGAACTCGGGAAATCTTAGTTGAAGGAATGGATGGGTGATCACTGAAGCCGTGCAAGTTGGTGAAGCAGATAGAAGATGGCATTAAGCAAGAAGAGGAAGCACGGAAGATGTAATATTGGGGAATCATAATGTTACTGGAAGACACACACACTGCTGAGGAAGGTTGATTGTTGTTTTGTTTTTTTAAAGATTTTGTTCATTTTTTTTGAGAGAGAGAGAGAGAGAGAGAGAGAGCACATGGGAGTGGGGAGGGTCAGCGGGAGAAGCCTACTCCCCGTGAGCAGGGAGCCTGATGCGGAACTCCATCCTGGGACTCCAGGATTATGACCTGAGCCGGAGGCAGCCGCTTAACCGACTGAGCCACCCAGGCGCCCCAGGAAGGTTGATTGTGAGAGAACAGAAGCATTAGGAAGTGGTATGAGAAAGCCCTAGGAAAGGAAGGCTGTTTGAATTAGAGAGGGGTAAGCAACATCTTGGTGGCGGGAAACCAAAGATGTAATTATAATAGGTACCCTTTACTGTGACCAGGACCTCCCCCAGCTTCTTCACCCATCTGATCTTCACAAGGGCCTTGCAGGGCAAATATTATCACCAGGTTCTAAATAAGACAATTCCAGACCATTTAAATAACTGTCCCAGTTAGTTAGTTGGTAGAGCCTGGTTTATCTTACTCTATTAAGCCACTGAATTTGGCAGTTCAAAAATTACTGGTAACATTTGAGGAGTTTAAATTAGCTATGCCACAAGATATTCCACACTCTGAACATATATTTCCAGAAGTGTCCTCTTTGTTCCACAGGCAACTTTGGAAAAGTAGGGAGTCCACATTTTTTCTTGCAATCAGGATAAATTCCCTACTTTTTGTCGATAAGTATCTCCTATGGAATGGACTGAAGAGTGCTTCCAAAGCTCGCTGGAAAACAAACATATTTTGACATTACGATTTTCCTGTTTGAAAACTCAAAAATGGAGACGCCCACATATATATGCCCTGGCACTTGTTCAGTTCAGTGGCATCCCGTGCACTCGGGCAGCGAGGTTCTGGCCCGGAGTTACCATTCTCCCTTGCCACCCACACCTCCTGTGTAGCGCTTCCCGATCTCCAGATAAGCTTCGTGGCGTAACAGTCGGCTGCACCGTCAGGAGATCTGAGCATGAGTGCCGCTCTGCCACAGATTCTGCTCCTTGATCGGAGGAGCTCTCTTCCACCTCTGACTTGTTCTGGGCCTGTGAGCCCACGCCCTCCCCGCTGGTTCTGGAGTGGACACCACCTGAGGGACAGCCTGGTTCGCATCAATTTCCCCTCTCTGCGGATAATCTCTGATACATGGGGGTAGGCCCCTGGTGGTCACTTCTGTGCAGTATGACTGTATTCCTGGGTCCTAACTGACTGACACCTAGGCCAAAATGAACCTAACAACCCTCTCTCATGGGGATTTACGATTTCAACAGGTTAAGAGCTTGAAGGGCACTAGACCTCCAACATCCTGGAGAAAAGCTCCGTGAACTCCTGCTGCTGAGGTCCCAAGTGCTGTGCTGTTTCCTGCCTGACTTCTCTGAGTTATTCATCAGTTCTACCTTACTCCCTCCTTTTATTTATTTTTTGCATGCCTATCATCCTTGCAATAAATCACCTTTTTGTTTAGATAGAGTCAGTTTCTGTTGCTATCAACTGAAAAAAATGTATTTATTTTTTATTTTTTGTTTAAAGATTTTATTTATTTATTTGAGAGAGACAGAGTACAAGCTGGGGGGGGGCAGAGAGAGAGGGAGAGAGACAAGCGGACTCCCTGCTGAGCTCGGAGCGGAGAGTGTAGGGCTCCATCCCAGGACCCTGAGATCATGACCTGAGCTGAAGTCAGCCGCTTAACCAACTGAGCCACCCAGGTGCCCCTTAACTGAAAGAAATCTAACAGATACATATTCCATATTCCATGTTAAAATCTCTTAGAACTTCTTTTGTACACTTATCGACTGGGTATTTATATGTTAACAGAGCCTACAGACTTTTAGAGTTTCAGTAAAATTTTTAAATATGTCTCTCAACTGTCAATTTTGTGCACTTGGAATATTGTTCACTCTTTATCTAGGATGAGGGATACCTGGTTCAAAATTATAAGGTATTGAAGCACATGAGATTCTCATTGCCTGCTATAACTAAACTGTCTCCAGGTTCTCATTAATACACATAGAGATAGACCAAAAAAGGAAAACAAAAAAATCTGAACTAGTGTTTTTAAAAAGGGGAACAGCAGACCACAGATTAAAATTCAGACAATATTTGTCTGCTAACTTTGCCGAACTGCGGAGAACGTGCTCATAACCAGTAAACAAGACTCTTTCATGGTTGAAAAATCATAAACCAAAGGGGATGTAATAGATTATTTAATACAAGAGTTTAAGAAAATTGACTATTTAGGAAAAAACCCTCTGATTAGAGCTTCTTCTCACACCATACTATGCCAGAGAGGGCAAACTGGCTCCCTGTGGATATTCTCCCTATCTCCCCTTTAGTAATAGAACCCCTCAGTTTTAGCTGGGTCCATGGCCACCTAGCTACAGTCTACATTTCCCAGTCTCTCCAGCAGCTAGGTAGCCATGTGATGAAATTCTGGCCAAAGAGGAAATGGGGACAGGTACCAGGCCTTTAAAACAGCAATTGCTCTCCTTCCACTTTTCTTTCTCTCTGCCAGTGGCTTGGAATGGAGATGTGGTTGAGACTGAGATGCAAATACAACATCCTAAAAGATTACAGAACAACAAAGAAGATAGCTCGTAATCTGCCTACCGAGTGCTACCAGTCTACCTTCAGACTTTATGGAGAGAAATAATTTCTATACTGTTTGAACAACTTTATTTTTATGTCATATTTACAACAACAAAAACAAAAAAATTAAAACAAAAACGCTTCTAGGTTAAAATTCATAGGTAGAGGCAAGCCATCAATTTCACAGAACAACTAGATAAAACAACATAGATTACTTAAGACAAGAAGTAGTTTTAAAGACAATGAAGAACTGTCTTCCATGCAAAGCAAAAAGGGCAAGATACACTAAAATTTCAGAGAGGGAAGAACCTTTCCTTAGTGAGCTGAAATTGCTAGTCATTTTCTCACCTGGTGGTGAGCATGAATGATCGTAACTGGGCTTGCCATAGCCAGAAGAACTCTGCCAAGAGAAAGAAAACCAGCAGAGCTTATGACAGCTCTATAGGATGATGTGACAGACTAAATTCTAGCACAGCCCCAGCTGCATGGCCAGTTTTCTGCACAGGACACTTACCAAGTGCTAGAAAAGCTGGACAGCTGGACTAGAAAGGTGACTTGAAATCAACCACAATCTTAAAATGCTTAGGAGATAAAGTCATACTAGAGGGAGGGGCTTGCAACAAACACACAATGGATCCCATCCTTAGACAGTGCTCCCCAGAGTGGACTGAATCTACCCAAAGCTTTAGCCCAGCTCCACCCAGCTCCATTCCTGATTAGATGGCGGGTGCTCAGCCCCACACGGTACCTAAGAGCGCAAAAGATGAAAAGAACATGGACTTGCATCTCTGCAGGTCCGTTATGTCCAGCAAGCAATCAAAAATGTCTGCTTTCCCAGGGGGCAGGGTGGGAATGTGGGCATGACTGAAGGAGAGAGAAGGCAGAGGACACAGCAGTCTACACATTCCCTCTCACCGCTGCAGTACTGCGAGCCCTGGGAAATCCCTTAGGGCTTGACCCCTCCCTCCCTTTAATTTCATGTGCCCAGAAATGGACATTCCTCCTGTTTAATTTTTTAATATTTCAAAACTGCACAAATAACTTTCAGACATCAAAGCCACTTCTAGGAACCCAGAGCTCCCTTTCTACCAAGGAGCTCAAAATTAGCATAATCATCTCATTCTTTTCAACAAATATTTCCTCTCTATATGTCAAGGACTGTACTCTGTACTGGAAAATATAAAGAGGAGATAATCCGGGGTGCCTGGCTGGCTAAGTCAGTGGAGTGTATGACTCTTGATCTCGAGGTTGTGAGTTCGAGCCCCACGTTGGGTGTAGAGATTACTGAAAAATAAAATCTTTTTTTAAAAAAAAAGGAGATTAAAAAAATAGGAGATAATACTAGTATTCAAGAATTCTTCAGGTTTTTTTTTTTTTTCCAAAAAAGGATACAAAGATCAGCATGGTTTTTGAGATAAAAAAAGAATAAGGAAACTATTTTAAAGAATACTGTCAAAGGGATTTATATTTAAATATGCAGGATAAAAAATACATAAAAAGTGAGAAACATTTCTTTCACAAGTGATTCCCACTCTTCCTCTTCACATAACTGACAACACCAAAGAAAGGAGATTAAGCGGGGCACCTAGGTGGCTCAGTTGTTAAGCATCTGCCTTTGGCTCAGGTCATGGTCCCAGGATCCTGGGATCGAGTCCCACATCCGGGCTCCCTGCTCCGCGGGAAGCCTGCTTCTCCCTCTCCCACTCCCCCCGCTTGTGTTCCTGCTCTCACTATGTCTCTCTCTGTCCAAGAAATAAATAAAATCTTTAAAAAAAAAAAAAAAGATTAAGCAAAGTGTCCAGTCATAAAACTAAATTCAAAGTTGGGATTAGAATCCAAGTCTTTACATTTTCCATTTATTGCCATTTCTTAGTCATATTTCCGAGATTTTCTATGTATCATTTTCCTTTAATGATTTCAGAAATACTACAACTTAGTCTGATTGTTTTAAAATCATCAGTGGCTTGGGTGCCTGGATGGTTCAAATGGTTAAGCATCTGCCTTCGGCTCAGGTCATGATCTCAGGGTCCTGGGATCGAGTTCTGCATCAGGCTCCTTGCTTAGCAGGGAGCCTACTTCTTCCTCTGCCTGCCACTCCCCCTGCTTGTACTCTCCCTCTCTCTCTCTCTGGCAAATAGATAAATAAAAATCTTTAAAAAAAAAAAAATCAGTGGCTTAATATTAGAATTTCACTTTAAACTCACCCCTTGTGCTCCTTTTTGCTCTTCATATAGAATTAGCTAATTTTGCTGTTCATATTACTAGCTATACTTGGGATTGAGATAAGTAGTTATATGAGCTTCCTCTGTTAAAAAAATCTCTGGGACGCCTGGGTGGCTCAGTCAGTTAAGCGGCTGCCTTTGGCTCAGGTCATCATCCCAGGGTCCTGGGATCGAGTCCCGCATCAGGCTCTTTGCTCAGTGGGGAACCTGCTTCTCCCTCTGCCTGCCACTCCCCTGCTTGCCACTCCCCCTGCTTGTGCTCTCTCTCTGACAAATAAATAAATAAAATCTTAAAAAAAAAAACAACTCTGTCTTTAAAACAAGAACACTAACTTTGCTGTCCTAGAAATAATCTGCTTCCTTCGCCTCTATATACAAGCCAAGTGTGTACAGGAGGCAATTAGGTACTATACTTTAGCAGGTACAGCAGAGCTTTTGGACAGGTGGCTCTATTACAGTCCAATCGGTGATCACAGACCAGGTTTCTCAGCCCAGCCTCATGGCATTTTCAAATCAAGGTGAGAACGGGAGAAATGGCAGAAAGTCAGTGCTGACAGGTTTCCTTTCTCTAAGGGAAGCACTAAGCATCATCTCACAGCTTAGACCCCTCATGAGACAATGGGAGCGGGTGCTACAGAAGTCCCACTACTGGCCACGCCGCCCCTTAGGAAGAGCTCGTGGAAGGGCGATTATAGAGTGGGTCAGGGCCATTTCCAGACCACTGGACCATCATCGGCCTGTTCTTATTCCTCCTCACAAGCTGTCACCACTACCAGGAACGCTCAGTAAGCCCCTACAGACTTTAACCACCTGCAAGCCCGAAACGCTAAAAAGTGCGCTATGGGTGTCTTTACCACAACCTGTTTCTTGTGTATGTTTACATTATTTTGGGAAAGTGTTTTTTGTCAGCAAGTATATATGAAATAGCATACTGTAATTAATACAAAAAAAGATAAAAGTCTACTCAACATGTAGTTTTATCAAAACTTAACAATTAGCTTATAGGCTTAGATCTTATTTTTTCCCACTAAATAAAACACGAAAGTTATTCATTCTTTCATTTATTCCACTGATACTTACTGAGCCTCTACTACGAGCTAAGCATGATCTGAGCACTAGAATACAGTACCATACACTCCAGAGGGAGAGGTGGACAATAAATAATCAAGTAGATATATAATAAAGTACCAGGCAGTTTCTAAGTTCTATAACCAGGAAAAAAAAATCATGGCAAGAGGAAAGCATTTTAGACGAGGTGGTCAAGGATAACCTCTCTGAAGGAGGTAAGGGGTAAGCAAAATCTACATGGAGGTGGGGAGAAAACTAAGGAGAAAAGTTTTCCAGGCTGAGCTAACATGAGGACACAAGCCCTGGAGTAGGCGCACTCCATGTGTTTGGGGAAGGACAGAAAGGCCTGCTTGGCTGGAGGGCAGTGACCTGGCAGGACACGAAGTCAGAAGAGTGTGAGAGCCAGATGATACAGGGCCTTGTAAACCAACAGAAACTGTCTTTTGTTGTCAGTGATAGGAAGTTCTCCGGAGAGCGTCATGCTCTGACTTATGTTTAAGCAGTTCCCCAATCCTTTTAAGAAGTTTGTCCTGGGGAAGTGCTATTTCCTTTTTCCCCCAAAAGTATAAAAGCTACCCTCAATTTGGTGTTTATCATTTCCATGCATTTAAAGAATACCTTTCCTTTCAAAAATAAATACCTTTCTTATATAAATACATAGCCATAAACAATATAGTATTGCCCTGCATGGTTTTAATCCTTACATACATATCATACTGTATGTATCTTTCTGCAACTTTTGTTTAACAATATGTGTCTGAGATTTGCCCATGTCTGTAATATAGATCTCAATTCATCTTTTCAGTGCTGTATTTAGTGTATCAATATGCCATACCAGTTTTCTTTTTTTTTGTGGGGGTGGGGATGGGTGGGTAAGTCATTCTCCTACTAAGGAAAAGCTAGGTTACTTCCAATTTTTTGTTCTTATGTTTTTACAGTAAACTTTCTTAAATATGTCTCCTTGTGCCATGAGCAGAATTTCTTCGGAAAACCATGTGTTATAGTTGAATTGATTCCCCCAAAAGTAATATGTTGAAGTCCTAACGCCCAATACCTCACATATTACATGTGCATTAGGTTGATATAAAAATGTTCTTTCTTAGTTTGAAATGTTCAAAATGTTCAGTACTTCAAAAATGTTTGAAAATCTCAGTTGTTGTATATACCCAGAGACAAACTTAATAGGGTAGTCATTAGGAATGTGTATCTCAACTTTTGTAGAATTGCCAAATTGTTCTCCAAGGCAATTGCACCAACTTATGCTAAGAGCACCTGTATACAAGTTCCCATTGCTACGTAAGTGTCAACCTTTAATATGGTCATATTTTTACAGCTTTCAAAAGCTACAGATGAAAACAGTTACCTGACTGTTTTAATTTATAGTAACTTGAACTAGTGAGGATGAGCATATTCATATTATTCCAACTTTAGTGACACTAATGTTAATAAGTTCTGATAACCCACTACCATCAGACCAGCCGCATATTCATATTATTCCAATCAAGTTCCTTTTTTCCTATGAATTGACAGTTCCTGTCTTTTGCCCATTTTTCTCCTGGAGTGCACACTTGTTTCTCACTAATTTAAAAGGCTTTCTGGTTAGGATACTAGCCCTTTATCAGTGAGGTGTTACAAATGTCTCCTCCCAGACCATGGCTTGTTTTTTCACTTTTGGTGTCACTTTGTTTATGACGTCATATGGTGCACAAGGCTTCTGTTTTGTTGTTGTTGTTGTTGTTTTAAGATTTTATTTATTTGACAGAGAGAGACACAGCGAGAGAGAGGGAACACAAGCAGGGGGAGCAGGAGAGGGAGAGGCAGGCTTCCTGTGAAGCAGGGAGCCCGATGCGGGGCTCGATCCCAGGACCCTGGGACCATGACCTGAGCCGAAGGCAGACGCTTAATGACTGAGCCACCCAGGTGCCCCAAGGCTTCTGTTTTTTAAATAAGTTTTATTGAAATATAATTAACAAATCATTTAATTTGTCCTAAGTGTACGGTTCAGTGGTTTTTATTATATTCACATAGTGGTACAACCATCACCACAACTTTAAAACATTTTCATGGGACGCCTGGGTGGCTCAGTTGTTAGGCATCTGCCTTCGGCTTAGGTCATGATCCCAGAGTCCTGGGATTGAGCCCCACATCGCATCAGGCTCCTTGCTCGGCGGGAGGCCTGCTTCTCCCTCTCCCACTCCCCCTGCTTGTGTTCCTGCTCTCACTATCTCTGTCAAATAAATAAATAAAATTTAAAAAAATTTCATTTTAAAATGATATTCTGATTCTGATCAGAATCATATATATACACACATACATATACATATACACTTTTTGAGTAACAATCTATTTCTACGCATTTATCCTTATGAAAAAATCAAAAGTGAAATGTATAAAGTGTTCACATATTGAAAATATTGGGGAAAGTCTACACATTATGCACAGGGATTCATTAAATAAATTACACTATAGATTCATATTATGGAATTTATGTACCCCTTAAAAGAATGATGTTTATCTTATTGATTGGTGATAGGATATATTAATGATATTAAGCAAAAGAATTAATGATATTAAGCAATTTCTTTTATATAAAATTGTACTCCCTCCCTGCCTATTGCACATATATAAACATATATATATATTTGTATTTTTGTGTGTGTGTGTATGTATATTTGTCTGGCAGGATATACATCAAAATGTTACAGTGGTTATCTCTGGGTTGTAGAATTTCAGGAGATATTTATTTTCTTTATATTTTAATGTGTTGGTTTAATGTTTTGCAAGTATGATGTTTTTCCAACTCCAATATTTTCAGATAAAATTGCATGTAAAGTATGTTGACTTTACAACAGAAAAACTACAGGGGCGCCTGGGTGGCTCAGTCAGTTAAACATCTACTTTGGCTCAGGTCATGATCTCGGGGTCCTGGGATGGAGCCTGGCATCAGGCTCCCCACTAGGGAGAGAGTCCACTTCTTCCTCTCCTTCTGCCCCTCCCCTAACTCGTGTTCTCTCTCTCTCAAATAAATAAAATCTTAAAGAAAAACACTACATGTGTCCATTTTAAATTTTATTGAAATGTTCAGAAAATACTTGTTAAAACTGAAAAAATGTAAACCTTTTCAGATATGTAAACTCTGATGAGGAGTGTAACACAAATACTATTCTCCTTAAGGACAAACTCTCCCCCCGGAAATTTTATTTTATTTTATTTTATTTTTAAAGATTTTATTTATTTATTTGAGAGAGCGAGAATCAGAGAGAGAGAGAGCGCACATGAGAGGGGGAAAGATCAGAGGGAGAAGCAGACTCCCTGCTGAGCAGGGAGCCCGATGTGGGACTCGATCCCGGGACTCTAGGATCATGACCTGAGCTGAAGGCAGACGCTTAACCGACTGAGCCACCAGGCGCCCCTCCCCCCGAAAATTTTAAATCCCCATAAGGGGGTTGTTGGGTTCATCGTACCATTGGTGCCTACTCCCGTGACAGTCAGTTAGGACCTAGGAATACAGTCATACTGCACAGAAGTGACCACCAGGGGCCTACCCCCATGTATCAGAGATTATCCGCAGAGAGGGGAAATTGATGCGAACCAGGCTGTCCCTCAGGTGGTGTCCACTCCAGAACCAGCGGGGAGGGCGTGGGCTCACAGGCCCAGAACAAGTCAGAGGTGGAAGAGAGCTCCTCCGATCAAGGAGCAGAATCTGTGGCAGAGCGGCACTCATGCTCAGATCTCCTGACGGTGCAGCCGACTGTTACGCCACGAAGCTTATCTGGAGATCGGGAAGCGCTACACAGGAGGTGTGGGTGGCAAGGGAGAATGGTAACTCCGGGCCAGAACCTCGCTGCCCGAGTGCACGGGATGCCACTGAACTGAACAAGTGCCAGGGCATATATATGTGGGCGTCTCCATTTTTGAGTTTTCAAACAGGAAAATCGTAATGTCAAAATATGTTTGTTGGGGCACCTGGGTGGTTCAGTCAGTTAAGTGTTTGCCTTCAGCTCAGGTCATGATCCCAGGGTCCTGGAATTAAGCCCCACATTGGGCTCCCTAATCTGTGGAGAGCCTGCTTCTCCCTCTCCCTTCTGCCTGCCTGCCTCTCTGCCTACTTGTGCTTTTTCTCTATCTCTCTGTCAAATAAATAAATAAAATCTTTAAAAAAATATGTTTTCCAGCAAGCTTTGGAAGCACAGTCCATTCCATAGGAGTTACTTTTTGACAAAAAGTAGGGAATTTATCCTGATTGCAAGAAAAAATGTGGACTCCCTACTTTTCTAAAGTTGCTTGTGGAAAAAAGAGGACACTTCTGGAAATACATGTTCAGAGTGTGGAATAGCTTCTGTGACTGGTGCAAAGCTCCAAACTGTTTTCTTTAGTATGTATGGTATGCAGTAGGGAGAGGCTAGTACATTTCAGTAAAATTCCAAGAAAGGGCCATTTCAGCAGAACTAATTTTAAGGAACAACAGAATATACCACTGGAAGTGAATGGGGTTCGTTTAGCAGAAAAGGCATGATGGCAGTCTTTTGATTGCCAAACAATAATGGTTGTTCATATTGGACATTAATTTTTTTTTTTTAATTTTCCAAACTATCTGCCAGGTGGGCGGGTTCTGTCATACTACTGACACATTCAGCAAGAATATGTCTATTTGCTTATAAAATCATGCTCATGTGATTTTTTAATTCACATCAGAAGTGTGTGCTTTTGTTTCCCGCTAATTACTTCCCCATTATTGCATAATTACATAGTTACCCTCTGTTCTTTCATGGGATTCTCAAAACCTCTGCTTAGGATCATTCCTTATAAGTCAGTTTACAGTATAATCAAAACTTACCCTTTTTCTTTATTCTGGAACTAGAGAGACAGAATGCAACACATGATCTAGGATTTTTTTTTTTTTTTTTTTTGCTATAAAGACATTATTAGGACAATTGGCAAAATCTAAAGTCTGTAGACTAGATATTAGTATTCTGTTGGTTTCCTAGTTTTGAAAATTGTTCTGTAGTTATGTAAGAGAATATCTTTGTTTTTAAGAGAGACACACTGATGTATAAAGGTACATCATAGCTGCACCTTACTCAGATGGTTCATGAAGAAAATTCTCCATTGTTCTCTCTCTACACACACACGTACACACCCATACCCACACCACACAATTACTTTTTCCTGAACCGATTGAGAGCAGGTTGTATACATTCTCTCCCTCTATCTTTGTCTTAGTCAGCTTGGGCTGCCATAAGAAAATACCATAGACAAGATTGCTTAAACAACAGATACTTGTCATGGTTCAGGAAGCCCAAGAGCAGGTTGCTGGCAGACTGAGTTCTTGGTGAGGGCGTTCTTCCTGACTTGTAGATAGCTTTCTCATAGTGTGTTCACAGAGCTGTTCTTCAGTGGAGCTCTCTGCCTTCTCCCCCACATTATCGGGCCCATCCTCATGACCTAATGTAAACCTAACTACCTCCCAAAGGCCCTACTTTGAAACAGCATCACACTAGAGCTTCAGTATATGAATGAGGTGGGGGGAGACATATTCAGCCTGTAACATTCTGCCCATTATCCCCCTAAAATCATATTCTTAATGCATGCAAAATACGTTCATTCTGCCCTAGCAGCCTCAAAAGTCTTAAGTCATTCCAGTATCAGTTCTAAAGTCTATAGTCCAGAGTCTCATCTAAATATCATTTACAGGGCGCCTGGGTGGCTCAGTCGGTTGAGCGACTGCCTTCGGCTCAGGTCGTGATCCTGGAGTCCCGGGATCGAGTCCCGCATCGGGCTCCCTGCTCAGCGGGGAGTCTGCTTCTCCCTCTGACCCTCCCCCCTCTCATGCTCTCTCTATCTCATTCTCTCTCTCAAATAAATAAATAAAATCTTAAAAAAAAATAAAAATAAATAACATTTACATCTGATATGAGTGAAACTCGAGATACCATTTATCCTAAGACCATTCCTCTCCATCTCTGAGCTCGTGAAGCCATGTAAGTTATGTGCTTCGAAAATACTGTGGTGGGACGGGCAGAGGATAAACATTTCCATTCCAAAAGAGAGAAATCAGAAGGAAGAAAGGGGTGATGGGTCCCAACCAAGTCCAAAATTTAGCAAGGCAAATTCCATGAGATCCTAAGGATCAAGAATAATCCTCTTTGGTTTGATGCTATGCCCTCTGGACCCATTGGGATGGGAGTCACTACCCTCTACCCCCTATGCTTCAGGCTTCCTTTCTGAGGCACTTACCTATTGATTCTATCTGAAGTGATGGTCCCCCACCTTTGAAACTGAGAAGGGTACCCTGATGATATCTGAATTGTCTTTGGAATTATTCTTTTTTGTCTTTAAAATAGCATACATTCACAGCGAAATAGCTCTGTGGTCCAGTCCTGTAGGATCTAAGAATTCCTAACAGCCTGTAGCACATGGTTTCAAGTATCTGATGGTTCTACAAGGCTTGTTATGAAATACCCAGCAGTCTTCTGCTCTCTTCTACTCTTTTCCCATCTTCTTTTTGGTGTTTACCTCCACATTCTAAAATGCTTATTTTACTGCCTTTTGACTTCTCACAGTAAACATTATTTATTATTGCCTTATTGCTGTCAGAAGATTTGCAGTCCTTCTCTAGGGGAGGATTCTTGTTGGAAAGACTGCGGCAAGAAGTTTAGTGTGACTAGAAGGATAATTGGGGTGTGGAGAGGGTCTTGGTAGCGGGGAGACCAGACAGGAAGGGGAGGGTATTATAGTGGTCCAATGAAGGAAGAGGCACTGAGGGTTTTTTAAAATTGAGGAGTAACATACATTCAGGTAAGTGCATAAAATATATCATGCTCCATGACTTTTTACCTGTGTGTGTACTGTGTCTCCAATACCTCTCTCAAGATGTAGAACATTTCCAACCTCCTTAAAATTCCCTGGTGCCCCACAAGAAAGTCTTGAACCAAGGCACACAAATTCATTACTGGATCTAGAATGAAGTCTGAAAATGAGGTGGAGCTAAAGAAGACTCCAAAGCTGGGAGACTGGGTAGACTGGGTGGTGATGCTGCCAACCAGGTGGGTGATACAGGAGGATAATCTGGTTTTAATTGAGGAAGGAGTGAAGTGAAGATGGTGAGAGAAGTTCAGCTTTAGACTTGTTGAGTTGGGATGTCCAAGTGGAACTTAGAGGTGGCAGGTCGAAATGTAAATTTGGAGTTCTGGGGAAAATTTGGAATTGACATGTAGATTTGTGCATACTTACCAGCATTTACAGTCTGTTTGAGAGCTAGCAAGTAGATGACAGTTCTCTAGAGAGGCTGTAGGTAGAGACCTGAGGTTATCATGAGAGGCATATGTTGCTTTTATTAACTCTGTTTTAGTCCTAATAGTGAATAAAATCAGTGAGAAAATTCATTTTAAACATTTTTAAAACAAAATGATAAATGAAAATTCAGTATGTATACTCTGGTAAAAATGAAAAAGCAAATTGGTTCAGAGGGTTATAAATAGGAAGTAGGCGTTCTACCTCTATCCCACTCCCCACTCCCAATTTGTGTCTCCTTCCAGATGATTTTAATGCATATATATTGTTTATGGTTTATCTTGATTATACCTTTCCATTATTGCTTTGGTTAAGAGTCTTTTTTCAGCTGTTTAATAAGTGTAGTTGATAGTCTACAGGCATGTGAACAAAATGGCTTATTGGTTTGGTTTTTTCCCCTCTCCTCTTCTTGTAATGTGTTTTATGGTGATGTACTTATGATTTTGACTGAAAAAAAAATTTCTTCTTTGGCCTTTTTTTCTTTTGCATTTGCTTGAAAAAAATATTACTTTTCAAGCAAACTATCTTGGTTTTCGTTGGAGTACTTAAATCTTCCCTTGATTAATAATACTAGCACTGTTACACTCTTGTCTGTTTAATGTGAGCAGACTGAACTGTTGTTGTTTTTTTTAACCTGGAGGGAGTGATAAGCTAATTTTTTTTCTTGATTGCCTTGTTGACAGTGTAATTCTTGTTAGAATGAATGAAAGGCCTCTTAAGAGCCCTCTTACTTCGTGAATCCAGAATATGAAATACCCTGGAAGAGTTTGTAGCCCGTGTTTTGTTTAGTGTGAATTTGACCTCCAATGTAGTTGAGACCAAAAGGTATTAGATGTGGGTTCTGGAAATGTCCTAATATTAATTGTATAGTCACTGTAACTTGTTTAAACCCTTCTGTTACAGGGTACTTATTGTTGAAAGAACAAAAAGCATAATGTGTATTTTCATTCATTCAACAAATGCTTATTGAGCTTCTATAAGGTGCCACTTTCTGTAATACTAACAGTAATAAAAGGAAACATTACTGAGTACTTACTATTTGTTAAGCACTTAATGAATACTATCCTGAGTGCTAGATGTGTGCTAATGAGCAAAATAAGCCTGGTGCTTTCCCTTATGGAACATTATACATGTATAAGATGGTAATACTACTATTCTTTTCCATTTTTTATTTAGATTCAATTAGTCAACATATAGTACATCATTAGTTTCAGATGTGGTAATACTACTGTTTTTATTTGAATCATGTCAAATAAAATTTAGCATCAGTAATTGAAGATCAAGTGATTTTTTTTCTCTGATTTCTAAGATTTTGTCAACTACCAGAGGTTTGCCTATCAGTTGGCCTGTACATTCTCACCCTGAATGATCAGAGTGACCTGTGTTTTGACTGAGGCTGTTTTCCAAAAGTTACTTTATAGATGAATCTCAGTTCCTTAAAATGCAGTCAATTTAAAGTGACACTGTGATAGAATCACAATATTTAAAAGCAAACTAATGATTTAACTTCCTCCTTCCTAGACCGTCCAGCCAATTGTATGAATATACTTGGTCCTGCTGGTTTGGGTGTGTCTCAGATCAAGGCGGATATCTTTTAAAGGGATCCACCCACAGCATTCCTGACATATACATCTGTCACACAATTGTTAGAGACTTAGAGCTCTGAAAGTTGCCTTACTTTTTACTAGTATGTTCCATTGAGAGAAAACAGTTTCAGAGTTAAGGAGAGTTGGGTACTGGTATTAAATACAGTGTTCTTTTAGATACAGTTTTTTAAAGAGATGATCAGAATATTATTTTTGTTGTGTTTAAGTGTTTTTGATTTTGCTTTGTCCAGCTTAATAGCTTGTTTATATGCTATATTATTAATTTTTAACCAATCTCTTCAGTTACTGGCTCACTTCTAGCTATTCTGTTCTAAACACATTGCAACCTGCTCCTGCATAAAAGTTTAAGTAGTAAACATTGACACAGATTTCCACCCCTTTGAGGAAGAGATTGATGAAGACCTGTATCAGTTTTTCAAATAGTTTTCAGAAGTTCTTTAGGTCATCAAATTGAAGCAGTGACAGCGGATTCCAGGGATCATGCCTATCTGAAAGCCTTTCCCTTGTTAAGAACAACTATTTCTTTTCCAGCTGTTCTAACTTGCAGCATTCAGGTAGCTTTCCCCAAAGAATATTATTGGGATATAATATTCTAAAATATATTTAACCCTTGGATCAAGTTGCCTGAGAGGCCAAGAAAGCATCTTTTATTCTTTCATAATAGGGGCTTTTCATAACTCTAGTACAGTCCTCAGTTGAAAATATGTTCCTGGTAAATAGTGAACGAGCATCCTCACTGCAGTTGGCTGTTTCAAAGTTAAGATTAAAGTTAACACACAAACTTCTCTGATGAGATTTTTCCATAAAAGATTTCCATTAAGATTGGCCAAAAAGTAAAAAGCTTTAAGCTCTGAGATCAAAAGTGCAATAGCTTGGTATCTGTATGTTAAAATTCAAGTATCCCAAAGGATGAAACCAGGGATAATCTTAAAAGTGGAAATGGATACTTAGGTCAAGATGAAGGGGGCAGAATGATTTCATGACAGTTACTGATCACTCTTAACTGCTTTTCCCCTTGTGTTGCATTCTACTTTCTGCTTCTGTACAGTGCTGAACCACTGTTATGTAAGCATTTTACTTTTATGCATTATTTATTTATGTTATCACAACAGAGGCTGTTAATAAACCACAGATTACCACAGGGGCCTAGTGCTGGTCATCATTTGGAATACGACGGCTGGTGGCTTTAGAGCGGGAAAAAAAAGACTGTATAGCAGGAAAACATAAATGTTTTAGTTTATTCTAGGACTGGTTTACTTTGACTACTTCATTTGTAAGCTAATATACTATTTTTCAGGATAGGCTTTTTCTTTGTTGACTCATTTTTTTATCGGCTTTATTAGAACAAAGGAAATTTTACACGCTCCAACCATAGTGCTTTAAGATCTAGTTAAAAAATCAAATAATGACAAAGCAGTTCCTTCTCTGTTTTCCTTTCTTTACTGTTTATTTAAAGTATATATAACTTATAATATTTCTGTTGAAAAAAATTATGCCCTGATAGATCTTAGTGGATTTTTTTGACTATTAGAGAATTCTGAAGTTATGCAGATCTGTAAGGAATTAGGTTTTAAGTAGTAATCTTTTTTGTGGGATCGAAATAAATATTTTTAACCTCTGTTTTAGATCCATCATGTTACACAAAATGGAGGACTTTACAAAAGACCATTTAATGAAGCTTTTGAAGAAACACCAATGCTGGTTGCTGTGCTTACTTATGTGGGGTATGGTGTACTCACTCTCTTTGGATATCTTCGAGATTTCTTGAGGCATTGGAGAATTGAAAAGTGTCATCATGCAACAGAAAGAAAAGAACAACAGGTAATTGTTAAGAGTCTTCGATTCTGTAAATGGAAGCCTTTTATAGACATTCTGGTATTCTCATTTTTTTATTTAGAAATTTGGATACACGTGGGGCGCCTGGGTGGCTCAGTCGGTTAAGTGTCTGCCTTTGGCTCAGGTCATGATCCCGGGGTCCTGTGATCGAGCCCCACACTGGGCTCCCTGCTCAGCGGGGAGCCTGCTTCTGCTTCTCCCTCTGCTGCTCCCCCTGCTTGTGTGCGCTCTCTCTCTCTCAAATAAATAAATAAAATCTTAAAAAAAAAATTTGGATACACGTTAAAATAAAAATATTCCAGATGCAGTTAAATGAAAGTATTTCACAAAGAAAGCAGAAAACAAGGTTAAGGCATGGAAAAATCAAAGCATTTAACGTATTTCTTTTTTTATTTTTTAAAGGTCTTTTTTTTTTTTTTTTTTTTTAAGATTTTATTTACTTATTTGACACACCGCGGGAGAGGGAACACAAGTAGGGCAAGTTGGGAGAGGGAGAAACAGGCTTCCCGCTGAGCAGGGAGCCCAGTGTGGGGCTCGATCACAGGACCCTGGGATCATGACCTGAGCCTAAGGCAGATGCTTAACGACTGAGCCACCCAGGCGCCCCTAAAGGTCTATTTCTTTGTTTGAGAGCGAGTGCACGTGCATTGGCGCTGAGGGGAGGGGCAGAGGGAGAGAGAATCTCAAGCAGGCTCCCTGCTGAGCGCTGAGCTGGTTGCTGAGCTGGGCTCCTGGGCTCAGTCCCAGGACCCTGAGATCATAACCTGAGCTGGAACCAAGAGTTGGATGCTCAACCGATTGAGCCACCTAGGCACCCCACATTTAACATATTTCCAATTTAATCATCACAAGAATCTGTTCCTGTTTGATGAATGAGGAAGCTAAAATGCACAAGTTAAAATAACATTTCCTGAGTTACTTAGTGTCAGAGCTGGTACACAGACATGGGTCTGTGAAATGCCAGAAGCCATTTTCTTTATGTTCGTGGTATTGTGCTGTATCCCAAGCTGTGGCTCCAGTCTTCTGAGAAGACAAGTTCTGGAAGACTCATATGATATATTTTCTCATAGACACATTATACATAGGTGTTTGGCTCACAGATCGCTCCTTTCCCCAAACAAACCTGAAAACAGAATGTGGCTGAGCTACTCCGTTCACAGTTTAAAAAACCAAAAAACAAAAAAAGCAATCTTGTTTTAATAATTGTAAATAGAGATGATAATGATTGTCTCTGGGGGGAAGGACCTCACTTCACTTTTCTCTGTATACTCCTTTGCACCTCTGGAGTTCTGTACAGGATACATGTGTTGCCTATTCTCAAAAATAAATAAAATTAGTGAAATGCCTGGTTTTTCTAAAAACAAACTTGTTTGTTCTTGGCATGTAAAGTATGGAGAGGTTGTCCTCTAGCCCAAGGAATATACTAGGTTAGAGAAGGGCTTCCGAAGTTAGATTTTTTTGGCCATCATACCTCTCATTTTTGTGGGGTATTAGAGGAGAGAGGCAGATGTGATGGCAGCAAGGTCACCACTGAGAGAGGAGCCATTAGATACTGGGAATGGGTGGTGGTCCTGTGGGGGGAAGGGCAAGGGAGCATCTAGAAACATGGGGAAAGAAAGGATCCAAACCAGTCAGTATGGGGATTGAAGATTCTGGTCCTGGGAGAACCCAGGATCCAGGCTCTCTTCTGTCTCATCTCAGCCATTCTGCACCGTTCCCAGCCCCAGCACCACAAGTTGGTCCTCCTTCTCATTGCCCTGAAATGCCTACATATTCATTTCATCAAGAAGGTATTTCTTGAATACATAATGCAAGCAAAGCCCTGTATTCAGAGCTTGGTCCAGTGGGCCAAACTAGTTTTGATCACTGAAAACCAGAACAAATTTTTAAATTTTTTGATTCTTCCTTTTTTCTACCTCTGTACATCCCAAATAGACTTTGTGGCTAGAGTGCATCGACAGTATGTTGATTCTGTACATCGCTCAGGTGTGACCCACTTACTATAAGTTAGAGCTTACTGTATACTTGCGGGGTTGTCTGGTATTACAGTTACTTGTTTACAGGCCAGTATCTTCCTGTCAGACTGAGTTGATGGTGGTTTTGACTGATGGGAGCTAAAGTTTTATTCCCATATTCAAATTAGAAAATCTTTATTTATAGGGACCTCTCCTAGTGTGGACACACTGTAGGGACCTGCTAACTAACATGTGAAGGTGGGCATCGGGGGTGCTGATTGTGATGTGGAGAGCCATCCTGGCTGAGGGGAGGCATGAGGGATGTTTGGGAGAACCTGGAATGTGGGTGTATGAAAGATTGTGTTTTGAATGTCAAACGAACTTTGGTAGGCAATGAGGAATCTGGGTGTTTTTTGCATAGGGGTGTGACAGGAGAGATTGCACAGCTGGTGTTTTGTCAAAGTGTGGTGAAGAATGAGTGAACAATGGAGTTGTATCCAAATTACTTTGTGAAAAAGTACATTATGTTTGGAACTTATTTCATGTTCCAGAGGATGAATTGACTCCTGAGTATTGTGACGGCCTGTGTGTACTTGACCTTTGTATTAAAGTATTAGACCATATAGATTTCATTCTTAAGTATTATTTCTGACTTTGTTGAGGAAACATAAAGTGTTCAAATCTAACAGGTCTTCGTAAAAGCCCTATACAGGTAAGTAGTGTTTGAGTTGTATGCAGGTGTAGAACAAAAAAATAACTGAGTGGCATCGAGTTAATCAGGAAATAATTCTTGGGGGAAGAAGTAATAGGAGGAAATATGTGGGACAGAGGGGGACATTTGCTAATTTAAAGGACTGTGCTAATTTATTCAAAATCATTTCAGTAGGCTTTTCACAGTAGGTAACATTAACAGTTAAACCAACTGAATTCTGGCATTTTCTTACAAAAATTCAGCTTTTAGAGGGAAGGAAGATCATTCAGCCTTGTGGTAGAACATGTTTTTCTGATTCTGGATTAGATGTAGTGAGAGGGATATGCAAATTTTAAGGTGTTACACTGGAAGAGGTTAGGGAAAGTGCCTGGTTGGGATCATAAAATTCAAATAGAATGTTGCCACTTCCTCATTTCACTGCGTGAATGGTGTTTATAACCACATCCTTATTTTCTTCCTCATTCCATTATAAAAGAGAGTCCATCTTAACTGTTTATGCTGGATCTTCATATGTTGCTTTGGGTAGAACTGAGTCCCATGGTCCCACTATAAAGATAAGTTAGGGGCGCCTGGGTGGTTCAGTTGGTTAAGTGTCTGCCTTAGGCTCCTGTTTTGTTCCTGGGGTTCTGAGACCAAACCCCAACCCCACATCAGGGTCCCTGCTCAGCGGGGAGTCTGCTTCTCTCTCTCCCTCTGCTCCTCCCCCCATATGTGCTTTCTCTTTCTCTCAAATAAATAAATAAAATCTTAAAAAAATAATAAAGTTAGCAAAAGAAAAATTTAAAATTTTTTAAAAATAAAGATGAGTTAGCTGTATTTTGGTTTTATATATATTTCTCATGAAAGCATTTTGAAACTCCCATGACAGCTTTGGTAGTAAATACCTGAAAATGTAAAGAAGTGATCTACTCTACTAAACCTGGCCATCCGGTGGAGCTCATTAGAGACAGCACATGATGGCTGGCCAATACTCTGCTCCTATTTACTACACATTCCATTTTGACCATTAGGAGTCTAGTGAATCAGCTTTGCATCCGTTTGTCCTCTGCCAGATCATTCTCAGTAGCATAGACATGTTGTTTTTCCCATCTTAAAAAACAAGCTTTCTCTTGATCCTTTCTCCTCCATCTACTCCATGCCTTCTAACATTATTTATTTAATTTAATTTATTTTTTTTTAAGTAAGCTTTACGCCCAGTGTGGGGCTTGAACTCACAACCCCAAGATCAAGGGTCTTGTTCTTGTTCTACCATGTTCTACCGACTGAGCCAGCCAGGCACCCCTCTTTTTTCCTTGTACAGTAAAATTCTCTGACATAGGTGTTTCCAGTGTCTTGCTTCCCATTCTTTACTGAACTCACTCCAGTCAGGATTTTGCCCCTACCACTTCAACTAAAACGATTCTTCTCAGGATCACCCGTGACACCTGTGTTGCAGAATCTCATATTCCTTACTCAGTCTTTACCTTGTTTGGCCTGCCAGCAGCATTTGACACAATTGATCACTCTTCTTCCAGAAGCATTTTGCTTACTTGGTTGGTTTTCAGGCATTATACTGGCCTGGTTTTTCTCCTGCCTTTCTCATTCTCTCTTCCTAGATCCTTATCATCAGCCCAACTTCTAAATGTTGATATGGGTACGGCATTGGCTTCATCCTTGGTCCTTATCTCATCTGTACGGACTCTTTTGGTGATTTTGTCCATTATCATGGCTTTTGGTACCTTTGTATGCTGATAACGTCCATGTTTATATCTCTAGCACTGACTTCCTCATTGAACTCTACACCTGGGTATCTAGCTGCCCATTTGACGTCTCCACAGAGGCATCTCAAACTTTACATGTCCAAAACTAAGCTGACATCCCCTCCTGAACAGCTGGCTATCTTCCACATCTCTATGGATAACAGTTCTCTTCTTCCGTTGCTTAGGCTGAAAACCACAGTGATATCCTTGACTCTTCTTTCTGTCACACGCCACGTGTAGCCCATCAGGAAATCCAGATTCAATTACTTATCAACCTGGACATCATCTCCTCCTTAGCCTGTTGCTCATCTGCTCCAGCCACACTGGCCTTTTGGAGTTCCTTGATAAACCGGGTACATTCCCGCCCAACTGCTGTTGTATTAGCTGTTTGCCTACCAGGGAAGCTCTTCCTCCAGATGGTCAAATGGAGAGTTCCCTCGCTTCCTTTTCTTTTATTCTACTGTGGCCACCCTAGCTAAGTTTTAGCATGGCTCCAGCATTTTACAGCCCCCTTCCTTATCTCATTTTTGTTTCCATTAGCATTTTTCACTGTTTAAGATACTTTATACATTTGTCTCATTTAGTATCTGTCTCTTCCACCAAAATATAAATTCCACAAGGGCAGAGATTATTGTTATCTTTTTGTTTACTACTATACACCCAGTGCCTAGAAGAGTGTTTTGCACTTACTAGACATTCAGTAAATGTTTAAGATAATAATATTGGGAGTGGTGGTAATAACAATGAAAAGTGTTGAGTCTTTTGAATTGAAGTATTCATAGGGTTGTGTGTGTGCATGTGTGTGTATATACACATGGACATACAAACAGATGACTCCGTTTTAGATCTAAGAAACAGCTATCTTTAATTTTGAAATGTCATTGTGTGTCTTCAGTTTCCGTGGTTGAGAGTTTTGAAGCATCCTGACCTTTGCCAGATACATAAGTATCTTAGCACCATCAGATGAAGTAGATTTTCTTGTGATCAGATGTTCCGCTAAGTAAATTGGGATGCACATTGTTAAGTCAGGCAGCTCAACAAGCTGTGACACATAAACCTTTCAGAAAAATTTCAGAAAAAATTGTATGTCATGGAAATGTATGGGCATAGACTTTGGAATGAAGAGGCCTGGATAATTTCCTGGCTCTGCCTCTGGCTAGTTCCCTAATTGGGAAAGCCATTTTGTCTTTCTGAAATTGGGAGTAATATCTTTTTTTAAGAGGGTGCAGGGATATTTAAGAGCGAATGTATGTAATGCAAGACATATCAAGTACTCAAGATATACCATAAGTGTCATAAGTACTCAGATAGAACTCTTTCTGCTGTTGTGATTATCATCATCTTTATTATCATCATATTTGGACATCTGTGTTGGGCCAGAATTGCTCTTAACAACCACAGGTAATTGTTATAATAAAGTCAGCTTCTGAAAGTGGTAGTACTCAGCCTTTTCCACTGTGATATTAAGGCCTGCATAGGCACTAGAATAGGCGGTACCTATTTATTTTGAATAGTATACGATGTTTTCTAAAAGACTCAACCTCAACCAATAAAAGATATTTATTGTCTAATTATTGAGATGACTCCAGACTACTTTTGGTAAGGTCTTCAATGATCCCGAATTAACAAATCCATGAATTTGAATTTTTCTCTTTGAGGCTACTGGTAGAAGTTACTTACCTGGGGATTTCACATCCAGCAATCCAGAGTGTAGCTTAACTAGATATTGTTCTCTGTTTATCATGTATATCTACTAGTATGTGGGGTTTGTTGAAGGGTCTTCAGGAAACATGTGTAAGAGGAATGCATTAAGTTCAAACAGTGCATGAAGACTATTTGTACTTGACTCTATCATTGCCACTCACCCACCAGTTAAGTATTTTTTGTTTGGGCAAGTATCCCTTTAGAGTGCTTGTTACACTGTATTGTAACTTCATTTGTGTGCCACTCCACTCCTTTAAGAGATCTTGGGAGTGTAGAGGTTGCGTCTTACTCATTTTTATCCCCAATGCCTCGCTTAGTCCCTGGAAAGAACAGGTCAGTAAATGTTTGTTCAGTTACTGAGCAAACAGGCATTAGGTCAGCCCTGACTAAAGTCATTTCACAGTGACTAAACTGAGGGGGAAAAAGGGAGTGGGGTGGGGTTGTGGAGTGGGATGGGGGACAGGGTGGGGAGGGGGAGGGGAGGAGTAGTGGGGGTGTCAGAGTTTGCAGAAAGAACGGTCATGTTCTTTAATATATCCAGAGGCTGGCAGAAGTATTCAGTAAAAGGTATTTGAAAGGATGACTGAAGAGAGAAGGCTCTAGTCCTTGAATATTTAAGCTGGATGAGATATTTTTTGAAATGGACACTCACCCTTGTTGCCTAGAACTAAAACCCTGAATAGTGATCCCTTTCCATTTCCATTTTTCTTTTTTTTTTTTTAAAGATTTTATTTATTTATTTGACAGAGAGAGACACAGCGAAAGAGGGAACACAAGCAGAGGCAGTGGGAGAGGGAGAAGCAGGCTTCCCGCTGAGCAGGGAGCCCGACGCGGGGCTCGATCCCAGGACCCTGGGATCATGACCTGAGCCGAAGGCAGACGCCTAATGACTGAGCCACTCAGGCGCCCTCCATTTCCATTTTTCATTGCTAAGCTGCAGGGAGTTTGGTAGCTGCCTTTCAGCTCTCTCCACCAAACCTTCTAACTGCGGTGAGACTGCTGCCCTGGCCATGAGTCCGTCTCTTCTGTCATTCTGTCCCAACTGCCTTTGGTCTCTAACATCCCCTCACCGTGGCAACTTCCCATCTGTGCAAGTCTGTTCCCATCTCAGGGACTTGGTTGTTCTCTCAGTGTAAGGCTGAGCCATGAGCTCCCTGATGTTGGCAGTGTCTGTTACGGAGAATGGAACCCCTCCCTCTCTCCCCTCCCAGCCACACACCACTAGGTCACTGGTTCCCCAGAGCTCTACTTCACTTTAGCCTGCAGCCTTCCTACTATACTGGGGTTTGGTAAGCCTTCTGGTAAATGGGACCAGACTGATCTCGGAAGCTGAGCAGGGTCGGGCCTGGTTAGTATTTGGATGGGGGACCAGACTTTTAAAGTGTTTTCTGCTGTTTATATAGTAAAAGCAAAAATAGTGCTCTTTGTTGCTAATAAAAATTTGTCTGTGATGGAGTATTTCTCTCAGGTGTTTGGGTTAATACCTTTAACATTAATGTGCAGTGTTTGAGTCAATACCTTTAACATTAATGTGCAGTGTTTAGAAAGGTTATAAGGAAATGAGATCAAGAAGAATTAGTACTGTTTACCCTATTTGATGTGACTTGAAAAGGATTGAAGACAACTTTTTTGTTTTGTTTTGTTTTTTCCTTTGGGAAATAAATGCATGTGAATGAAAAGTCCCAAATTAGAATTTGGATGTCTTTGTTCCAGTTCTCATTCACTCAGTATTCTTGTTGGAAGAGGAGACTATCAAAAGGGACATACCAGTTAAGTAATAAGTTTCCAATTGTGAGACACATTATTTATGGATATTTTCTCTAAGGAAATGTAAATGTTAGAACCAATCGTGAAAGAGATGGTATCAGGTACTGCACATTCCTAAGAGTACTTTTTTTTTTTTTTTTAAGAATTTTTATTTATGGGGCGCCTGGGTGGCTCAATCGTTAAAGCAACTGCCTTCGGCTCAGGTCATGATCCCAAGGTCCTGGGATCGAGCCCCACATCGGGCTCCCTGCTCTGCGGGAAGCCTGCTTCTCCCTCTCCCACTCCCCTGCTTGTATTCCCTCTCGCTGTGTCTCTGTCAAATAAATAAATAAAATCTTTCAAAAAAAAAAGAATTTCGGGCGCCTGGGTGGCTCAGTTGGTTGAGCCACTGCCTTCGGCTCAGGTCATGATCCTGGAGTCCCGGGATCGAGTCCCGCATCCGGCTCCCTGCTCGGCAGGGAGTCTGCTTCTCCCTCTGACCCTCCCCCCTCTCATGCTGTCTCTCATTCTCTCTGTCTCAAATAAATAAATAAAATCTTAAAAAAAAAAAAAAGAATTTTTATTTATTTATTTGACAGAGAGAGCACAAGCAGGTGGAGTAGCAGGTAGAGGGAGAGAGAGAAGCAGGCTCCCCTCTGAGCAAGAAGCCAGATGTGGGGCTCGATTCCAGGACCCTGGGATCATGACCTGAGCCGAAGGTAGTCGCTTAACCAACTGAGCCACCCAGGCGCCCCTGCCCCTGCACATTCCCAAGAGTACTTTCTGACTCTGCTCAGCCTGATTTAAGATTTTATCTACTGCGAGGTTTATTTAGTAGTTACTTTAGAGCCCAATGTCATAGAAGGTTGTTAATTATAAAATTTTATGAAGAGTCTTCTTTAGCAATGAAAGTCTAACAAAATAAGGCTTAAACTTGAATGTTTCTGATTAGCTTATTTAACGTAAGTCCAGATCTCAGAGCTGGAAGTTCGGCAGTTTACTAACTATATTAAAACTATAGTATAGTTTTCTTTTTGTTTGGATTACCCCTTATCTTCAGGAGTTTATCTAATGTGGTCTGATCATGTTCTGAGCAGTCCCATACCACATGGGACATGACATTATGCATTCATTTTAGCTCCAGATTATTTTTTATAGACTTAATTTTTGGTGTAACTTATTTCATAGAAGAAGGGAGGGCTCTAAATCCCTGGTCGTGGGAATTCATCATAAGAATCTTTTTTTTTTTTTTTTTAACTCCCATCCAAGGAAAGAAACCTGAGATAAGTGTCTTTCTATATAAACTACTTTTAAGTGTTTCTTGTTTATCATTTTTCTTTGGATGTCTTTCACTTTGATCCTTGAAAATATGCAGAGATGGAATTTTAATTCCAGAATTACTTTTCTTGTTTGAAACTGAAATTATAGTGTTTTTTAATGGCATTTCCCAGTATATTACTTGGGAGGCAGGAGAGAAGTCCTTTTGAGGTTATTAGCAAGGAAAGTCATTTAAATGACAGAATTGTACAACGAAGTTTTATTTTTATGAGGTCTACTTATTAAGTTAAATTCTTTGGCTTTATATTCATGCAGTCAGATAGTTATTTACAACCATTTCATATAGGTAACCATCAGAGCCGAGTGACGTGTACCTGATTAAGAGTTTGTTTTTTTTTTAAAAGTAATCTCTATGCCCAATATGGGGCTTGAACTCACGATCCTGAGATCAAGAGTTGCATGCTCTTGGGGCGCCTGGGTGGCTCAGTCATTAAGCGTCTGCCTTCGGCTCAGGTCATGATCCCAGGGTCCTGGGATCAAGCCCCACATCAGGCTCCCTGCTCAGCGGGAGGCCTGCTTCTCCCTCTTCCTCTCCCCTCTGCTTGTGTTCCCTCTCTCTGCTGTCTCTCTGTCAAATAAATAAATAAACTTTAAAAAAAAGAAAAAAGAAAGAGTTGCATGCTCTTACTGATTGAGCCAGCCAGATGCTTCAAGAGTTGTTTTAAAGTTGTTTTAAGGTAGAGAATTGGTGCCTTTCCAAATGTTTTCCTTATCAGTTAATTCAGTATAATTGGCTTCTCATTTCAAGCACTTTTGCAACATGGAAAGGGAAGTTGTAAGAATTTTCTGAAGTAATTCAGTTAAATTCATGGTATTTCACCATCTGTTGGCAGGACTTTGTGTCATTGTATCAGGATTTCGAAAACTTCTATACAAGGAACCTCTACATGAGGATTAGAGACAACTGGAATCGACCAATCTGCAGTGTGCCTGGAGCCAGGGTGGACATCATGGAGAGGCAGTCTCATGATTACAACTGGTCCTTCAAGTGAGTCTCAGTTGGGAAATTATTTCTTGACAGCAAGAAAAAAAGAATTTCTTCGCTTCAGAATACATTCTGTTGCAAATTGAGTAATCCGTTAAAACAAGAGTAGAAGCCGAGAGTACAGTACAACATAATTACTTTCCTTGCATATTGTTCATTGTTATCCAGATCTTTTTTGTTATCCAGGTTTTTAAAATGCATTTTTCTATTACATTTGATACTGTGTTGGATTATAATTGAAAACAAAACTCGACTTAATTAAAAAGAAAAACAAACAAAAAAACAAAGAAAAACTGTCCTGTTACGCCACTTACCAGAATCGAGTGTCTGAATTTACTTCTGGATATTTTGATTCAAGGACATATGGAATGCTTTTACTTAAATAGATTGAATAGTTTAGAAAACTTTTCATATTCATAAAATTTTATTGTTTAGATAGCACAAGTATTACATGGTTGCATTGCTATTATTAAAAAAAAAAAGACAAATAATACAGATAAATGAAATGTTCTCCCATGACAACTAACCACTATCCCTTCTGCAAACCCACTTCTTCACAAGTCTTCACTCCCCAGAGGTGACCATTGTTACCAGTTTGTTGTATATGATTCCTCCAGATGTTTTCTGTGGGGCATGTATGTAGTGAATCTATGGGTGACATACAGGTAGTTTTTGATTTATAAAAATGGAATCATACTATAGAAATCATTTTATGTCTTGCTTTTTTACTTGCTAACATGCTGGTAATATCCTGCTTATCTGTATCACAGCAAATTCATTATTAGTAGTGGCTACTGAGTATCCTAAAGTATAGCCGTATATAGTATATAGAGGTTGGGTCACATCATCCTTTGTTAAAAACCCCAAAATCTCAGAGTTCAAGTAGCAATGGTTGATTTCTTGTCCACACTTCGTGTCCGCCTTAGGTTGGTGGAGCCTCTGAACCATGTTGTTGTCACTTGTGGGCCCAGGCTGACTGAGCTTCCGCATGTGGAATGTCACTGGTCTGTGTGCCAGTGTAGTAAGTAAAATTGTGTAGTGACTCTTTTTTTTTTTTTAAGATTTGATTTTACTTATTTTAGAGAGAGAGTGCGCAGAGGGGTGGAGGGACAGAGGGAGAAGGAGAGAATCTCAAACAGACTCCCTGTGGAGCACAGAGCCCAGCTCGGGGCTCTATCCCACCACCCTGAGGTCATGACCTGAGCCAAAACCAAGAGTTGGATGCTCAACCAACTGAGCCACCCAGGTACCCCATTGTGTAGTGACTCTTAAAGGATCTTTATGCATATATTTTTTCATATGTGTGTGGAGATTGCTGAGTCAAAAAGTATGTTTATTTTTAAATGGATAAGTGCTGCCAAACTGCCCTCCAAAAAAAAAAAAGTACTGACTGATATTCTTATCTACGGTATATGAGACTGTCCTGGCCAGCACTGGATATGGTCAGTTTTTAAATCTTTATCATTATTGGTAAGTGAAAATTAGTATTTTGTTTTAACTTTCATTTTCTTAATTGGTAGTGAGTTTGAGCTGCTTTTCACCTAGGCCATATTCTCCTTATTTCCTGTATATTGTGCTTCCTTTTGTACTACCAATATGTTTATTATCACATGTAAGTATTTGATTTGCTCATGAGTTTCATGAACTTTTATGCTATTGAAACACAGGTACACAGGGAATATAATTAAAGGCGTTATAAACATGGGTTCCTACAACTATCTCGGCTTTGCACGGAATACAGGATCATGTCAAGAAGCAGCTGCCAAAGTCCTAGAGGATTATGGAGTTGGAGTGTGTAGCACTCGGCAGGAAATCGGTAAGCGTAGGCTCTGTTTGGCCAGCTGATGTTCTTAACTGTGCTACTCAGGAGGGAATAATGCTGGTACAGAGCTAGAATAGTAAGCATCCAAATATGTACTTTGCCTTATAGCTTCTGAAGTAATGGATGATTTTAATGCTTTCAACACATTTTGAGACATATTTGCCTTTTTCATTATATTATAAAATGTGTCTAGAAAGGTTCCATAAATATTTGATTCATTTATAACTTTAATGTTGACTTTGTTCGCTTTTACAAATGATAGTGGTTAAGGGTGCCACTTACTACTACTGACCCCATGGACATATGACGGTTAATATGTTTCCATACCGGTAATTGGAGGCTAATAATAATAATCTTATAGGGCTCTTTGAAGAATTAAATCAGGGGCGCCTGGGTGGCTCAGTTGGTTGGGTGTCTGCCTTCGGCTCAGGTCATGATCCTGGGGTCCTGGGATAGGGCCCCGCATCGGGCTCCCTGCTCGGCGGGGAGCCTGCTTCTCCCTCACCTTCTCCTGCTCCCCCTGCTTGCTTGTGCTCTCTCGCTCTGTCAAATAAATAAATGAAATCTTTAAAAAAAAAAAAAAAAGAATTAAATCAGCTAATTCATGTAAAGTGCTTGTGACATGGAAAACAATGTTAACTATTTTTATTATTATTGTTAAGTCTATAAAATGTAAAGGTGAACAGGTTTGTATAAAGAGAATTAATTTTTTTTTAAAGATTTTGTTTGTTTATTTGAGGTAGCACGAGTGCAGAGGGAGAAGCAGGCTGAGCAGGGAGCTCGAGATGCGGGGCTCGAACCCAGGACCCCAGGATCATGACCTGAGCCAAAGGCAGTTAACCAACTGAGCTACCCAGGAGCCCCTGAAGAGAATTAATTTTTGTTCATAGGAAGATTCCAAATTCTTCCATTTTGTTTGAGAGAACTGATTACTATAGAAATTATAAGGCAACTTCCAGAATATTTATTACAGTGAATCACCCCAAAACTTAGTGGATTAAGACAATAATTCCTCATTATTTCTCGTGGATCTAAAGACTGGCAAATGTAGCTGGGTCATTTACCTTCAGGGTCCTTAATGATGTGGTTAAGGAAGCATTGTGCAGTGACGACACAGAGTAATCAAACCTTACATCTTTATGGCATTTTATACTTTATAAACTGCTTGAACCTATTCTCTCTTTGGGTCCTCAACAATATCATGAGGTAGATAGAGCAAATATTATTATTAGTATTTAGCAGATAAGAAACTGAAGCCCAGAGAGGTTAAATGACTTGCTTAAAGCTTTGAGGACATGTAGCATCCTAGTTCAGCAGTCTTTTTTCTCATCATCTTTTCTGCATTTAGCTAGTATCATTGATCAGTCTTGTTTGGTCCTTAAGGATTTGAGTATTGATATAAAATCACAATACAAAGTGAAGGAGGATGCTTTTTAATTTTTCTTTTGCTACATAACATATCATTCCAAAATTTAGTGACTTAAAACAGAAACATACATTTATTTGCTTGATGCTGCAATTTGGGGAGGGCTTGACATTTATCTTGACTCCATGTGATATGGGTGGGGCATTCTGGCCGATGACAGTGGCCAGGATGGCTTCACTTACATGTTTGGCACCTCAGCTGGGTACTGGGATCAGGTGAGGGCTGACTGAGCCCTGCATTCCCCTTTCAGATTGTCTCTTATCCTCCAGAGCTTCTCCCTCTCCATGTGGTTTCTCTTTACAACAGCTAGTTAGACGGTTTTACGTGGTAGCTGACTCCAAAAGTATAAAAGCAGATGTTGCCAGGCCTCTTAAAGCCTGTATTGGAACTGGCATGTGTTTGCAGGAATGGAAGAAATTGTTGGCAACCTTCTTTGCAGGAATTCCATCGGACGTGGCGAATTCAACTACTGTGTCCTTTATCAGCCATTTCTCTTCATAATACTCTTCCATGGAGCTTAGTCTGAAAAGGTCGTCACATGTAGACTATGATTTCTTTTTATAAAGTAATGAGTGATTTTTAAATTTGGGATTTGGTAGTATTAACTTCATTAACTTCTCCATACAGGAAACCTGGACAAGCATGAAGAGCTAGAAAAGCTTGTGGCAAGTTTCTTGGGAGTAGAAGCTGCTATGGCATATGGCATGGGATTTGCAACAAATTCAATGAACATTCCTGCTCTTGTTGGCAAAGTAAGACTTAGTCTGTCATTTATGAAAACTCTCTTGTATATTTTGTTTTGTAAAGCATTCAGAGCAAGCCCAAGGCTGTTGTAAACTTCAGACTACACATGGTCTACCCAAAGATATTTCTATCACAAATTTTCGATAAGTATATCCCAAGGAGACTTACATCAGTTGAAGCTTTCTTGCTAGAACCCATGATTCTTTCTCTCCCATTAGATGACTCTTGCCTTCTTCATTTCATATAGTTTTGAAAGGGATTCTAAGAAATAAAAACCTCATAAAAGGCTAAAATTTTGAAAGAAAGAATGTTTAGTTTGGAAGGTTATTTAACAGATCGTTTTTCCTAAGTAGAAAAATACAAAAATACATAAATACCCTAATACTTGTTCCTATCATAATGCATGGTGCTCAGAGATACATGGGCAAAATATGTGTATATATGTAAAATACAGGTAATGATACAGGTTAAAAGTAATAATAGAGGTTAATAATAATGAAGATTAAAAGTAGTAGTAATAATAGTAATAAAAGTGTATGTATGGGTAAAGTTTGTAAGGGGGCAGTTAAGGAGAGAAGAGATAAACTCTGTAAATCACATTTTAGCAGGTTGGCACTCTCAGCTTGAAAGGGCCCTCAAGGTTTTTATTTTTTATTTTTTTTAGAGAGCGCGCGTGTGTGCGTGCGCATACACACACACACACAAGTGCACAAATTGGGGGGTCGGGAGGGGCAGACAGAGGGAGAGAGAATCTCAAGCAGACTTTGCGCCGAGCACAGAGCCCAGCATGGGGCTCAGTCCCATGACCCTGAGTCCAGGCCTGAGCTGAAATCAACAGTTGGGTGCTTAACTGACTGAGCCACCCAGGTGTCCCAAAAAGACATAACAATTTTAAACGTGTAGGTACCTAATAATAGAGCTTCAAAGTACATGAAGGAAAAGTTGAAGAAATTGAAAGGAGAAATAGACAAATACATAATTATTTTTAGAGATCTCCATTCCCCTCTCTGAATAATTGATAGAAGAACTAGACAGAAATTTAGTAAGGTTATGGAACACTTGAAAAACATCACCCAACTTGACTTAATTGACATTTATGAAATACTTCACCCAACAACAGCAAAACATTTACCAAGATAGACCATTTTCTGGGCTGTTAAAAAAGCCTCAACAAATTTTTAAAAATTTAAATTATTCAAAGTATGTTCTCTGATCATATGGAATTAAATTAGAAATCAATAACACAAAGATACCTGGAAAATCCTCAAATATTTGAAAATGAAACAACATACTTCCAAATAACCCATAAGTCAAAGAAGAAAGGAAAAATAGAAAATACTTCGAGCTAAATGGAAATGCAGCGTATTACAGTATGTGGGATGAAGCTAAAGCAATACTCAGATGGAATATATAGCTGTTAAGGGCTTGTATTAAGAAAAAAAGAAAAGTTTTGAATCAGTCATCTACATAAGGACTTCAAAAAAGAAGAGTAGATTAAACCCAAAGATTTCAAATAGAGGAAGGATAAAATAAAGCTAAATTCAGAAGTCAATGAATTAGGAAAAATGAGTGAAACCAAGGTGGTTCTTTTTTTTTTTTTTTTAAAGATTTTATTTATTTATTTGAGAGACAGAGGGAGAGGGAGAAGCAGGTTCCCCTCTGAGCAGGGAGCCAGACCCGAGGCTCGATCCCAGGACCCCGGGATCATGACCTGAGCCAAAGGCAAACACTTAACCAACTAAGCAAGCCCCCAGGTGCCCCGCAAAGGTGGTTCTTTGAGAAAATGAATAAAATTGATAAATCTCTAGCCAGACTGGTGATGGTGAAGACAAAAACTAGAGAAGACACAAATACCAGTAGCAGGAATGAGAAAGGATACATCACTACACATCCTACAGACATTAAAAGGATAACAGGAAATATTAAGAACAACTTTATGCTGGTAAATTCAACAACTTAGATACAATGGACAGATACCTCGAAAGACATAAATGTATAGTTCTTTGACTTCATATTGATTATAATACATTCCTGTCCTGCGTTTGAGTGGCATAAATCTTGAGATTCTTATTTGGAATTTCTCAGAACTTTTCACACTAGAGGGTTAAATGATCTCATCCTGCTCTTCCCTGTATGTTCAGAAACTAATCATGTAGAATTAGAGATCTTCTATACAGACTTGGAAGATACTACCTTAAAGATTTATCTTTCAAATCAAACTTTATAGCTGAATGTTAAGTATCATTTAATCCATTAAAGACAGAAGCTAATCCAGTTTTTTTGTTTTTTTTTTTTAAAGATTTTATTTATTTATTCATGAGAGACAGAGAGAGAGAGAGGCAGAGGGAGAAGCAGGCTCCCAAGGAGCAGGGAGCCCGATGCGGGACTCGATCCCAGGACCCCGGGATCATGACCTGAGCTGAAGGCAGACGCTTAACCATCTGAGCCACCCAGGCGCCCGAAGCTAATCCAGTTTTAATATTTCTTTGAATCTGATACTAAATTTGTGAGGTGGTTGATTTTTCAGCTTAAAGGCGGGAAGTAGTGTATTATAGATTAAGATCATGTGTTCTGGAAGCAGAATTTTTGTAATGAGTCACACTCACTAAGCTTGTGACCTTGAGCAAGATTTGTAACTCCCTAAAAGGGAGCTTCCTCTTATGTAAAGTGGGGATAATAATAGTACCTGCCTCATAGATTTTTTTAATGGGGATTAAAAGTAATATTGCCTTTAAAACCCCTAACATAATGCCTGGAACATATTAAGCACTTAGCTTTTAACTGCTGACATTTAATTTTTATTTTATTTTTGAACTAACAATATAATAGAGCCTCATAGTAGATTGATACATAGAAATGGTGAATAAGGCTGTCTAAAAAGGAGGCAAATAGCAAGTTATATTGCAGATTTTGTCAAGAAAAAAATGAGCTGTAAAGAGAAGAAAATAAAATTGTATGGAGGGGAAGGAGGGGGATCCTTTTAAGGTATAGTGGAATGCCAAGAGTGGTAAGTAAAGGGCTGAAGACTTGCAGAAGAGAAATTCAGTATCTCTTCATTTTCTTCCCCAGTTTCTCTCCTTTTCCACCCCCCCCAATTTTAACACTTTTTTCAAAGATTAATTTAGAGTTGTAAAAGAATACAGAGTTCCTGTATACCCTTCACTCAGCTTCCTTTTATGTTAATATCGTACATAACAGTGGAATTTTTCAGACCCAAAAAATTAACCTTGATACAATACAGTTCACTGAAGTACAGAACTTACTTCAATTTCACCAGGTTTTCCACCGATACCATTTTCTGTCGAGGATCTGCAGGGTATCTCCTCAGTCTCCAGTGTGTGACAGTTCCTGTCTTTCCTTACTTTGACTCTTCTGAAGGAAGAGTTGTTGCTTCTCCCCTCTTCATTTACATTAGTATAGATTCGTGAATATTTTATTATTTGGGTCCAGCATGATTGCCCTTTATTTTGTTGCTTGGGTTGTTCCAGTTTTGGCCATTGGGAGATCTTTCAGGTGGGCTCCTGTGCCATTTGAATATGTGCTCATCCTTTTTTTTCCCCCTGAAGAGCACTTTCTTACTTTGTAGCATGACAAGAGGCTCTGAGCTTTTTTTTTTTTTTTTTTTTAAACCTATTTTAGCTTTGGGGTCAACCAGTTCTCCATTCAGCCCTGGTTCCTTTTACTGGAGGGTGGTATTTAGAAATCAAGGTCTGTTGTGTTTACGGCCACTTGGGTGTCACTGCTTCTTGTCCCTCAGTGCTTAGAGCTAGAAAAATATATGCTTGTATACTAACTCATGCATACACAGGTCTGTGTGTATGTGTATACTTTACATATACATTTTAAAACCCATCAGCCCATACTGGTACCTCCAGCTCTACTTCTCCTTTTCAATGTACATGTTTTTAACTAGGTAGCTTTTTATCTTAATAATAAAAATTTTGCACAGTGTAAAAATTGCAGACATCTGCTGTTATGAGTTTCTTAAGTATCCCTCTAAGAATATTTTGTTATAAATCAGTGTGTGTGTGTGTGTGTCTTCTTTTTTTTTTCTCCTGGGAACATGCTGATACTTTCTGCACCTTACTGTAAAATCCAAGTGGATATTTTGAGGACACTGTTGGCAGAAAAACCTGTTTCTGAGTTCAGTTCTTACAGGTTGAAGGGCCTGAGCTGTGGAAGAGTAAGAACCTGGGATGAAATAAAATCCCTGAGAACTTTAGCCTTTTCTTGTTGCCTTAGGAGAAACTCATGTTAACATGTTAAAGTAGAACTTATTGAGGGATTTTAAAGGCAAAATTGAGGCCTACACTTCATGTCAGTGGGGAGAGTATTAGTAAGTGGAATCCTCATTGAATTCAGGGTATTATTAGGAGTGAGAGGAAGAAAGTTTTACTCCCTCAGCTCCCTTGTCCACCACTTTTTCCACAAACAGTAGCACATCATACCAAAACTCATATGGAATGCCATCAAACCAGCGAAACTGAAACCCCATGAAGACTATCTGATATATCAGATTTTAGGTATAAATAATTGCCTGTTGCTACATATCTGAATATTTAAGTCAGTCATAGGACTGAAGAAATTAAAAGCCTAGAATTTTGTATCTACTTAACTAAGTTAAATTTGCAAAAACAAAAACATGTATACTTTCCTTCTTGAAATTGATAATTTTGCTGTTGTATAAGCTTTCCTTAGTAAGATACCATTATTAATGATTTTAGCATTTTGTAATTTGTGTAAGTAAACCTTTCCTCCTAGCTTCTTACCTTTCTGTGCTGGTGGTTTTGCAGGGTTGCCTGATTCTGAGTGATGAACTGAACCATGCTTCGCTGGTTCTAGGAGCCAGACTCTCGGGAGCAACCATTCGAATCTTCAAACACAACAGTGCGTTTGATGTGGAATTCACTGCAGCCTTAGTGTTTAATATTCTTTGGGTTAATGGCAGTGGTAACATTAGTTACATTAATAGTGGAAGATCTAAATGAAGCATGTAGCAACATTTAAAGTGTCCTTCTGGTCCAGTCTTTTAAAAGTTATCCTCTTCCTCTTCGGCCTCTATTTCATACATATTTCTACAGAGGCTGTACAAAATACAATATTCTCCTTTTATTTAGCTTTCAGCTCTTTCATCTTCCTTGTGTACAAGTCACTTGCTCAGTAGGCATTTACTAGATGCCTATGGTGTGTCTTGCCGTAACACCAGGGCTACTGAGATGAATAAAGCAGGGTCTCATCTTAAGGAGCTCTGGCCGGTTAATGAAGAGACTCTAGAGAAAGCCCTAGTGGAATACCACCGATAAAGAACAGGTACTGGAGTGCAGGTGTGAACAGCTGCTTCACAGAGGAAGACGGCACTGCCAGAACTTGCTCCCCAAGTGGAGGCGTCTTGTGTATTATTAAAATAATGATTTACAAGAAGAAAGTAACTTTTACAGTTAAAATACTAGCATGTAGGAAGGAAAGATTACCAAACTGTACATCTAATACCATTTTTTTGCCAAAATGTGTACACGTACAGACAAAAGTCTGGAAGAATAAACACCCAAATGTTAGATCTGTACTCTGGTTGGGAGGCGTGTGGATGCCAATAACTTTCTTCCTTCTGTCTTTGTCTTGTCTAAAATGTTTTATAATGAGAATGATACATACAGTATTTTGTTTTTTGTTTTTTGTTTTTAAAGATTGTATTTATTTGGGGCGCCTGGGTGGCTCAGTTGGTTAAGCGACTGCCTTCGGCTCAGGTCATGATCCTGGAGTTCTGGGATCGAGTCCCGCATTGGGCTCCCTGCTCGGCGGGGAGTCTGCTTCTCCCTCTGACCCTCCTCCCTCTCATGCTCTCTGTCTCTCATTCTCTCTGTCTCAAATAAATAAATAAAATCTTTAAAAAAAAAGATTGTATTTATTTGACAGAGAGAGACAGTGAGAGAGGGAACACAAGCAGGGGGGAATGGGAGAGGGAGAAGCAGGCTTCCCGCGGAGCAGGGAGCCCGATGCGGGGCTCAATCCCAGGACCCTGGGACCATGACCTGAGCCAAAGGCAGACACTTAACGACTGAGCCACCCAGGCGCCCCCATACAGTATTTTGTTTTATGAAGTACATGGCATTATTTAGCACAATTGTGTAACCTCTTTCCTTAAAACACATCGTGAACTTTGTTTGACAGTCCATGTGACTTTCCTCCTCCCCTAAGGCCAGGGTGGCAGGTGGTGTCTAGAGTTGCCCTCATTCAGTCCATCCTTCAGTTTGGACATCAAGGTGGTTTCTAAATTTTTCTACTAGAAACAGTACTACCTACTCACATTTTTGCTCAGTGGTCTGATTAATGCCTTAGGATAAATTCCTAGCAGTCTTAGGATGCCTGATTAAAAGGTTATAAAATTTTTAGACTTTTCCAAATTGCCTCCAAATATGGTACAAAGTTTTACTCAACAACATGACAGTGACTCTACTTACAGGCTGACATAGGACATTATGAATCACTTAAAATATTTTCTAGTTGAATAAGTCAATAACATGTTAATTTCTGTTTCTTTGATTATTAGGTTTTAAGCAACTTTTTTATACAGTTAATTGTGTTTGTATTTCTTTGTGAATTGGCCATTTTCAAGCTGCTTCTGTTTTCCACTGAGTATAAGAGCCCTTTATTTTAATTACTCTTTTTTCTATGTTGCAATATTTTTTATTTCGTTTTTAACTTTTAGTGTCTTGCTGGTAGATTTATTAAACTGGTGATGTTGGCACATTTATTCTTATGAGTTTTAGATTTTGCATAATGCCTCCCCCGTTTTAAGATCATAAAGTTACTCTCTTATATTTTCTTTTCGTGGTTTTGTGGTATATTTTTTATTTAAATCTTTAATTTGGATGGAATTAAGGAAGCATAATATGAGAGAGATAATTGAATTTTTTTTCCCTGAGTAGGTGATAATGGTCAAGCATTATATAGGTACTTCCTTTCATCTAAAATTTTGAGTCAATATTTTTCTCTTCCTTTCTGTATATAAACAGAGGAAACTAAAACAATGAGTGCATTTTTATTTGTCTCCTGCTGGGTGCCACACATTGGTCTCTGCAGCAGAAATAGCAGCTTCACAATAGACATACTTCTGTGGTAGCATCTCCTCTGTGGGTTAGGTAGCAGACTGTTTTGTTCTGAATAACCGAAGGGATGAACACAGTCACAACCTTTGGCCATCTCACTTGTGGTATGTGTTTTTATTACCTTACTTCTCTTTCCTAACCAAAGTCCTTTCATAGAAAGAGCAAAATCATGTAACTTTGTAACCCCCTCCTTCAGTCCTGAGCAATAAAGAATATAAAATCACATTTCATGATGGGGTGCCTTCCACACCTGTTAAATATACCCCAGACTTAATAGTGCATAGATTTTGGGGGAAAGGTCCTTAAGGCCATTATTTCAGGGCAGATATTTTAAGTATGAATTCTACTGTCGTGGTAACAGTGGTCTTCACAGCATTTATCTTTAACAGGAAAATTATGATCCTCATTAATGGTAGTACCAGCCAAGTTGTTTCTGGGCCTGGTAACCATCCTTAAGGACCAAGAGAGCTGATCAAGTCAAACATGGAAGTCTCAACTGATTGCCAAGCTTTCTTACCACATAGTCTCATGCATGCCCAGACTGGTGTATTTTGAGCCCACTGCTAAGATAAAGCTATTTAACAAGCGTTTATTGAGGGTATCCTAGGTGAAAGGAAATGGGGCGTACACTTTGAATTTTCCCCCATATTTGCTTTTTAGGAGGTGTATGTATTTGTTTATTTGCACTCTCTTGCTCAGTCTTCTTTATGCATGTATTTCTGGATGACTCACTAGGATTAAAGATACAGTTGACTCTACAAATACAAAACAACAAAACAAAACAAACAAACCCCACTAACTGAAAGGCCTGGTATTTAACATGAAACATCAGTCATTTCACAGGCATGCTACCCAATGGAACTGCCTGTGCCACAGTCATTTAGTGGAGTTTCCGTGGTTTTGAACATTCATTAACGTTTTAGATGAGATTGTCATTCAAGCTAGCAGTAGCTCACCCATTTTGCCTTATCTTTTCCGGCTCAGTTATGATTATGTTAATGTCCTGTGCCATCTGAGACACACTTCCTGAAGAAGAAATGTGTATTTGCATTTGGGAAGTAGGGTTCAGAAAGAGGAAGGTACTTTGTGTTGAAATTCTTTTTTGTGTGCTACATACAGATATGCAAAGCCTAGAGAAGCTGTTGAAAGATGCCATTGTTTATGGTCAGCCTCGGACACGAAGGCCCTGGAAGAAAATTCTAATCCTTGTGGAGGGAATATATAGGTAATCCTGTTTTCTTATTCTTAACTTTCTGATTTGGCTCCAGGAAGTTACAGAGTTTTTAAGCAGAAGGGAACAGTAATCTGGACCCCTCTGGACACCAAGGAGGCAGTGTTTATGACTTGATAAAATACCTGGAAGCAGAGTCAGCACTGGCACAGAAGTCTTTTGTCTGGCTTTTCTTTATTCTTTCCATCTTGCTAATGGTCTTCAAATTCCCTTTCTTTTTGCATCCTTTATTTTTCTACTGTTTGTAGAGGGAATGTATACATAGGGGCAAGAATTGGAATATGTTTTCTAATGTGTCAAAACAAATTCTACATCATTCCATTTTAAGAACAATTTTATTTGGGTTTATTTGCAGCCCTTGCACTTAACTCTCTTACCTCCTATCTTTTTTATTCTTTTATTCTGCTATTTTAATTTCATCTGCAGTGTAATGCAAAATCTAACCTTGCCTGTCATTGCAAGTGTTAGAAGAATCTGCTGTGACCTTTATCCATCTGGGGTGAATTAAGGTCAGTTCTGTTCTGGTGCTTGTTTGAAAAGATCCAGTTTCCTTTCCCCTAGACATCTGCCTAGCCATGGCATCATTTAACTTTGCCAGTTTAAAATCACAGGCAGAGTTGTCAAACCATTTAAAAAAGCAATAATAGTAGTAAGGTGACCAACTCCTAATTTTGAGAGTTAAAAAGTCTCAGTGTGTGTATTTTTTATCCATTTTGCCAGCATGGAGGGATCTATTGTTCGCCTTCCTGAAGTGATTGCCCTTAAGAAGAAATACAAGGCATACTTATATCTAGATGAAGCTCACAGCATTGGGGCTCTGGGCCCTAGAGGTCGAGGTGTGGTAGATTACTTTGGCCTGGATCCTGAGGACGTGGACGTTATGATGGGCACATTCACAAAGAGCTTTGGTGCTTCTGGAGGATACATTGGAGGCAAGAAGGTAAATGGGCATGCAAATTGAACAATTAAGGGTAAAGGTGGTTCTGGCTACCACATTTGGTAACTCAGCGTGTGGCAGGTAAGCATCCTGAACTGGGATGTGGAGATCCTGAATTTGTTTGTGGCGTAGGCTCACAGTGCCAGTGGGCTTCACACTTGAGCTGCTCAGTGAATGACTGATGAACTAAAGGCTGGTTCTGTTCATTGTTTGTTGTTTTCTTACTTGAGCTTCTTTCTAAACCACATGCTGGTCTGACATACAGAACACCCTCTTATATGAAAGGACACACAGTGGTGCTGCCTGTTTGCCACAGTCGTCTTCTGGGTTTGAGTTGTACCCACAATTTCAAAAGTAGTGAGTTTATAATGAGAGCCAGTGGGAATAGAAGACCAGTTTCCTTGCCCTTGGCCTCAAATGCATCTTGGGTGAGCATAAAGATAGAAAGTTAAAAGATTATTTTGCCTTCTCTGGTTTACTATAAGGCATTGTATTTTTCAACTTAAAAATTGTGTAATGAATTCTGAGGCATTTGAGAATCAATGTGGTGTGGTGGAAATGGTTGAACCATGAGACAGAAGCCTAGGTTTGAATATTTCCCTAACTTTGTGAGCCCTGGGGCAAAGCATTTAACCTTCCCATTTCCTTATCAGTAAAACAGAGATAAATATGCCCAGCTTATAAGATTGTAGTAAGGGTTGAAAGAATAGTGTACGTCCATGCTACAACATGGATGAACTTGAAAGCATTGTGTTAATTTAAAGAAGTCAATCACAAAAGGTCACGTAGTATTTCTTTTATGTGATATATGCGGAACAGGTAAATCAGAGACAGAAGGTACGTTCGTAGTTGCCAAGGGCTGAGGGGATGGGGTGAGTGGAAGGTGACTTCTGATGGGTATGAGGTTTCTTTCTGAGATAATGAAATGTTCTAAAATTAGATAGTGGGGGTGCCTGGCTGGCTCAGTCGGTAGAGCGTATGACTCTTGGATCCTGGAGTCGTGAGTTCAAGTCCCATGTTGGGCGTGGAGCCTACTTAATAATTAATTAATTAAATTTTTAAAAAAATTAGTGATGAAAGTTGCACAGCTCTGTGAATATACTAAAAGCCACTGAGCTGTACACTTTAGAAAAGTGAATTATATCTCAAACTGTTACTGTAAAAAAAAAAACTCCATAGTATTAATAAAAATACATTGTCAAGTATTTGTATGTGGCATGTAGTAGGAGCTCATAAATATCTTTAATTCCTTTTTAAAACTTGACATTGGGAAACTTAAAGCATGGACTTTCTCTTAATAATTGATTGCCTTTTAGAGAAAACTCATTAGTGGTTTTAGTCAAGTTTGATAGATTTTTACCTCAAATTTTTGTTAATGGGACCAGGTTCACTTTGGAAAGTTGCTTGCTTTTTGGTAAGATTTATTGCTAAACCAAAGGACTTAAAGTAATAATCTGAGACATCATAGGTCTGGTGTATCTATGCTTTTGTGGCTTTTGTACAGTTTTTAGTGTTTTTGAAGTGATACACTGTTTTACAGTCCTATTTTGTATTTCCTTGTTGGGTTCTGGTATGTAAGCTACTTTGCACATTTTATTTAAAGATTTAGTGAAGTTAAAAGGAGAGAATAGGGATATACAACTGATTGTTTTGGACTCCTTGTAACTGACATACAAAGTTTTTCTTTATTCAGTGAGATGCCTTTCCTGTTCTCATGAAAGACCCAGTGAATTTCTATTTAATTTCTGCCATATTTATATCATTTTATAAACTTCTGTGTATCTGGAGGACATTTAATCCCTTTAAAATTGATGTTAGAGAACGGTCTTTCTCTTACTCAGGGCTTTGCAGGTATAGGGTAATATGCAGATGATATTTTTTGTAATAGTTATAAGTGAATTATTGTGTCTGAAAAGCAATCTAAGCACTTTAATTCAGCATTGTAGATCTGTTTATAACATTAAGTGATATGTTCTCCAAATTTAGAGGGCTTCTTTAAAACTAGTTTTTCTTTCTTTCATGTTGTGGCATGTTTAAAAAACAAAACAAAGCCTGAGCCTAAGGAGGTTGGCATGTGTCAGATGCAGTTGTTGCTGATAGTATCCTCTGACCTCTGCATCTCAGATTAGTGTCGCTCTTCCAGTGGGGTGAAGGGAGGAAGAGTGTGCTTGCACCTGGAAGGAGTTCAGTGACATTGCAGAGAATTCAGGCTTTCCCTCTAACGCCTTGCTTCTGTGAACTCCCCAGGAGCTGATAGACTATCTGCGGACACATTCTCACAGTGCTGTGTATGCCACGTCACTGTCGCCACCTGTCGTGGAACAGATTGTCACCTCTATGAAGTGCATCATGGGGCAGGATGGCACGACCCTTGGTAAGTCTCTGTTTTCTTGGAAAACTTCCTCTGCTCAATAAATGCTTAGCAACCAAACATGCTCTTTTTCTCGAACTTTTTTCCTAAAATGAGGAGTCGGGTATACTACTGGGCAGAACTGTCAGGTGTGTGAGGCCTTGGTTGCTACGGTCATTTTTCAGTGTGTTTGATACACATCTGCCATGAGAACTAGCCTGGCTTGCTTCCTATTGAATTTTCTTGTTTATAGATGGTGATGCTTTATTTAATCTTACTGTTCTACCTATTTTCATAAGTCTTCCGTGGTAAGCCGCAGGGTCTTTCCTAAATTGTATGAATTTTGCAGGGTCTTAAGGTCTTAGGGTCTAAGTTGCAGGGTCTTTCCTGAATTTTGTATGAAGATGTAACTCACTGTGTAGCGATGTTTCATTCCCATTGTATTTAAAAGCTGCTCTTTGCATGTATTAATGTCCTTGATTTAATGCCTTTTTAAAGAGTTTCTAATTTAACAATAGGTAATAGTAGTCATCCTGAATTTGTTTATTCTGTCTTTGGTGGAATTTGTAGTCCAAACTAGATGCTCTGACATAAACACACTGAAATGAACAATAAATAAAATGTGGTACTTGCTTTTTTATTTTACTTTTATTCTGCATCACTAGAGGGCAGTGTTGATTGCAGAAAAGTTAGAACAATTGGGATTTTTGTTTTGTTTTGTTTTTTTACTTCTAAAAGTATTTCCATTGTATGAGACATACATTAATTTTACTTGCTTTTTAAATGCTTCTAAAATGAGTTTTATTCTTGTAAAAGATTTTACACTATCAGCCTTGAGCTCTCCACTCTTCATTTATATAAATTTTATGGTGAGATTGTTTTGATTTGTATTGGAAAACAAGAAGAAAGTAATCTGATTTTGATGGATGCAAACCTGTTTTCTTAAATCAGAATTTTTCCTTAATTTTTTTCTCATCTGTGGTATATTCTTATTTCTAGCGAGAGATTTTTGGAAATAGATTTTCAAAGTGTTGATCATTTTCAGTTTCATGAATTGATTCCTTGGGAAAGAAAATATTTCATTCATGTTGTGAACACAGCATGGAGCCTTGGGAGTAACCTCTTAACAGTAGCTACATTATCTTCTGTTCTTCCTCATGGTGTTAGTAGAAGTAGTGTGTTTTGATCTGAGATATATGTTTATATAGCTAGCAATTATCTAGTTACTTCACATAGGTGCATCAACCTTATTGATTCAGGGTACAGAAAGGTGACTAAATTGAATGGCTAACAGCTATCAGAGTTAATTTTGGATAATTTCTTTGCCCTGTCCTAGAACGTGGATCTGTGTGATATGTGACCTCTGCATATATGACTTATCTGTACTAAGTAATGAAACCTAGGCTCTGCTGGTGGTGAGAAAATGAAATGTGGTAATTAGTTACAGGCTTTGGGTTAGCACTCATTTTCCAGTTTATTTATTGCCTCTCTGACCGCCCCCCCCCCCCCCCCAGCTTAGTGGTGTGAAACAACAGCCATCTTATTATGCTCACAGATTCTGCAGGTCAGAAATTCGGTCAGGGCACAGCAGGGATGGCTTGTCTTTGCTCCATAATATCCAGGGCTTGAGCTTGGAAGACCCAAGCCTCCGGGAGGACTTAGATGGCTAGGGGCTGGGATCATCTGGAAGCTTCTTCCCTCCCATGTCACTTGGGCTGAAGTGACTTGAACACTGGGCTCAACTGAGGCTGTTGACCAGAGCACCTTCACATGTCTTTCCTATGAGTCATGGGCTCCTCATAGCATGGTGACTGGGAATCCAGAGGGGATGCTTCAGAGCAAGTGTTCCCAAATAACCTGCTGAAACCCCATGACCTTTGCTGATTTGTTGTTAACAAGCAGGTCACTAAGGCCAGTCCAGATTGCAGAGCATGGGAAATCAGGTTCCACATCAAATGGAAAGTGGGTCCAAGAATTTGTGGCCATTTTTACGATTTGCCACCACCAGCTTTTATATATTTTTAAAATTGCTCTCTAAAACTTTTAATTAGTATAGGCAAACTTTTGGCTACACTGCTTCTCTGCCAAAATAGAGGACAATAAAAATGTAACCAAAAGTAGAGAGAAGTACTGTCTTTCTTAAATCTAGCTACCTGATCTTAATTAAATTTGACCTGATTTCTTTTAGATTTGAGTGTGTAAGGTAATGCTTATTTTTATGGCATCATTAAATGCATCTTTTTATTGTCCTTGTAGTAGAAAGAAAGTGTGAATCAAGTAGCAGCCCTTTGTGCCTTAAGGTGACCTTTAAAAAGAGGTATCTGTGGGGCGCCTGGGTGGCTCAGTCGTTAAGCGTCTGCCTTTGGCTCAGGTCATGATCCCAGGGTCCTGGGATCGAGCCCCGCATCGGGCTCCCTGCTCCGCGGGAAGCCTGCTTCTCCCTCTCCCGCTCCCCCTGCTTGTGTTCCCTCTCTCGCTGTGTCTCTCTCTGTCAAATAAATAAATAAAAATCTTTTAAAAAAAAGAGGTATCTGCAATTAATTTACCTGAGTGTGAGTTTATAGTAGAAGCGGTCTGCCCTGAGTGAAACTTAATATTTTATGTTCAAGACCTTGAATTTCATTCCTTCCACAAACATTGAGTATCTCACTCTGTGTTAGACTCTGAATCAGAATCCACAGGAAATGGGCATACAAGCAGATGATTTGAGAGGAGTATATACTTGTGGAGTATTGGAGATACAGAGGATAGTGGCTTGTTCTATTAGTCCCAGAGAGTACTGTAACATAGGAAAATTGTTTTATTAATCACTTTACCAAGTATTTGCCCTCTGTGTGCTAGGTGCTATTGCTAGACACTTGTGATTCATCAAGAATGAAACACCCCAAAGTTTTTGCCTAATGGGGTTTCTAGTGTAGGAAGTAAATTATACAGTGTGCTAGAAAATGATAAGTACCCTGGCAAAAAGGGAAGTAGGGAAGATGGGTGACCAGGGGTTCTGGGGACCCAGTTTGCAATTTCAAATAAGACAGTCATTGAGAAGGTAAGACTTTTAGCAAGAATTTGAAGAAGGTGAGGACTTGGCCCTGAAAATCCAGGGATAAAAAGACCTGGAGATGGAGACCACTATGGCCTGAGCATCGTAGTACAGATAGAGGGATTGTGAACGATTGAGTGGGGAAAGGTAGAGGTTCAAAGGATGGCAGTTCTTTTTTTTTTTTTTTAAAGATTTTATTTATTTATTTGCGAGAGAGAGAATGAGAGACAGAGAGCATGAGAGGGAGGAGGGTCAGAGGGAGAAGCAGACTCCCTGCCAAGCAGAGAGCCCGATGCGGGACTCGATCCCGGGACTCCAGGATCATGACCTGAGCCGAAAGCAGTCGCTTAACCAACTGAGCCACCCAGGCGCCCAGGATGGCAGTTCTGATGGGAGGCAGACTTGTGAAGGGTGTTAGGGTGCCACAGAAAGACACACACTGGTTCTCCTGCCCTAAAATCAAATTCAGAGTCTTGTTTGGTATTGAATTCAGATTCCTTTGAATCCGTGGGCTGCTTAATGCTGGCAGGCTTCTGGCGTGCATCAGACAGGTTAAGAATGTTATTGGTCCTTCATATTTTATGAAAAGGTACAGAAAATAATGTACCCATGATCCCATATTTTAATGATAATATCTCACCCCATTTATCTCACTTTTTAAAAAGAAAAAGGTAGCTAAAACTCCCTTTAGGGTCCCTTCTTGATTCTGTTTCTCTCACCCCTTCCCCAGAGATAATCACTATTCTGAAATTGTCTCTTTCTGTACTTCTGTGCATTTACTATGACCGTATCCATATAGTGTCAGTACCCCCACTGTTTGAAGGCTTACTCTTTGCCGTGACGACTTGCAGAAATGCTTATGACATTTAACTGAATCAAAACCCACTATAATAAATTGTCATGAGCACACCAGTAAAGATGTTTTCAGTTGGGCATGAGTCTGGGGAAGAGGCTGTGGAGTGTATTTCAGTGGTACTTCTGCTCTTTTCCTGATAGGACCTGGTCTCCTGTTCACTTTGAGTTGTTAAATGTGTTGTACAATATTTCTGTCATCTTCCCCACATTACTAATGAAAATGTCCTGTGACATGCAGAAAAACCTATGAAGAAAGTAGGTGAGCAAAGGAGGAGCACAGATTTCCCTGCATTTGCAGAACATGTGGGAATGCTAAAGCTCATTGAGACAAGGGAATGCCTACCTGGGAATATAATGGACTCCATATTGTGCCTCATCACTGAGTCTTACACTGAGTCAGTTATCTCAGGGTTAAAATAGGTCATTGGTATTTTAGATGCTTTCTATTTTTTTTTTTTTTAAGATTTTATTTATTTGACAGATTCAGCGAGAGAGGGAACACAAGCAGGGTGAGTGGGAGAGAGAGAAGCAGGCTTCCCGCCAAGCAGGGAGCCCGATGCGGGGCTCGATCCCAGGACCCTGGGATCATGACCTGAGCTAAGGCAGACGCTTAACGACTGAGCCACCCAGGTGCCCCGATGCTTTCTATTTTATAGAAATTCTTGGTAGGTTGTTATGTAGATATTTAAGAGTATTTCATAGCTTGGGAAAAAAATTGTTTGGAATTTTGGATGAGCCAGGAACATGTGATTTTTCCTGTTTTTGAATGATGTAATACAGACTCTGCTCCCTGAAAATTCACACTGTAACACACTTTTAGGAACAGACTGGATTCTAGTAACAAGCACTGTCTATGTTGTTTTGTGTGTGTGGTTTTTTTCCCCAAAAGATTTTGCTTATTTGAGAGAGAAAGAGTGAGCGTGCACGCCAGAGCATGAGCAGGGGAAGGAGCAGAGGGAGAGGGAGAAGCAGATTCCGTGCTGAGCAGGGAGCCCCCCACAGGACCCTGAGATCATGACCTGGGCCAGAGTCAGACACTTAACTGACTGAGCCACCCAGATGCTCCTGTTGTTTTGTGTTTTTAAATGTTTTTTGTTTGTTTGTTTTTTAAGATTTTATTTATTGGTTTGAGAGACAGAGCACAAGAAGGAGAAGAGGCAGAGGGAGAGGGAGAAGCAGGCTCCCCGCTGAGCAGGGAGCCCAATATGGAGCTTAATCCCGAGACCTAGAGATTGTGACCCGAGCTGAAGACAAACACTTAACCATCTGAGCCACCTAGGCACCCCTGTGTTTTAAATGTTACATAAATTGGTCATATTGGGGAAGTTTTTCCACAACTTATTTTATTTGCTTAATATTATTTGTATGCATTATCCCTGTTGAGTGTAGGAGGTTCTTACTCATTCATTTTCGGTGTTATGTAATATTCCACCGAGTATTACCACAGCTTCTGTGTTCATTACTCTATTGGTGGACATTTAGATTGTTAGCTCTTTTTAACTGTTGTTACATAGTAAGTACCACAGTGACAATCCTTACATGGGTCTCATTTGCTGAGATAACTTTGCCCCTTTCCGGTGGCTGAGATTCTTCATCTTAACAGTGATAGAAGTTGCCAGATTCTTTCAAGAGTCCTTAGCAGTTTAGTCTCCCATTCTAGTATGAAAGTTATAGTTTATCCATTTCCATCCCTTTTTAGATATTGTCGGTCCCTTTAATTTCTGCAAACATGATCTTTGTGAAATACAATCTCATTGTAGTTTGTTTGTTTAAGATTTTATTTATTTATTTGACAGAGAGAGATATAGTGAGAGAGGGAACACAAGCAGGGGGAGTGGGAGAGGGAGAAGCAGGCTTCCCGCGGAGCAGGGAGCCCGTTACGGGGCTCGATCCCAGGACCCTGGGATCATGACCTGAGCTGAAGGCAGATGCTTAACACCTGAGCCACCCAGGCGCCCCTGTTCTTCAGTTTCTATATTTTGAAGAAATTTGCCTGGAAGGAGTCAGGTTTACATCTGAGCTGCAACAATATTTCTGTCTCTCATTGAATTTCCATAGTGCTGTGGATTGGAAATGGGGGGAGCTGAAAGGCTGTGTCTTTTGTGCTAATACCCTTTTTCTCCCAAAAGCCCTATTTCACAACTTTATAATATCACAAATTTATAATCTTGTCTCACAGAGCCAGTGTTTAATGTTTGAACACAATGTTTTGTTTAAAGTGTGTACGCAAGTCAATCAGTAGACTTAACTGCTACATGTTACAGTTTGTGTCCAGTCCTAAAATACCGAACATATAATGAAATCTCTAAGCCTTACCTTTTCATTATAATTTTGACTGTTTCAAGTATTTTGTTACTTGATTTTGATCCTTTTCTTCATAACTGATTGTGTAGCTACAGCACAATTCCAACGAGCATATAAAGTTTATTATTGCCTTATTCAGTATGTCTAATAATTTTTGGTTTTGTCTTGAAGTTTGAGTCCCATGTTAAATTTTTTCTTTAAAATTTATTTACTTATTTTTGGAAAAGAGAGAGCACACGTGGGGGGTGGCGGGGAGTGAGGGGAAGGAGAGAGAATCCAAGCAGACTCCATGCTGAGCACTGAGCCCAACTCGGGGCTCTATCTCAGGAGCCTGAGATCATGACCTCAGATGAAATCGAGAGTTGGATGCTAAAAAAAAAAAAGAGTTGGACAGTTAACCGACTGCGCCACCCGGGCACCCCTGATCCTGTGTTATCTTATTAGTATCCACACTTTATTTTGTACCTTTAGCAAACATGTTTGGTAATACAAAGATGAAATGGAATAAAGTATTAGAATAATACTGTTCTAGAAAGAGGGAGACTTTCCCAAAAATGAACTTTCAGTTTAATAGGCAGTATTATTGGGCAGTAACTCCGAAAGCTTGTTGGCCAGGTGACACAGATCATCAACCAGTAGCTTAGGGATATCACAGTATAATGTGTGAAAGCCTCACTAACCCTTTATGTGGTTTTTGCATGTCGGTGTCAGCTCTCCTGTTAGGACCCTTGTCTTGCTCCTCCTCTGCATCTTAAATAGTGCCTGTATCAGGAACTTAGAGTCAGTAGTTTGTTTGACTTGATTATTCACAAAATTGTTATCTATCTTCCCAAAGTGGATTATAAACTCCATGAAAACATGGAGATTTGGCCGTCGTGTTCACTTTATTGCTTCTGTTTAAAACCATGTTTGGCACATAGTAGGCATGCAGTAAATGCTTGGTAGGTGGTTAAATGAGTAATACTTTGGTGCCTTGAAGAGAGGCATTGAAAGAGTTAATGACCTATGATTTAGTCCCTTATTATATTCTTTGTGTTCTTAAATGCTGAGGACTTAAGAAATTTATACACCTAAGAGGGTAAGATCCCTCATTCACTTATACCGGATCATTCTTGAATGGAAGCCTCATGTATACTGATCAATGTTCTTAGAATAATAGGACCTGGGAAAAAAAAATATGTTAGATTTAAGATTAATAATTTAGTTTAAAAAATATAAATGTATCTTTGATGCTGTTACTGATTTTCTCTTAGTGGGATAAATCTTCATACTTTGATGATACAGGTGGTTTGGCCTTTGCTCTCCCTAGCCAGGTCCTCTTGTAACCAGCAGCAACCAGTAAGCTCACTTTCCAAGCCCGGGAAGCATTTGTTCCATTCTAACTGGCAGGTGTATCTCATCAGTAAAAAAGAAATGGAGCCTAAGAATCATTGGAGGAACATTATAAATCAGATTAGGATAGAGAAGCTAAACTTAGTTTCTTATAAATAGGATTTATAGGTAACTATAAAACAGATTAGTCTTGAATTAAAATATAAATATTTGCTGATCATTAAGTACTCCAGTTGGATTTTAAGGTTGTCCACTAATATCTATTCTATTCTAAGCAAAGATATGACCTGTGTCAGAGTGTAGGATTTATGGCACTGGATGTTTTTACAGGGGCTCCTGTTCTCTCTCCAGTTCTGGACTTAGTATGATTTTTCTCTTTTTTCCCTTCCAAGCCAGAATTAGTGGATCTGAAATAGTTGTTTTGTAATGATAATACGATGAGCTATGAAATGGGTGAACAACTCATCCTCATTTAAGATGAAATCAAAACTAAAATGTGACTTGAATTGTTAGGGGTTAAAAAAAGAGAAATCAGGGGCGCCTGCGTGGCTCAGTCATTAGGCATCTGCCTTCGGCTCAGGTCATGATCCCAGGGTCCTGGGATCGAGGCCCCACATGGGGCTCCCTGCTCCGCGGGAAGCCTGCTTCTCCCTCTCCCACTCCCCCTGCTTGTGTTCCTTCTCTCCCTGTGTCTCTCTCTGTCAAATAAATAAATAAATAAAATCTTCAAAAAAAAAAAAAAGGAGAAATCACTTAGCTTTGACACTTGGAAGATTTTCTTTTGTTTAATACAAGTGGGGTAAAATAATCATAGTATTATTGCTTTCAGTTAGTTTCTAGTTCGTAGGGTCAGTTACAGGTAAAGCATGGAAACTTGAGCAGTGATTATAAACCAGATATAAAGAACAAAAACCTTGACAATGTAAACAGTAGCAGACAGGAGGTGTAGAAAGGGGATGAAGGAAGGTGAGGGACATGGAAGTGTATCAGTTTCTGTTATGTGCTTGGTGAAGAGTTAATAGATACTATCTTGTTTATAAATCAGCACGTTTTTACGTTAAGGAATCGTCTTTAGGTTTATGAAGGTGACTGGCTACTAGAATTAAAAATGGCAATATGACAAAACTTGGTGGTGATTAGTCAAAGAAACATGGAAAGTAGCAGGAGCACAGCTGTCTCACCACACTACCACGTAGGGCTTCTGGAAGGAGAAGCACAGGGCTAAGTGGATTCAGCACTGTAGTGCTCGCTGTCAAAAATGCGGGAAGGAGAACCTGGCGCTGCTTCCTGGGGTGGGAGTGGAGGTGGCTGGCCAAGGCGGGGAGGGGGGGCTTCTGTGCTTTGTATTTAATATTCTGTACTGCTAGAATTTTATTTTACCGTATGAATGTGTTACTTTTATGAGTTAGACTTTTTGTTATCAGATTCCACACTACATGAATAACTTCTTTGGAAATAAATCTTGCTTAAAATATGATTGAGGGGCGCCTGGGTGGCTCAGTTGGTTAAGCGACTGCCTTCGGCTCAGGTCATGATCCTGGAGTCCCTGGATCGAGTCCCGCATCGGGCTCCCTGCTCAGCAGGGAGTCTGCTTCTCCCTCTCATGCTCTCTGTCTCTCATTCTCTCTGTCTCAAATAAATAAATAAAATCTTTAAAAAAAAAAATATGATTGAAAGTAAGGCTTAAACATACACACAAATATTACATGATTGATTGTTAAGCAATGTTCTCATTTTTTTGGTGAGAAGATGGGTTGCTCTGCGGTGATCAGAATGTAGAGCCTTCAGGAAAGCTACAGCATGCAAGGGAAGTTGAGATCCATCCCCTACCCTACTTTGTAAGCACTCCTTTTTCGTCCTCACACCTTTCCTGCATTCTCCCTCCAGTCGTTATCCTTTTCCCAAAGAAGAGAGGGACATGCCACTAGGTTGGTGAGTAGACATTGGAAGGCATCTTACCTCAGAAGCGAAGTGAGCGACTGGTGGGTGGGAGGTGTGCTGCCAGCCTGCTTGGTGGACATAGGAGTGAGGACAGGCTGGTGAGTAGAAAACTGACACCAAGGAAATTCTGACAAATTCCATTAGACATTTGAAATTCTAGCTTTTACTTCGTAAACACACACACACACACACACACATCCATCCAGTAATGGAAACTTAGCTGTAAGATCTATTTATGAGTCAAGGCAAAACATGTCTGATTAAAGAAACTAAAATTGTGCTTTTCCATTTTCCAGAGCTGTGCTTGGCTGTATTTTATTTCTGGCCAGAGATGTAATTAAGAACATGCACAGCACCCAGCTTAGTGTCTGACATCCAGTAGCCTTTTGATAAATTTGCTGAATGAATGAATGAATGAATGAATGGATGCACACATGATCCATAACTATTAGAAAATGGTTGCTTGAGTAGATGAATGTTGCTTGAGTAGATGAATGTTAAACCAAATGGCCAAATCATGGAACAAAATAAATAGGTACATTTTACTAGGTAAATTTAAAAATGATGACAAGTGGGGCGCCTGGGTGGCTCAGTTGGTTAAGCGTCTGCCTTTGGCTCAGGTCTTGATCCCAGGGTCCTGGGATGGAAGAGCCCTGTGTCCTCAGGCTCCCTGCTCAGCAGGGAGTCTGCTTCTCCCTCCATCTGACCCTCCTTCCTGCTCCAGTGCACACGGGCTCTCTCTCTCAAATAAATACATAAAATCTTTTTTAAAAATGACAGGTAATTTTCCAGAAAACTGCACTTTTTGTACTTCTTAATTTTGAAAGAACTGGGCCTATTTCGGCGGCTACTGGTGTAGGAGAAAAAAGGAATACCTTGGGCAGATTGAGGTTTAATTAAAATTAGTTTTGGCTCATTTGAATTAATTCCTATAATAAACTTGTTAATGAGGTGTTAAGTGATCATCTTGAGAATCCCAGGGACTGTCAAAAATTGATTTAGGAGAACTGAGAAACTTTAAAAAAAAAAAAAAAAGCATTCCAGGAGTCCCATGCTAAGGAGGCAGAACTGTTAAAGAAAACAATCTTGGGTGGGGAGCGGGCATAGGGAGAATTTCCTGCTTCTCTGCAGGAGGCTGATGGCTTTTACATCCCCTTGTTGTTTGGTGGACTGGCTGAGCCTGAACATCCCCCTCCAAGTCCTGTGCTTTCTGAGCCCCGGACTTTTTTGGTTCCACTTTCTTCTTTATTATTATTTATCTGCTTTTACCTAATTTGTTTATTTCACTATTAGAAATTCATGTAAATAAAAATCAAGTTCTCATAAACACACTTTTCTTCTTACTTACAGATACTTAGCAATGTATCTGACCCTGAGAGTCAGACTAGATTACCTCCTTTCTTTATAACTGACTGCCTAGGATGCCGTTAAAAAAAATATTGGATTCCACATTTATAAAACATTTATCAAGCATCTACTCTGTATCCTGTGGTGGGTTTGCAGTTGAGCAGTGCAGGGTTGAACAATACATGATCTCTGCCTTTGAAAAAATATCCAGTCTAGTGGTAAGGATAGGATTCCAGAGAATGGCTGATCTCAGAGACACAGGCAAATTCTTCCTTTGTTCAGCTTCCCTTTTTCTCCGGTTCCTCCTTCTGTCTCCTCTCCAAAAAGCTCCTTCCTTACCACCACCACCCCGCGCCCCCCACCAAAATCTTAAACTTCCTTAAAACCAGTTAATTATTTGACTCAGATCTTATTAGTCTTACGTTCCTTATCAATCTTTCTAAGCAGATTTTTTCTATAGAAGCTTATCACTCTAGTAAATTACCAGCTATCAAAGGAAAAGAAGGATTTTCCTTTTGTAAGTTAGCTTCATTATTATCTAGCCCAAAGGGCTTTTAAACCAATGGCTTAAGCTTTCTAAAGTCAGCAAGCAATACGACCACTTTATTGGTGGAGAAATTTGCGCCCACAAATGGTACCTGTTTTCTCAGTATCTTGTCTCTGAATAGAAAGAACGTGGCTTTCTTGAACTCCAGCCTCTTCTAAAGTTGCAGTACGGGTATTTAACATTTTATTAAAACAGACCTTTTAACCTCTTTCTAATTTTCTGATTTCTGGTCTGCTAATTTTCCAAAACATAGCTAAATATAGTTCTGAGTAATCAGCCATACAAATGAAAGCCCTTTGGGGGCATTTACCTGTTTCCTCTCTGTGGATCAGTAACCCTCTTAGCCTCCCTCTCTGCTTCAGAAATTTGTTCAGAATACTCAAGAGCTTTCTGTTGCTTGGGTATGTTTCTTTTTCCACTTCCAGTTTCTTTCTTTCTTCCAAATCCAAATGCTAATAAAAGTTTCTCACCACAAGAGTGGTCTCTCCTTTTGTGTCTTGTTTCAGAGTTTGTTTGAAGCTAGCTATTAAGTAAGATGCCCACAGGCAGCAGCCCTGGGAGCTAATCTTTGAACAAATGTAGACTTGTTCATTTAGTAGAATATTGTTCTTTTTTTTTTTTTTTTTTTAAAGATTTTATTTTATTTATTTGACAGAGAGAGAGAGAGACAGCTAGAGAGGGAACACAAGCAGGGGGAGTGGGAGAGGGAGAAGCAGGCTCCCGGCCGAGCAGGGAGCCCGATGCGGGGCTCGATCCCAGGACCCTGGGATCATGACCTGAGCCGAAGGCAGACGCTTAACGACTGAGCCACCCAGGCTCCCCGAATATTGTTCTTAATACAAAACATAAATAAGGAGTTTGAGGTTGTTCCCCTAGGACAGGAAAGGAGCCCTGACTAGATGTCCCTCATTTTGGAGATTTAGTAAGATGATTTAAGGAAACTAATTCTTAATTAAAGTACTGTGAGTCAAGGAAACTAATTCTTAATTAAAGTACTGTGAGTCAGAGTTGTTTGTTTTTTAAGATTGAAGTGGGTGAGTTACCTTAGTTTTATTTCATAATCAAATTTATTTTAAAGATTTTTCCCCCACAATTGGATTTATTCAGTTACTGTTTAGCTGAGACTTATGACCATTATTACTTCAACCTATTCTTCTTATGACTTGTAATTTGTGAACCTTATAATCCAGGCTCTGTTTTGTTTGAAGAAGAATAACTTTCTAAACCTTAACATGGTTAGAAGTGTTTTTTTCCCCAGAATTATTTCGGAGGACCTTGTCTAGGAGACTTGACCCTAGTTTTTCATCAACTTTGCGATTTACTGCTACAGAATACTTAATATGTATAAACAAGTGAGAAGATAGATGGACTCTGTTCTCAATTAAGAACCAGATACCCTTCTGAAGAGCTTTCTGAAGAGGAATTGATTAAAAAAAAAAAAAAAAGTCACGGTTTTTCTAATTATCTAAATATTTTACTCTGCCTGCCATCTGCTTTGGTGGTGGAGCAAGGTTCAGAAAGACCTCATTCAGGTGTACTCTTGTGAGCCTCTGTTCTCACACTTTGTCCATGGGCCGTGTTGCATCAGAGGAACTGTTCGTGTGGTGGTCCCTAACCTTGCTTTCACAGAGGAAAGCTTCAAAATTAGTCGTATTGCTGATATCAGGGCCCCTTGCAGACCGTTTGAGTTTCTGGGGGGTGAGGCCCCTGCAGGGTGTTACTTAAAAGCACCCCAGATCTTAATGTGTAGCCAGGGTTGAGCACCACTGTTGTAGAGCTTGTTAGAAATGAGGATTCTGGTCCACTCTACCAGACCACCAAGTCTTGGTGGACCAGGTCCTAGAATGTGCATTTTGAAGAAAACCTCAGTTTAAAATGCAAACTAATTTTTAAGGGACTTAAGGGCTATTTGTTTGTTTCTTTGTTTGGGCTTGTTTACACCAAAGAGAACCAAGAGCTGCTCTACTGAGAGGTAGTAACTTGGGAAGGAAAGGAAATTGGAAAGCCAGACATATGGTCTCTTTCTTTTGAAAGAAAAATAAGGGACATGTTGGCTTGTGGAACAGGAGCTTGGTGGTAAAGCTGGGTTGCCAGTTTTCATCATTTTTGGAAATCTGGATCCCTTTATGCTTTTAGCTTCTAGAGAGCTGATGATCCTTGCTGAATGAATCAGAGGCATGGGTGGAGAACTCAGAAACCAACTAAGAGGGGAGAAAGAGAACTAAGAATTCAGAGACCATGGTTGGCTCTTTAAGTCTGGTTGCATTTATTTTTGTTTCACTTTTTTTTTAATGGCCTATTAATTCAGAATCAAATTTTTTAGTGCATAATCTACAGATGACCTTGCCCACTATAAACTTCAAAAAGTTCAATACTGATTAGTTTGTGAAACTTACTATGTCCTTGTCTTCCACCTCTGCAACTCCTAGGTTAATTCCAAGCCTTGCCTTTAGCAGCAATTGCCTTATTTGCTGATCCTCCTCCCTCATCTGAAGGTGGTGGGTGCTTGAGCGAGGTACACAGATTTCCTCATCCCTGGAGTTTGGACTAAAAGTAGCTTGTTATGTGTTCCAGCCCCAAAGGACAGTAGGATGATCTTTGGACAAATGAAGACTTTCTGTCCTGATAGTGAGCTGGCACCCTCTAAAACTCAGTTCCTTGGGGTGCCTGGGTGGCTCAGTGGGTTAAGCATCTGCTTAGGTCATGATCCCAGAGTCCTGGGAGTCTGCTTTTCTCTCCCTCTGCCCCTCCCCCCCGATCATGCTCGCTCTCTCTCGCTTTCAAATAAAACTCAGTTCCTTAATTTTTCAAAGGCACTTCGCCTCCTTTCTTCCTTTTGTTTAGGGCTCTCTGTTCCTGGCTGTGCGTTAGCAACCATTCTTTGAAACTCTTGAACATCTTTAAGCCTTGGCCCCTGCTGCTTGGTGCACATCCTGTGGCAGTCCTCAGGAAATCCTAGTTTTTGGCATTGAAACTAATTAAAGGATTAAGCTGTCACTCTGGAGAGGGTGATAAACGGTGCTTGAGAGAGTCACTTAGCAAAAGCTGCTCTGGTTGCAGATGAGAGAAATAGCAGTAGTAATACGGGAGAGTAGAGTCAGATCCTTGGCCGAATTCTTGTAGGGAGACAAAACACCAAAGTCAGCTTTGGAACAGTGTCCCTAGGGGAGGGAGAGGCAGGCTGTCTGCTTTGATGTTCATCAGCTTGACAATTACCTGAACTGAGCACTTTATTTGTTGCCAGTCTGGCAAAATAGGGCTGCTTCTAGGAGATGGTGAACGTAGCTCCTTCTCATTTCGCTTGTGTTAAACAGTTATTGAACTCTTGCTTTCTAGAAGTCCCTTATAAATATCCCTTTTACAAGACTGTTCACTGGAGCCCGAAAGTAGCTTGTAAAGAGTGGGTCGGAGGTACATTTATTTTCCTATTCCTTGGGTCTCTTAAGGACCTTAAAACCAAGATTTTCTAGTGCAATTTGGTTGGTACTTAAGGGGAACATGTTATTCAAGTCAGTCTGCCCTGCCTTCTAGCTAATACTTCTTTTGTTTTAGGTTAACATTTCTGGATAAGATACTTTATCCTTCTTTCTCTGAAATCATGTGAAAAACCTGAACTCATAAATTCAAATTCCAGCACAGTGTGGGGTGTTGGAATAGCTTTGCTAATGTTTTTTTCTTTACATCCCATGCTCTCCTCTCTCTCCCACCCTTCCTTCCTTCTCTAGTCTTATTTAGTACTTGAAGGTATTTTTGGGTATAGGGATCTTAATTTCAATCTACAGGTTGAAATTCTGCAGCTGTTCATGTAGAAGTTAAAGAACAAAGGAAGACCTTTAATGGCGGCTGATTTGTGTCTTTAGGCATTCTTTTGTCCCTCTCTGTCCTTTCCAGTAAGCTATGAGATCCTACTCTTCCCAGTACATCCTGATTGGGTACTTGTGACAAATGTACAATTTATTGCTCTAGAAAGTGCTGTGATGAGTGGAAAGTGTTGTCTGCCGCCTTCTCCACCCACTTTAGACCTGTCCATAGAAGGTGACCATTGATAATTAAGAAACATGAGTGAAGGAGAGACTGCTGCTTCTTTAGGAAAGAAACTTGGATGACTTAGTTAAGAATTCATCCCTGTTCTGCCATCCTCTACACTAAGGTATCATCTAAATGTGAAAAAATAAAAATAATATGGAGTGGAAGTTCCTTTATGGTTTAATCTTGTTAATTATCAATATATTTCTGTTGGCATGGAAATCAACTTTGGTACTTATGTACTCATAAGATTCATAAGATAAGCAAAAGTTACCAAATTTTTCTTTTCTCCATTTTGGTTTTCTTTTCTCCATTAATGGATCTTTACCTTTACTGCACTTACTCAGTTTTTAATTCTTTAACATACCCTGTTCTTGGAGGAATGTACAGAGAGTATGGCTACAAGATTTTCGGTCTAAGATACTTGCTGCTATATGTGACTTGAGTAATGTGTACCATTCAGTGATTCCTGAACAACACCCCATCAATGGCAGGGTGGGGTCTTCCGTGGAGACCTAGAGTGCTATTTTTTGCCATTGATGAAGAGTAAAGGAAGTACCTAGCAGCTTCTGTGTTTGGTATGGGGAGGGCGTTCTTATCTCTTTTTTATAACCAAAACTGTCTAAATGAAGTACAGTAATTGTATGGGTTAGTACTCTTTCTAATTCTGTGCTTATTCTTCAAACATTAATGGTGGGGATGGTGACCGTTTGGGGAGAGAAGTAGAAAGAAGATAGTTAAAGATGACTGGTTTTAACAGCAGTTAGAGATTATTTTTAATGTCTAAGTAAAAGTGTGGCCATTGTTCAAGAAAATGTTCCATTAAGTATCATCTGAGTCCCATTGGGCTTGGGATAACTTGGTCAGAAGAATAGATGGCTATTTCTTGGACAGGATCCTAAGCTTTCTGAGGCATCAGAGTTGCAATCATCATCATAAAGCATTTGCTGGACTTTTCCTATTTGGTGTTTTTATAGAGAGGAAAAAGGAGAGTGGAAAACAGATATTATAGGAAATTGGCTCACATAGTTATGGAGGCTCACAAGTCTCAAGATCCAGGGGTGCCTGGGTGGCTCAGTCGTTAAGCGTCTGCCTTCGGCTCAGGTCATGATCTCAGGGTCCTGGGATCGAGCCCCGCATCGGGCTCCCTGCTCTGCGGGAAGCCTGCTTCTCCCTCTCCCACTCCCCTTGCTTGTGTTCCCTCCTTCGCTGTGTCTCTCTCTGTCAAATAAATAAATAAAATCTTTAAAAAAAAAAAAAAGTTTTAAGATCTGCATTTGGCAAGCTGGAGACCCAAAAGAGCTGATATAATTCTAGTCCAAATGCCATTAGTCTCGCGACCCAGGAAGAGCTGATGGTTCAGTTCAAGTCTGAAGGCAGAAAAAAACCTGATGTGCCAGCATGACAGGCAGGAGGAATTCCTCCCTGTTTGGGAGGGTCCATTTGTTCTTTTGAGACCTTCAAACGATTGGATGAAGCCCACCCACATTAGGGAAGACAATCCTTTTTTTTTTTTTAAGATTTATTTATTTATTTTAGAGAGAGCGGGGGAGGGGGGCAGAGGGAGAGGGAGAGAGGGTCTTAAGCAGACACTCCACTGAGCGCAGAGCCCGGCACAGGGCTCAGATCTCACAACCCTAGATCATAACCTGAGTCGAAACCCCAAGAGTCAGACACTGAACTAACTGCGCCACCCAGGTCTCCCCAGAGCACAATCTTTACTCAATTTTACTCAGTCCACCAATTCAAATGTTAATCTCATCCCAAATGTCCTCACAAAGCACACCCAAATTATGTTTGACCAAATATCTGGTCACTGTGGCTCAGGCAAGTTGACACATAAAACTAGCCATCACTGCATTCTCAGTGGATTAGCCCACTTTTTTGAATATTAAAAATTGCCTGCAAAGTTTTCCAGGTTCAGTAGACGTAAATAAGTGAATAAACTCTGTTCTAGGCCTGTCAGTTTTTTCCCCCCTCCATATTGTGCTTGGCAGTGAAGACTCAGCTTTGGGTTCTAAACTCTGGTTTTCTTCAAATGTAAACAGTTTTTATAATATTAAGTTAGTTAACTTTATATTTTAGTTTCTATTTGTTAGTTGATTTTTAGTTAGTCCCGTTAATGATGTTTATACCCTGGGCAATTTGCTAGAAAGTAGATTATCAATAACATGAATGAATATATGAAGTTCAGGGATCGATCTTAAGGCTCCAAAATGCAGGATTTTTAATACCAATTTAAATGTATTCGTCTATTCATTCTTTATTTTGTTTATAAAACTAATACATGCTTATTTTCAAAACCCAGATATTATACATATGTCACAGAAAGTATAGTCCATATGATCGTATGTCCTTGGATAACCCATGTCAGTTGTTTGGCATATAGTCTACAGATTTATTACTGTTATTCCTTTTTAGCAATAGCATATAAATAACACCACTTGATTAGAAGAGTTCGGCAGTTATGGGAGGGAAGAAAATGAGAATACTTACTGCCTTTTTAGCAGTTACTGGAGACAGTTTTGTTCTAGGGTTGTTAGACTGTACTCCATAATTTTGGCAGAACAAAAAACAGATGAGTCCTGCTAGGATACCTCCTCTACCCTCTCTGTTTAATAGTGCTTAAGAATAACAGAAGAGGAGGGGCGCCTGGGTGGCTCAGTCGTTGAGCATTTGCCTTCGGCTCAGGTCATGATCCCAGGGTCCTGGGATCGAGCCCCGCATCAGGCTCCCTGCTTAGCAGGGAGTCTGCTTCTCCCTCTCCAACTCCCCCTGCTTGTGTTCCCTCTCTCGCTGTGTCTCTCTCTGTCAAATAAATAAATAAAATCTTAAAAAAAAAGAATAACAGAAGAGGGGTGCCTGGGTGGCTCAGTCGTTAAGCATCTGCCTTCGGCTCAGGTCATGATCCCAGGGTCCTGGGATCGAGTCCCACATCGGGCTCCCTGCTCCGCGGGAAGCCTACTTCTCCCTCTCGCACTCCCCCTGCTTGTGTTCCTGCTCTTGCTATCTCTCTCTCTGTCAAATAAATAAATAAAACCTTTAAAAAAAAAAAAAGAATAACAAAAGAGAAGGAAATCACATTGTGAGAGGACTGTCAGCTTGTGAATTCTCTGTAAATGGGGGCACTAACAATGCCTAAACAATTGATCATATCCAAGTTGGCTTGAATGTCAGAATCTTGTCATTATGGTAAGTGAAGCATTCCATATTGTTCCAGCATTTCATGTGCATACCTTCATCTGGTAGCACCCCATATAAGGCTAATGTATTACAATGTTAATTCTCTCTGAAGTATTAAAAAAATGAAACAAAATAAAATAAGCCATTTTTTTAATGTTTTATTTATTCATGAGAGTCAGAGAGAGAGGGAGGCAGAGGCCCCCCAGGCGCCCCTAAAATAAGCCATTCTGTTACTGTTCCTTGTTAATTCCTCCCCATAGTTCAAGATTTGGTGAGGGTTGAGTCTCGCCAGTTGCCCTCCTCAACTTTAGACCAGTAAGAATTACTCTGTGCCCCGGCAGAACACAGATAACTGTTGGGCAAGAGGCTCTTTCTCTATCTTAACTTGAGCATTGGTGGTGTCTTCTTTTTCTGTTGTGTGTTTTGTGTTCTGTCAAACAGTTTGGGCCTATGTGTAATGGCCAGCAAATGTGTGCAAGTGATAGAGCTATCACACAAGTAAGGAGTGAATTATGCCAGGTGCTCAAATGCACATTTCATGACTTCTGGAGGTTTCTTCGAGGCAGTGGTTGAGAACTCAGCTAGTAATGATCAGCAAGAAATAGGAGTAGTTAGTGAAGGCCTTTGATGCTGTGTAAAGCATCACAGATGTCACTGCAGCCTGGGACTATTGACCAGTAATTGTGAGGATAGTAGAAGAAACAGTGAATTGCCAGAAACCTGCCATAATTACAGGAGATTCAAGAGGAGAAGCCTGAAAGTCTGAAAGTGCATCTCCATAGGATTATGCTGGAACACATTTGCTTACAGATCCCTCATCCCTCCTGGAAGGGGTTATGTTATGTCCAGATCACACAGTCTCTATACCTAGAATTTTTGCACTTCTAAGCTCAAAACAGTAATTGAAATGAAAAGAGGCCATGATAAGGCATTGCTTGGGAAAAGTTACTTTTGATAGCTGAATGTGCTGCTTTGGGTTGAGCTTGTTTGTTCTTCTGTATGTTTAAAGTGATTGCAAACAGACCTTCTTAATTTTTGTTTATTCTTAGATTTTGCATGTTTCATATATTTTTGGTTTTACAAACAGATTATGGCACTATGGCACATATGTCATCCTAATCCACCTCTGCAACTAAACGTGTATATCATTTCCCCTAAATATGTGTTAGTCTTTTCCCCTCTTGGTGGACCTGCCGTATGTAGACTTATGCCAAAATTAAATGTTAGCAATAAGGTAAGTCTGCTTTTAAGATACTAAAATATATTTCAGGGGTGTCTGGGCGGCTTATTCAGTTAAGCGTCTGCCTTTGGCTCAGGTCATGATCTCAGGGTCCTGGGATCGAGCTCCACGTTGGGCTCCCTGCTCAGTAGGGGGGTCTGCTTCTCCCTCTGCCCCTCTCCACTCCTCATGGCTCACGCTCTCTCTCCCTCTCTCCCTCTCAAATAAATAAATAAAAATCTTTAAAAATTAACAAATAAAATATATATTTCAAATTCAAATGGAGACTTTCTTGGTTATGTGAGCACCACTCTTGTTGTACCTCACTCTTCCCCCATCTGCATAGTTAATTGAGAATATGTCGTTAAATTTATTTTATTAGCAGATAAGAGCTGTGTCTGTTACATTTTTATCTTTTTTAGTCTTTTTAAGGCATATTATTCCTTTAATTGATATCTGATCTTTAACACATCCAGAGAGAACTTCTTCTACCTCCTCTATCTGGTTTTGGCTTTTTTTTTTTTTTTTTAAGTTTAAGACACAATAAGGTTTCATTACTCAGCAATCACTTTTTAACTACTTATCGTGTGTCAGCCATGAAAAATGACATAGAATCTTCAAAAACTGGGCGCCTGGGTGGCTCAGGTGGTTAAGCGACTGCCTTCGGCTCAGGTCATGATCCTGGAGTCCCGGGATCGAGTCCCACATCGGGCTCCCTGCTCAGCGGGGGGTCTGCTTCTCCCTCTGACCGTCTTCCCTCTCGTGCTCTCTGTCTCTCATTCTCTCTGTCTCAAATAAATAAATTAAAAAAAAAAAATTCAAAAACTTAAGGCAAAACATTCAGTTTTTTGAATTCTCAAAATAAACAACATTTTCCTAGTATTTCTTAATACCTCCTAACCCCTTCTGTGTTTTATTAATTTTTATTCTGTCCTTTTTGGCATCTGATTAGGTTTTAGAGTTAGAAGAGTCAGTTGGCTTGCTTTTTCTCTTTTTGCTCAAGATCTTTAGTATATCCTTAGAAGACAAAGTATATATACTCATCTATTCCTGGCTTTTTTCTGATTTGAAGAAAGAAGAATAAGACCTTAAAATAATGTTACAGGTAAAATAATAAAAATAATAAATTCTTACATATATAAACATAAAATAATTGAAATAATGAGTTTTTAAACACTATGTACAAGGCATTTTATTAAGCACTTTGCCTTTATTACTTCACTTAATCCTTAAAACAACCTTACAAAGTAGATGAAATCATTGTCATTATGAATTCCATTTTGCAGATGAGGAAACTGTGCTCAGAGAGGTTAAGTGACCTAGCCACAACGTTACAGCTAGTGGAGGATGGAGCTAGAACATAAACCCAGACAGTCTGACTTCAGAAGTGTCCATGCCACCAAAGAACCAAGCTACAGCTCAGGAGTGAAATTTAGGAAGACAGTAGAGTTATTTCCTGTCTTTCTCAGACCTGCTTTTACTGCTTTGCTGTCTCACTTCAAAATAGCTGTCTGATGGTTTCAGATTTTGAAATGCCAGCACAAGCAACTCTGTATGCCTGTTCCGTATTAGGGGAGAGAATCTGTTTAGCCCAGGTAGAGACCAGGTTCCATCCCTGTTATGGTGAGGAGTGGTTTTCAGAAAATAAGGGCATCTGCTTGCCATCTTGAATATTCCAGTTGCATAGGAAGTTAGCCTCATCTGGATGGCAATTAATGGGTGATGTGATGGCAGAGATTTGGGAACACTGGCTAAAACTAGCTTTGGAAAGTCGATAGTATGGTAGAGCATGTAATACATGAGGCGTATTTATAAATTGTAAACCTTTATCTGTTATGTGTTTAAATGTTGGTAATATCAGCTGTGGCCTGTGTTATGTGTTAAGAGTATGAAAAGGGATTAAAAAGTGGAGAACTAGAAACAGTGAGGGAAAGCAAGAGGATCCTTTATTTCATCTTTGAAAGCTAAGCTGCAGGGTCAGATCATGTAATGTTGTGGAAGATATAAATGGCATAATTTTAAGGGAAAAATACACAAATGGAAGGAAGTAATAATAGTGAACATGTTACTGTGTTTACTATATACTGAGCACAGCTCTAAGTTTGTAAATAAATTCTCAGAACAAGTATTAGACATAATTCTCCTACTTTTATAAAATGAGGCAGCAGAGAGGTTAAGTTGCTTCCCCAAGGTCACAGAATTACTAAGTGTTAGAGCCAGAATTTGAACCTGGACATCCAGTTTCAGATGTCAGAATGCTTTTTGTATATGAGATATTTCATTATTATTTGCCTTAGTGTAATTGGATATAGTTAATTCTGCTGTGAATCCAAATTAGTTTGAGCACATAAAAGGGTTTCCATTTTCTCAGACCAACTTGAATGTTTGTATGTTTTGGGGGGAGGTGCTGGAGAGAAAACTGTATTTGCCCTCAGAGTTTGCAGTTTGTTTTGAAGACAGGAGACCACACATGAAAGGTGTAAGAACAGAAACAGAAACTTATAAAAAGAGCAAATTAATGATGTACAGAGCAGAGGCATGTCTTAAAAGGTCCCAGGAATTTTTCCATAACCTAATTTTTTTTTTTTTTTTTTTTTACTTCTGTCCTTCATCTTTCATAGAGCTCGTGGTTCCTTTGGAGTTTTTCAAGCTTAGAAATACGTAAAACATTGGTAGAAAATAACAAAAACAAAATGGAAATGAAAAAGCAAATTGCTCGTATTTACTGATTTGTATGATTTTCATCTAAACTGCAGAAAAATTGTCCAGGAATTTTTACACAGTAGAGCTGTGTATTTTACCATCAAGCTAATGGTGGAGAAAGACTCAGGGTTAGAAGAGGTGTGGACTTTTTTCAGAAGTTACCCCTTAAGTCTTTTGTTTATGTAGAAAAAAGTGACTTTGGGATAAATTATATTACATTCTTCAAAAACAAAAAAAAGTATTGCTTACACCTGACATATAGGCTGGAAGATTCGGTTGAAATGGGAATGACTGACTGCTGATGTGTACTGTTTTTTTTGAGGGGCAATAAAAATATTCTAAAATTAATGTTTATGATGGTTGCATAATTCTACAAATATACTAAAAACATTGAATTACATGTTTAAATGGGTGAACTGTATAGAATGTGAATTATATCTCATTAAAAAAAACTTGACCTCTAGTGAGTGAACACTGTGGTAAAATATATGTAACATAAAATTTAACATTTTAACTAATTTGGGGTCTACACTTCACTGGCATCAAGTATATTTTACAGCGTTGTGCAACCATTACCACTGTCCATTTCCAGAATCTTCTCATCATTCCAAACAGTAATTAACTTTTAATATGCCAATCCAAGTTTAGAAGCAGTAGTCTTGACCTACTTGATTTTAAACCTTTAGACTTTTTTTTTTTTTTTTAAGATTTTATTTATTTATTTGACAGAGAGAGACACAGCGAAAGAGGGAACACAAGCAGAGGGAGTGGGAGAGGGAGAAGCAGGCTCCCTGTTGCGGGGCTCGGTCCCAGGACCCTGGGATCATGACCTGAGGTGAAGGCAGATGCTTAAAGACTGAGGCACTCAGGCACCCCTAAACCTTTAGACTTTAAAAATACTTGGTCCTCCCAAATCGAGTTTTGTTTCTCTAAAGTTTTTAGCCTTTTCCATTTGTTTCCCCTCAAACATGCTTTTCCTTTTGTGTTCCCTCAGATAATGGCATCACTGTTTATGAAGTTGTCCAAACAAGAAATCACTATTATATTTTCTTTGCTTCTCCATTCCATATATTTAATCACCAGAGCCTTTAGATTGTGCCTCCTTAATATCTTTGAACATACTCTGTATCCCCACTGTTACTGACTTGACTTAGACTTCTATTTTCACATGGATTTAATAGTCATAGAGGGATCGGTCAAGAAAAAATGAATTGGAAGAATTAAGATAGATAAACAATGCTGAAAATTAGAGCCCTCCATGCAGAGAGTTCCAGTGCAGTGTGATGATTCTTGGATGCCTTTCCTGAGTACTCTAGTCCACATAGGTCTCCTTCCTATCCAAGATTCATTCATTCATTAAACATTTATTCTGTATCTTCTATGCTCTTTAATGATTTGTAACATTTCTGTCTACCTTCAAAATATATCCCCTATCTACTTTTCATACCTATTGCTGTCACCTTAGTCTGAGCCACTGTCCCCTCCCATGCCCTCTCTACTTCTGTCCTCACCTCTGTTTAAATGCAGCACTCTGGGTGATCCTGTGGAAACATAGGAGATCTTATCAGTCTTCTGTTTAAGAATTCTCCCGGGGACTCTCCTGCTTCTCAAAGTCAAAGTCAGAGTCAGATCCTTTCTTACAGTGAAGACTATGAATTCCTTGTGATCTGGCCCCCTATGGACGTTCTGTTCCAACAATGCTGGTTCACTCTGCCCTAGGAAATGCCACGTGTGCTTTTGCTGCTGCTGCTGCTTTTTTTTTTTTTTTTTTTAAGATTTTATTCATTTAGGGGCGCCTGGGTGGCTCAGTCATTAAGCGTCTGCCTTCGGCTCAGGTCATGATCCCAGGGTCCTGGGATCGAGCCCCGCATCGGGCTCCCTGCTCTGCGGGAAGCCTGTTTCTCCCTCTCCCTCTTCCCCTGCTTGTGATCCTGCTCTCACTGTGTCTCTCTCTGTCAAATAAATAAATAAAATCTTTAAAAAAAAAAAAAAGATTTTATTCATTTATTTAAGAGAGAGAGAGTACAAGAGCGGGGAGGGTCAGAAGGAGAAGCAGCCTCCCGAGCCGAAGGCAGCTGCCCGACGGAGCCACCCAGGCATCCCGTGCTTTTGCTTCTGGGCCTTGGCACTTTGTGGAGATAGTGTTTGGCTCATCCAGGTTATTTCTCACACATCACTTGAGTGGGCTATTTACCTTTTTTGTTGTCCATCTCCCACATCGGAATGTATGCTCCATGCAGGCAGGAGTTTTGTCTCTTTCATTCCATATAGTATATCCAGGGCCTAGATGTCTGACACACACTGGGTGGATACTCAGGATATATTTGTTTAATGGCTGCTTGCCTAGCACATAATCCGTTCTTCCCTTTCTGTGTCATCTTCCTAGTGAGATTTTTGTCTTTGGTGTAAAGACTATGATGCTACTTTTCTATCTCCTGTATTTCTACCAAATATATGCTAAAATAAATGAAATCTTTATTCTTTATTTTTATGTACTAGATTTTTTTTAGCAGTTTTATATCTTAAAGTTAAATAAGCCTTCAAAAAATGTTAGTAGTCCCCAAATTGAACTTCTTTAGGTGTTTACTTTTATTTCTTTAAGAAATCCTGAAGCAGGCTGTCAGGGGGAGTAGGCAGGATGACAAAGGGGCTGATGAACTCAGCGGCAGATTTGCTGTGATCACTGAGACCAGCGGCCCGTGGCAGTTGGTTGGGGAGGTGGGAGGTGGGAGGTGGGCAGAGCCTGAGGTAGCAGCTGGGGCTGTGTGTGGCCCGGGGAGTGTGCCTCATGAAAACAACCCCAGGGTCTTCACTGAACTCATTGAAGAATTTGGTTGCCAAGGAGCCCAAGTAGAAGAAATATGGAGTTTTGAAAAGTTAAAGCCAGTTGATGGGTTAATTTTCCTTTTCAAGTGGCAGCCAGAAGAACCAGCAGGCTCTGTAGTTCAGGACGCCAGACCTGACACGATATTTTTTGCCAAGCGGGTAATTAATAATGATTGTGCTACTCAAGCCATAGTAAGTGTGTTATTGAACTATATATACCCTTCAAGATGTCCATTTAGGAGAGGCCTTATCAGAGTTTAAAGAATTTTCACAGAGCTTTGATGCAGCTATGAAAGGTTTGGCACTCAGCAGTTCAGATGTGATTTGACATGTACACAACAGTTTTGCCAGACAGCAGATGTTTGAATTTGGTGCAAAGACATCAGCAAAAGAAGAAGATGCTTTTCACTGTGTCAGTTATGTTCCTGTAAATGCAAGATTGCATGAATTAGATGGATTAAGAGAAGGACCGATTGGTTTCAGTGCACACCATCAAGATGACTGGATCAGCACAGTGAGGCCAGTCATAGAAAAAAGGGTACAAAAGTACAGTGAAGGTGAAATTCGATTTAACTTAACAGCCATTGTATCTGATAGAAAAATGACATATGAAGAACGATAGCAGAGTTACAAAGACAGCTTGCTGAGGAACCCATGGATACAGATCAGGGTAATAATATGTTAAATGCTATTCAGTCAGAGGTTACCAAAAATCAGATGCTTACTGAAGAAGAAATACAGAAACTAAAAAGATTTGAAAATATCAGAAGGAAGCATAATTATCTGCTTTTCATTATGGAATCATTAAAGACTCTAGTAGAACACCAGCAGTTAATACCACTAGTAGAAAAGGCAAAAGAAAAACAGAATGCAAAGAAAGCACAGGAAACCAAATGAAGAAGATGCTTTGCGATGTGTACACATTTCTGCTTCTGCACTTATTTAATGGAAACCATTAAGTATAAAGAACTTTGAGGGGCACCTGGGTGGCTCAGTCAGTTAAGTGTCTGCCTTCAGCTCATGTCATGATCCTAGGGTCCTGGGATTGAGCCCCACGTCGGGCTCCCTTCTCAGTGGAGAGCCTGCTTCTCTCTCTCCCTCTGCTGCTCCTCCCCCCGATCTCAAATAAAATCTTTAAAAAAAATAAATAAAAGAACTTTGAGCAACATCCTAATTGGCTCTGCATGTTTGGCAATAGTACCAGTCTGTCTTGTCTTTAATGCATGGACTCTTTCCTTACCTGCATCATGTGTATGTAGTGCATATTAAATAAAAGTGATGTTACGAAAGTTTGTCCAGGGTGCCAGTGGGTTAAGTGTCTGCCTTTGGCCCCTCTTCGGGCTCCCTGCCCAGCAGGGAGTCTGCTTCTCCCTCTTCCTCTGCCCTTCCCCCTGCCCCTGCTCCTGCTCTTTCTGTCTCTCTCTCTCTCTTAAATAAATAATCTTTAAAAAAAAAAAAAAAAAAAGAGTGTTCGTCCAATTCCATTATTTGACACTGGATCTGAGAACTTCTGTTCTGTGGATGTACACTATCATACTGAACCTAGAAATTGCACAAATGATACTCTCTACCTGTAATTGTTATAATTAATCTCTCAGTCTTTTAGTTCAGTTACATGCTTAAAATTTATAAATGGCAGATCTTGATTAAACTGGATTTCTTGTTTCTCCTCATTAATGAAAAAAAATCTCTATTTTTTTTGATATCTATACATTTTGAGGATTTTGAAACTGAGTATTGTCTTGAGAAAGTGTAGTTTTAATGCAGCTCATTTGAAAAAGACAAAAGTATAGTGTCTACTGATTTTCGCTGCTGCCAGTAGAAAAAGTAATAAACATCCCAATTTTATTTTAGCAGACTTAAAACAAATCCTAAAGCATATTCACAGCTACTGTATATGCACAGTTTTAACTCTTACTTGGTGAACTTAATATAAATTGGTCATTTTTCTCAAATCTGAGCACTTTTAATGGACAATATTAAATTTGATGGAATAGTTCATCATTTATATGGAGTAGTAATATGGTGTGAAACAAACTTACACATTTTATTGAGACTTTTGTAGATGTACATATTTAAAAAAAAATAAGTAGCAGTTTTAATGGAGATTCAACATTCAGCTGTTTTCCTTTAGGCTCCTGAAAACCCCAGAGACTTCAGAATATTTTTTATTACTGTTGGTTATCAAATCTAAATGTTCACTTGCCAACCCACTTCTTCTTTCTTGGAAGAAATAAAAGTTATTTTTAGAACTCTCATTTCCTGATTAAGTGGAGTCAGGAATCCCAGCAGTTCTCCGTATTAAAGGATATGCTTGCACATGTAAGGAATGTTCTGTTTACCTGCGGTTTATTTAGTTCAGGAATCTCTTAAGTCCTGGGACAAGTCCAGCCTTCCCTAAACTGCCTGCATCTACTCCCTCTGCTCAGCTTTACCCCTTTTAAAACGGAAGTCACACCGTCCACTTTCCAAAACAACCCATCCTTCTCTTCTAATTTATCAAAAGCATTAGTCCTAAGAAATTAATATTTTGCCAACATTACCATATTTGATGGTCAGATTATCAGATTTGAATCTTTCTTAGAAAACAGTCTCAAGAGACCGTGTTCTTTTGTGCATTGATAATATTACACTCACCCAGAGACGGTTAAGCTTTTTTAATCCCAAGTTGATCTCTCTAGTGAACGCTTATTCCTGCTGCAGTCCTACGGTAGCATCATTTTAACTTGTTCTCTGCTGAGTAGTTCTGTGCCCCATCACATGCTGATAATTCCAATTATAATGCCCCGTAGCTCTCCTAAAAGGCAGTCGTCCAGTAGGCAGTGGGAACCAGACTTGTTAGCGATACTTTGTGCTGGCCTTTCCTCAGTTTCTCCCTCTTGCAAAGTATGTAGAAGAAAAACCTGATACTAAAACGTCTAGGGAAAAATGACTTTATGAGAATGAAAGCAGATGCACAGGTGGAAAATAAATATTTTTATGGCTAGTATTGTCTGATTTGTGCCTTTATTCATATGATCATTTAAAAAGACAACGGAGGAAAGAAAGGAAGGGCCAGCCCCTTTATGCTTTCATTTCCTGCCTCCAGGCAAGGGCTTCATAACACTTCCCCTGTCTTAGGAATTCCTGGAACACACAGCACCAAAAAATTTCAATATTTTTCCAGGTTTGTCTTGAGTAACAAAGGCTGGCAGGAGAATGCCTGAGACCACCCTGTAATATCTAGATGGTTCTATTTGGTTTTGTTTTTTAAGTAAAAGGGTGATTACTTAAATAGTAGTTGGATATACTTAAGATTATAAATTGAGGGATCAGAAATTTAATCTCATTCCAGTTTGTTTGTTTTTTTTTTTTTTAAGATTTTATTTGAGAGAGAGAATGAGATAGAGAGAGAGAGCATGGGAGGGGGGAGGATCAGAGGGAGAAGCAGACTCCCCGCTGAGCAGGGAGTCCGATGCGGGACTTGATCCTGGGACTCCCAGGATCATGACCTGAGCCGAAGGCAGTCGCTTAACCAACTGAGCCACCCAGGCGCCCCTCATTCCAGTTTTTTTAACTTCCTTTGATTTTCCAAGTATTTAAATGTTAATTTTTACTTTTATTTAAGTATTAACATTCCTACAGTAATGTGCACAAATCTTAGGCATACAGTTCAGTGAATACACACCTGTCTAACCACCACCCAGATCATGAGATAGAACATTTCTGTTTCCCAAAAAGCTATCTTGTGCCTCTTCCCAGTCTCCATTCCAACTTGCTAAAGATAATTTTTTTTTTAAGTTTAAGGCATGCAACATAATGGTTTGTTTTTTTATGTTATGTTAATCACCATACATTACATCATTAGTTTTTGATGTAGTGGCTAAAGATAATTTTGACACTATTTTGACTTCTGTCACTATTTATTAGTTTTGCCTGTTCTTGAACTTCATATGAGTGGAATCATACAGGTAATACGTATAATCACTCTTTTGAATCTGTTGTGTATTATTCATCATTATGTCTTTTGAGATTTATCTGCACATTTGGGTGGAACAGTAAGTTCATTTGCATTGCTGCCTAGTATCAAACAATAAATATTGTTAGAATATATTTCTAGGGCGCCTGGGTGGCTCAGTTGGTTAAGCGACTGCCTTCGGCTCAGGTCATGATCCTGGAGTCCCGGGATCGAGTCCCGCATCGGGCTCCCTGCTCGGCAGGGAGTCTGCTTCTCCCTCTGACCCTCCTCCCTCTCATACTCTCTGTCTCTCATTCTCTCTCTCTCAAAATAAATAAATAAAATCTTAAAAA
>NW_023270825.1:24274529-24720582 GCF_011800145.1 Mirounga leonina
CCCACATCAGGCTCCCTGCTGAGCAGGGAGTCTGCTTCTCTGACCCTCTTCCCTCGTGCTCTCTCTCTCATTCTCTCTCTCAAATAAATAAATAAATAAATCTAAAAAAAAAAAGAAAATTCTTAAAAAAAAAAAAAAAGAGTGGCACTCTTGTATGTGTCTTTTGGTACACAATTCTGTTGGGTGTTTGTACCTAGGAATAGAATTGCCAGGTCATAGAATAGACATATGCTTAGGTTCAGCATATATTGCCATTTTTACAAAGTCCCAGTTCACAGTCTCACTAGCAACATCTTGAGAGTTCCAGATACTCTTTTGTCAATACTCAGTATAACCTTTCCAACACATTTTAATACATTTAAAAACACATTTCCAGAGGGGATTAGAAATGGAAGTGGAGAAAAGAAGAAACATTATTTATTCTTACTCAAATTAGGAACTGTATCATTTTGGGGCACCTGGGTGGCTCAGATGGTTAAGGAACTGTATCATTTTATATTAAATGTGTTTATTCATTTCTTCCTTTGCCTTGCCTTCTCAACCCAACTCAATATTTTGGCAGTATTTACTACATTCTACCCAAGAAAAAAATGTACCAAAAAAGCAGGAAGAAGACCTAAGCAAATGGAAAGATATCTGTGCTCATGGGTTGGAGGACTTAGTATTGTTGACAGTACTTCCCAAGTTGATCTATAGATTCAACAATATCCCTTTCAAAATCCCAGCTACCTTTTTTGTAGAAATTGGCAAGCAAATCCTAATGTTCATATGGAAATGCAAGAGACCTATAATAGACTTGAAAAAGAACAAAGTTAGAGGAGTCTCATGTCCCAAAGCTGTAGTATCAAGATAGTGTCATACCAGCACAAGTATAAATACATAGACCAAGAAATACAACTGAGAGTCTAGGGGCACCAAGGTGGCTCAGTCAGTCGAGCGGCTGACTCTCGATTTCGGCTCAGGTCATGATCTCGGGGTCCTGGAATTGAGCCCTGTGTCGGGCTCTGCACTCAGCGGGGAATCTGCTTTAGGATTCTCTCTCTCCCTCTGCGACCCTTCTCCTGCTTGCTCTATCTAAAATAAATAAATCTTAAAAAAAAAAAAAGAGCTATACAACTGAGAGTCCAGAAGTAAACTTTTTAATTTATGATTAGTTGGTATTCAACAAGACAGTCCAATGGGGAAAGAACAGTCTCTTCTAACGAATGATTCTGAGAAAACTGCATATCCACATGCAAAAAAATGAAGTTGGACCCCTACCTCCCACCCTATATAAAAATAACTCAAAATGGATCAAAGGCCTAAATGTAAGAGCTAAATTTACAAAACTCTTAGAAGAAACGTAGATGTAAATCCTCATGACTGTGGGATTAGACAGGGATTTCATTTTTCTTTTTTCTTTTTTTCTTTTTTTTTTTTAAGATTTATTTATTTTTGAGAAAGAGAGTGTGTGCATCCAGGGAAGGGCAGAGGGAGAGGGAGAGAGAGTCTTACCGACTGCACCATCGAGGCACGCAGGCAGTGATTTCTTAGTTCTAACACCCAAAAGAACAAGCAACCAAGAAAAATAAATTGTACTTCATCAAAGCTTTTGTTCTTTGAAAGACACCTCATCCAGAAAGTGAAAATACAGCCCTCAGAATGGGAGGAATTTTGTAAATCATGTCTGATAAGAAAGAACTTTTACAACTCACATTAAAACCAATTAAAACACCCAATTAAAAAATGGGCAAAGGATTTAAATAAGTATCTCTCCAAAGAAGATACATAAATGGCCAATAAGCACAAAAAAAAGAAGTTATTCAAACCTGTTAGACATTAGGGATTTGCAAATGAAAACCACAGGAAACCACTTTACACGCACTAGAATATAAAAGACAGACTAACATTGTTAGTGAGGATCCAAGAAATTGGAATGCTCCCACGTTACTGGTGGAAATGTAAAATTGCCAGGCTACTTTGGAAAACAGTTTCCAGTTCCTCGCACAGCAAGCATGGAATTAGCATATTACCCAGAAATTCTCTTCCTAGGTATATTCCCAACCAAATTGAAAACGTATGTCTACATGATAACTTGTACATGAATGTTTAAAGCAGCATTATTCACAATAGCCAAAAAGTGAAAACAACCCAATGGGCATCAGCTGACGAGTGGGTAAACAAAATGTGGTGTATCCATGCAAAGACAATTAAAAAAGAATGAAGTACCAACGCATGCTACAACATGGATGAACCTTGAAAACATCATGTTAAGTGAAAGGAGGAAGACACCATGGGCCACATATCATATTTTTCCATTTATATGAAACGTCCAGAATAGGCAAATTCATAGAGACAAGAAGTAGATTAATGGGAGAGGAAATGGGGAACGACTGCTAACAGCTATGGAGTTTCCTTGGGGGGAAGGGGGGATGAATGACATACCGGTGATGGTGGCACAACTTTGTGACTATACTAAAAACCACTGAATTGTACATTGTAAAGGGGTGAATTTTACAGGATGTGAATTATATCAATAGAAGGAGGAGAAAAACTGGAGAGAGTAGAGTAATGAGGGAGTACAATTTATGATATAAGCTGTAATAATTTGGAACAGTCCAAATTAATGGAATAGAAATAAAATTCCAGAAAGGTAAGGAAAGGGCCTGCTGAAGAGAGGCCCTACCTAATCATAAAGTATTGCCTTTTAATACACTGTTAATCAGTTAGCTCTTATTTTATATTGGTTTTTCCCATGTGTGGTTTTATACTTTAAATATACCAGATTGCCCCACATGTATATCTTCTTCTAGATAATTGGTAATTGAATCTAAGGGAGGTAAAAACATGCCCAAGATCTATATACAGCTAATGCATCTCCAGCTTAAGTTTAAGGCTAAAGAGAAAAGAAACCCATGTTCCCTGTAAAGAAATAACTTTAAGGCCAATAGTAGTTCTCAACTAACCAAGAACTGTGCTGCCTTCCTAAGACACGTTGGGAAACATCTAGGGGCATGTTTGGTTGTCACAGACTGGGCTGTGAGGAAGTGGTATTGGCATTTATCGCCAAGGGGTTAGTGATTCTAAATGTTCTTCAGGACACTGGACAGCCTTAACCAAGAACTGTGCCCCAAATGCCAACAGCAGTCTTACTAAGATACACTGGCAATGGTTGACTGAAATTTTCCAGGATGCCCCCCTTTGGAAGATGGAGCAGTGATAGAAATCTTAGAATGGAAATTTACCAGACAAGAGAACCAGTTCCAAACTCCGATTCGGCTCCTCGCCATACGAAAATCGATACTGGAGAGACAAGTGATGGTGGGAAAAGAAAGGTTGCTTTATTCAGGAAACCAGCAACCTGGGAAGATGGTAGACTAGCGCCTCAAAGACCATCTTCCCCATCCAGGGCAAGCCCGAGGCTCTTAAAAGGGAAGGCATGGGAAAGGGGAGGGGGCTGCATGCAGGAGAAGCCAGCGTCCGGCAGCTACTCCTGAGTGGACATGAGCCTGAACAGACGTCTGGCATCAGGGCAGCTGTTTTCGCGTGGAGTCAGGCCTTATCTGCGGGAAGGTTGAGTCCTCCACGCCTCAAGACCAGTGGTCTGCAGGGCACCTGGGTGGCTCAGTTGGTTGAGCGACTGCCTTCGGCTCAGGTCATGATCCTGGAGTCCCTGGATCAAGTCCCGCATCGGGCTCCCTGCTCGGCAGGGAGCCTGCTTCTCCCTCTGACCCTCCCCCCTCTCATGTGCTCTCTGTCTCTCTCATTCTCTCTGTCTCAAATAAATAAATAAAATCTTAAAAAAAAAAAAAAAAAAGACCAGTGGTCTGCAAATCTCAAAGGAAATAAATAAGTCAGGTCTGCTACAGATCAGGGACTTAGGTCAGGATGCGAAGAATGCAGAAGCTTGAAGCAGTTTAACCCTTAAGACCAGTTGGTGCGCTGTTACAAAGGAGGCTACAGATGAAAGGAAGTCTCTGGGCACCGTCTCTTTCCCTAGGACCAGATGGACAGGGCCCAAGAATCCAGGAGCCGAGTGGCCTCCTGGGCCGGGGTGGTGGAGGCAAAGTTAGTGAAAGGTCCTAAGAGGCAGGTAAGTCTCCAGGGTATGCGCCAGCAAGCCCTGTCAGTGACTTCAATTAAACAGTTACTCAGTTCTCCTTTTTCATTCCCGTTAACTACCATTCCCTTTCAAGACCTACTTAATACAGAAGCTGGAGTGGATCAGTGAGCAGTGGTTAAGGGCACAGTCTTAGAAACTAGAAGAACCAGTGGGGCGTCTGGGTGGCTCCATCAGTTAAGCCTCCGGCTCTTGGTTTCAGCTCAGGTCGTGATCTCAGGGTCAAGAGATCGAGTTCTGCATCTGGCTCAGCATCTAGTAGAGTCTGCCTAAGTTTTTCTCTCCCTGCCCCTTTAAAATAAATAAATAAATCTTAAAAAAAAAGAGAGAAGAAAAAAGACTAGAAGAACCAGGGTGTTCAAATCCTGGTTCCTCCATTGGAGTGACTTAGCACCTCTGGGCATTGGTTTAGTTTCCTCTGCTGCGAAATAATTCTTAAATTTCCTGTTTCTAAAAGGGAAAGGAGTGCAGCCCTACTAAGTCTGTTCTTCCTCTCAGAAGTTACTGATGTAGGAAAGACGCTGTGGTTTACGTATTGAGCATAAAAGGAATTTTAATTCTCAGCCTTAGGTGTACTTGTCTCTTTGGAAAGTGTCATCGTGATTTTGCATCTGAGATCTTCTACCATGCAAATAATTGACAGTTCTCGGAACTGCCATGGTGGCAATAGTTAAGGCAGACCTGATTCCCTCTTCACCTCAGCCCAGAATACTTCCAGGCTAGCAAGAGATTGAGCTGTTGGCCTAACATTGGATTCAGATGTAGCACCACTAGTAGAAGAGAATGCCAATTTAGATTAATATGAATCACCATATTCTTATATTCACTGACAGTAGACTATAAAGTAGTATCAGAAGATAAGGCTGGGTGGTAGTCAACCTGGTAATATTTAGAGATACAGTAGCTGAAATGAAAAGGAAAGGAAAGAAGGATTTATGGAGCCTGGCACTGTGCTTGCTAGATTACATCCTTTCTGTGCCTTGAAGAGAAAAGTACTAAGAGCTTCCATAATCATGGGAATAGCCTTTGAAAACATAGTTTGCATGTGATCTCATTTACCTGATATTATATAAACATTTATTTAAGAGATCTTTAAGATATAACCTCATTGTAGATTTCAGTGGCAACACATGCTTAACATAGGCAAAGTAAACACAGAATGTCCCTGTTTATTCTATTTTTAAAAAATGCTTTTCAAGAGGAAAAACCACTGGAGTGAAACATCGTTCCTTTCCACTCTGCAGTATAATCCAACCACAGTAAAATATTAGAAAAAGTAACTTTCCAGATAGCAAAAATGAGACATTTGGACAGATGATTAAACTAAAAGATTGATAGTTAAGGGGTGCCTGGGTGGCTCAGTCTTTAAGCGTCTGCCTTCGGCTTGGGTCATGATCCCGGGGTCCTGGGATCGAGCCCCGCATCGGGCTCCCTGCTCGGCTGGAAGCCTGCTTCTCCCTCTCCCACTCCCCCTGCTTGTGTTCCCTCTCTCGTTGTGTCTCTCTCTGTCAAATAAATAAATAAAATCTTTTTTAAAAAAATAAATAAAAGATTGATAGTTAAATTCAATTCTGAGACATAAAGTATTAAGAGATATTATGTGAAATATCCACAATGTAATGTGTTTAATAGTATAAATTAGAACAAGGTGTTGGGTAGTTTTTTTCCATATTTTATGCTGCCTTATGACCCTTACCTCGTGGTGAATGCTGAAAACTAATTGAAACCATTCTTGGGGCTACCTGTTTTGTTTGGGGGACCCTCAATTAAGAAAACCCTTATCTGCTTTGAAATTATGACCTTTAAGAAGAAGGGGGGGAAAAAAGAAGAAGAAGGGGGGACTGGGGGAAGAAGTTCTTCAATTTCAAATTCTTCCAGCCCATTATAATTAATTGGGAAGTATAAGTCTGAAGAGTAGCAGTAATTTTATTTTTCCCAGGAAAGCAGATTATATCAGCATATCCAGGAAATCTAAGAAGATTAGGAGCTGTATAATGGAGTATGATGTGAGTTAGGGGATCAGCTCTGGCTGAACATCATTTATATTTGTGTCCTTTATTTTGAAAGATTTCAGTTAACACCAGAAATGTTGTTTTTGAAGTTGCAGACTCAGACATATTTTGTTGATTGTGTTATAAGTTATATAAAAGCTCATCAGCTAAATTAACAATTATATTGCTATTTAAGCAGGTGAGTACATGTTATATTCTTTCAAGCATAACTTCTGATTAGTTAGCACTAATGCCATTTAAGACAAAATATCTGCTGCCTTTTGTATCCCCTTACTTTGTACATAGGTCTTATCCCGTTTTTTTAACCAGTCCTGAGACTTTAGAAGATTTGTAGCTCATCGAATACTATCTGGTCTGATTGACACCTGAGAGGGCATTGAAATTTCATTTGAGTGATAAACCAGTAGTTCCTTCAGACATTAAGTTTACATGGCTGAGTGAAAATCCCGAGGAATCTGGATTAAGACGTGATAAAATATTCCTTTTGGAGAACATCTGGAATGCAGTTGGTTCAACTTCACAATCTGTGTGGCAGTGGTTAATATATATAGCTCCAAATCTAATCCTATTTCATAAAAGTGATGTAATTAATATAGGTTATCAATAGGTAAATAATTGTGATGCCCCTCCTTTTTAGGTTTTCTCTTTCCTTGAAAGAATTAAATCTAATGATGCCATCACAATCTTTTGATCCTTCATCACTTCCTAAGCATAAAATTTATTGCAAAGAAGTTGAGGACTAAAAATGACCTATTAAAGTTATCTTTTACATTTTCTGAAAAATTAAATTATGTACTCCTGTTTCCTTTTCTTTCTCTTTTATACCATGCCACAGATTTTTACTGAAGAACTCCACAAACACAGCCACAGAGTGAGGTTTAGTTGTAAAGTTCAAGAGAATCAGTGTAGAGGTTTTCTCAGAATTGCTTTGCTTTTTATCATCCTTAAAAGTAAAGATTTATGTTTGAAAAGTAAAGAATGCTGACCTCTTCTGTTACCATCTGTGTTCTTAAAAGAATAAAGACATTTTAAGAGTTAGATTTTTTTTTAAATAAGGCTAAACCTTTTTTTACATGTTTTAAATCCCTATTAGAGGGGCATCTGCCTGGCTCACTTGGTAGAACATGTGACTCTTGTTGGGGTCATCAGTTTGAGCCCGTGTTGGTGTAGAGATTACTTAAAAAAGAAAGAAAGAAAGAAAGAAATCGCTGTTAGACCATTCTTCCAGCCCATTATAATTTGCTGCAGCTCCGGTAAGAAAACTTCTTCGAACTGAGCTAGCAGATTGGATTTAAGTAGCAATTACACTTCTTGCATTAGTATTAACTAGTATTTTATTTTATATTATTAAGGATCTTATTTATTTCAGACAGAGAGCACGCACATGGCGGGGATGGAGTGGGGAGAGGGAGAAGCAGGCTTCCTGCTGAGCAGAGAGCCCAGCCTGGGGCTGGATCCCAGGACCCTAGGATCATGACCTGAGCTGAAGGCAGACGCTTAACTGACTGAGCCACCCAGGTGCCTCTTAACTAGTATTTTAGATGATATTTAATTCAAAATGGGTAACTGTGTTGTCTTTAAAATTCAGCATCACCTTAAGAATAAGGAATAACTATGTAACTACTTCCCAGTATGTATAAGCGCCAGAGCTTACTGAATTGTCTGCAGTTATTTGTCTACTTTTCTATTATTGTCTTTGAAATTATTTGGTTGAACCATAAGAAATTGCCATTTTTAGGTGACAGTCAAATATCAGCAGTTTCTGGTTCAGGCTACGACTTCTGTAGGTCCAACAGACCACTTAATTTGTGTGATTCCCTACGACTGCCATTTCTGAGCCGACTTCTTTAGCACTGGCCTGACACTCCCGCTCAGTCTTTATTCCGGTACTCACCAGCAGAGATTGCAGTTTGCTGTTCAGGGTGAATTTATTGGAAGAATTGCTTTTCACTTGTCTCATACTTGCCCTGTGTCTCCTTAGGCTCCTGCACCCATTCATCCCTACCCCATTCATTGCCAGTAAGTGCTGTTTAAAAATAAGACACAGGCTGGGCGCCTGGGTGGCTCAGTTGGTTAAGCGACTGCCTTCGGCTCAGGTCATGATCCTGGAGTCCCGGGATCGAGTCCCGCATCGGGCTCCCTGCTCAGCGGGGAGTCTGCTTCTCCCTCTGACCCTCCTCCCTCTCATGCTCTCTGTCTCTCATTCTCTCTCTCAAATAAATAAATAAAATCTTAAAAAAAAAAAAAATAAGACACAGGTACTCTTACCCAATAAAGGGCTGAACACTTTAAAGTTTGAAAAATACATAATTGCTTGGTTTGGTGTAGAAGAAAAAGCACTGACAGAATCAGAAAACCTTGATCTGCCTCCTGAAAGGCCTTAGAGAAATAATTTAACATCCCTGGGCCTGTTTCTTTATGTGTAAAGTATAAATAGTACATTCTTTTATTATAACCATCTAAAAGCAGTCAGGATCAAGTGAAATTGAGCTGTTAATTCTTTTTTTTTTTTAATTCTTTTCATTTTATTTTTAAATTTTATTTCAATTCCAGTGTGACTAGGATGCTTAAATACATGTTTAGGAGAGAATTCTTTTTAATCTAAACTTTATAGCTACCAAAGTGAAGGTTGGTAATCCCTGATGTCCAGTAACATATGAGTGGATATACAAACAAAACAGTGGTGGTGTATCTTTACAAAGGAATACTGTTCAACAATAATGGGATGTGTAAGTTGGAGACTTTAAATGCTATTCCCACTATCTTCAGGTTGTGTTATGTGAGTGTCGTTTTAGATGTATTTTCTTCTGGGACTCTTCTTGTCAGGGAGCAGATGGTGATGAATAGTGAGACTGAGATTTTCACTTCCTTTCATTAAAGAAAACTTACTTAGAATGATATACTAATTGGAAAAGTTAAGGTCTGGGGCACTTGGGTGGCTCATCAGTTAAGCATCTGCCTTTGGCTCAGGTCATGATCCCGGAGTCCTGGGATCAAGCCCCGAGTTGGGCTCCCCACTCATTGGGGAGCCTGCTTCTCCCTCAGCCCCTCCCCCTGCTTGTGCTCTCTCTCTCTCATAAATAAATAAAATCTTTAAAAAAAAAAAAAAGGAAAAGTTAAGGTCTACATCCTTAAGATTTCTTTTCTTCCTTGATAATTTTTCTTGATATTCTTGGAGAAAAAAAAATTTTTAACTAGTTGGTTTGTGATGAGAAAAAGGTAGCAAGTTGCAAAATAATAAAGTGGGTACAGAAAAAAAACATGTACTAATATGCCAGTGTTTCATTAAATTTTTAAAAAAATCTTTAGGGGCGCATGGGTGGCTCAGTCGTTAAGCGTCTGCCTTCGGCTCAGGTCATGATCCCAGGGTCCTGGGATGGAGACCCACATTGGACTCCCTGCTCCGCGGGAAGCCTGCTTCTCCCTCTCCCACTCCCCCTGCTTATGTTCCCTCTATTGCTGTCTCTCTCTCTCTCTCTCTCTCTCAAATAAATAAATAAACTTTTAAAAAATAATAAATAATCTTTAACGAGATATCATTTGTATACAGTAAAATTCACCAATTTTAAGTGTATAATTCCATGAGTTTTGACAAATGTATACAGTCAGGTAACCATACCACAATCAAGGGCTAGAATATTTTTGTCACCCCCCAAAAGTTCCCTCATACCCCTGGTGCTGTCAGTTCTCTCTCCACTCCCTGGCAATCACTAATCTGTTTTCTGTATCTATAATTATGTCTTTTAGACTTTTCCTATAAATGAATGCATACAGTGTATAAGTCTGCTTCTCCCTCTCCCACTCCCCCCTGCTTGTGATCCTTCTCTCGCTGTGTCTCTCTCTGTCAAATAAATAAATAAAATCTTTAAAAAAATATATATGTTATTATGGATACACAACTGTTGTCTGATAGAAGTTTCAGGGAGATGGTGATGTAAAATCAAACTCTTAAGAGGAAAATTTGGGGCTCTAATGGCTCTATATCTGGTCATATGTATAAAAGTATTTGCAGGGCGCCTGGGTGGCTCAGTTGGTTAAGCGACTGCCTTCGGCTCAGGTCATGATCCTGGAGTCCTGGGATCGAGTCCCGCATCAGGCTCCCGGCTTGGCGGGGAGCCTGCTTCTCCCTCTGACCCTGTCTCCTCTCATGCTGTTTCTCTCTCTCTCTCAAATAAATAAATAAATAAAATCTTTAAAAAAAAAAAAGTATTTGCAGCTTGGTTCATTGGGATGAATATTAAGGTTGAGAGACCTAGATTCTAGTCTCAACTGTGTCTTATTACCTTGTGACTGCAGGCCAGTCACCACCTTTGTGAGAGGCTTATTTGTGTCTGGCTTATTTCATGTAACATAATGCTTTTGAGATCCATCAGCATTGTTGCCTGTATCAATTGTTTGTTCCTTTTTATATATTTCCTTTCTCCCTTTATCATGTTTCCTCCACCTTTCTGAATGTATGGAGGGTATTTATAATAGCATTTTGTACATTCTTGTCTCCTGATACTCTGTCATTTCTGGTCTGTTTCTGTTGATTGACTTATCTCCTGGTTGATGGGTCATATTTTCCTGTTTCTTTGAATGCCTGGAATTTTTTTATTGTATGCCAGACGTTGTAAATTTTACATTATCAGGGGCTGCGCTTTATTGTATTCCTTTAGGTAGTGTTGTTGGACTTTGTTCTTGGAATCAGTTGGATCCTTTCCAGACTTGCTTTTAAGGTTTGTTAGGATAGACCCACAGCAACTTTTAGTCTAGGGCTAATTTCACTCCACAGCTAGTGTAATTCTGAGGTCTTCCCATTTTGGGAGATGAAAATACAAACTGTTGCCAACTCCATATGAGCACCAGGAACTATTGACTCTGCTGCTTTCTGGTGGTTCTTTCCCCAGCCCCTGGTGGTTTCTTCTCATGCAGAGCGGATGGCACTCCTCCAAAGGCTGTAGGGGACCCTGCTGCAGACCCCCCAAGTCCAATCTCTGGTGTCCTCCCCTGACCAGACTAGGTTCCTCTCCCTGGGCAGCAAACAGCCTGGGACCTGCCTCTAGCCAGTCAGGGAGCAATCCAGAGGCTCATGTTTTGTTTTCCTTCTCTCCAACAGCACAGTCCAGTGCTGCCTATGACCCGGTGTTTGAAAATCATTTTATATACATTTTGTTTTATGTGCTTTGTCCAGTTTTCTGTTGTGGACAGCAGAAAGGTAAATCTGGTCCTGGGTACTCTATCCTGGCCAGAAGTGGAAGTCTCTTTTTCTAAATGTGGAGTAAGCATGTATTGGTATTTCTGGGGAAAAACTGGGCACAGGATCATCAGTTATAGACATACCGAAATGTACCATACTTTAATGTCTGCTTTATTGTGAGACAGGGGTCATAACTGAAGTGGCGTTCTTCAGCGCTCACAGTAAGCCAATCGAAGTCAACCTGAAATTATTTGCACAAAGTATTAACTGTGGGTTATTTATAGCAGACTTATTGAGGGTAGCTTTTCATCAGTGAATGGTTGGATAAGTTGGTATTCTAAGGACATTTGTTAACCACCTGTATTTCTGATAAACTGATTACTTATCTTTTGTATGAAATTTGTATTTTTTAAAATGTGAATTTGTTGGCTTTCTAATATATGTGAGAAAATGACTGCAACCTTTTCTTGTTTATGAGTATTTGTGGTCGAGAAGACCCTGAAACAGTTCTTAGCCCTTTGCAAGCTGATGTTTTGAATTTAGGCTTACTCTTTAGAACAGAATGATTGTTTGGACGTCTGTTCATAGATTGACCTACCGTAATGTCAAAACCCAGTCTAAACATTTAGTTAGTTAGCAGTTTGAGAAATGTTTGTTTTAATCCATTTATATTTTAGGGAAGATGAACAAACTAGGATTAAAAATATGATATTATGGGGGCACCTGGGTGGCTCAGTCATTAAGCGTCTGCCTTCGGCTCAGGTCATGATCCCAGGGTCCTGGGATTGAGCCCCACATCGGGCTCCCTGCTCTGTGGGAAGCCTGCTTGTCCTTCTCCCACTCCCCCCTGCTTGTGATCCTTCTCTCACTGTGTCTCTCTCTGTCAAATAAATAAATAAAATCTTTAAAAAAATATATATGTTATTATGGATACACTACTGTTGTCTGATAGAAGTTTCAGGGAGATGGTGACATAAAATCAAACTCAAGAGGAAAATTTGGGGCTCTAATGGTTCTACATCTGGTCATATGTGTAAAAGTATTTGCAGCTTGGTTCATTGGGATGAATATTGAGGTTGAGAGACCTAGATTCTAGTCTCAACTGTGCCTTATTACCTTGTGACTGCAGGCCAGTCACCACCTTTGTGAGAGTCACCTAATCGATAAAATGAAGAGAACAGTGAACATTCTACCTACTGTGAAGGGATGGTAGAGTGTTAAATGAGGTGTATTGATGAAAATGTTTAAGGATGCTAATGTGCCATGACAATACTAATCATTAAACTTCATTTTGTATGTTATTACAAAAGCTGCTAGGAACACCCGTGGCAGACCACAAAGCAAGATTTGTTTATATTTATATTTCATACAGTTTGTTACGTGAAAACATTTTATGTTAGAAATGAAGAACCAAACATAGGACTGATTGACAAAATGGAGATACATTGCTGTCTTTTTTCCACTCCTTTTTTCTTAGTGTTATTTGTGTTTTCCTCCTCATGATTTTCCAGGCACAGAGTGTATCCAGCAGTTAGCTGAAAACACGAAGTATTTCAGGAGACGTCTGAAAGAGATGGGCTTCATCATCTATGGGAATGAAGACTCTCCAGTGGTGCCTTTGATGCTCTACATGCCGGCCAAAATTGGGTATGTTCTTTTTTTTTGACAAGAGACACAGCGAGAGAGGGAACACAAGCAGGGAGAGTGGGAGAGGGAGAAGCAGGCTTCCTGCGGAGCAGGGAGCCCCGATGCAGGGCTTGATCCCAGGACCCTGGGATCATGACCTGAGCCAAAGGCAGACGCTTAACAACTGAGCCACTCAGGTGCCCCAAAATTGGGTATGTTCTGTTGCAGGCTACAGACTGGTCTCATTAGACTCAAGGCTTCCGTGATATTACACTCAGGCTTGTGTATTTTGTTAGGAAAAATTGTCTTGGCCTTATTATGTTAACCTTCTAGATTTGCTAGAAATTCCATAGATTAAATAGTGGATTCCAATTTATAAAATAAGTTAACTTGTTAGTCTTTTATTAAACAAATACTGAGTTTAATGCACTCTTCTAGGAGATTAGGATAGATCAGTGGACAGAACACAAAAATAAAAATCCCTGCCATTGTGGAGCTTATGTTCTAACAGGGCAGGAGTCAGACAAATGTAATAAATACGTTATGTAATTAGTTAGAAGACGGGGGTGCCTGGGTGGCTCAATTGGTTAAGCAACTGCCTTCGGCTCAGGTCATGATCCCGGAGTCCCAGGATCGAGTCCCGCATCGGGCTCCCCGCTCAGCGGGGCGTTGCTTCTCCCTCTGACCCTCCCCCCTCTCATGCTCTCTCTCTCTCTCTCAAATAAATAAATCTTTATAAAAAAAGAAGACGACGATACATGTTACGGGGAAAAGTAGACCAGGATATGGGAGATTGAGAGGGCAGGCAGATGACAGTATCAAACTGGGTGGTCAGCGGGGAGCCTGGGGGGAAGGGAAGGTGACATCTGAGCTGGAAGGAGCAGAGCTAGCCACTTGGAGAAAGAAGTTCTTTGCAAAGATCATAACACAGGAACATGCTCAGCCGATTGAGGAATAGCAAGAAGGTGCGTGGAGCTAAAACACGGTGCGCAAGGGGGGAGTGGGGGCCAAGAGGTCAGGGCGTATAGTTAGTTGCATGACTACCCAAGGTGCAGATTACACCAATTTCTTTGGTTTATGCAACTCGTGCGTAATGGAAAACCTTGCCCTGGAATAGCTTCCAGTGTATTTGAGAAGTCCAGATGTATAACGAAAGCAGAAGACATTTGAAAAGTAATGTGAAGTGAGCTAATACAATTATTTGCAAAATAAGTATATGTAAAACTGCATCAGAAATGTAAAATAGAAAGGAGTTATCTGCTTAGTGTGGACTCAGTAAAAAAAGAAAAAGAAAAATCCACATATCTTTTCAGATTTGTGAGTTTTGACTGATCTTAAATATAAAATTGGATAAGGATCATTTCTCAGGTTTAATTGAACTCATTAAAGGAGCAAATATTTTTATTCATCTTTGAATCCCCAGTGCCCACCAGAGTCCCTGGCACTCAGAGGGCACTCAGTAAATTTTCATTAACATGGATCTATAGGGGAGAAGATTAAAAGCAGGGAACCTAGAAGTAGGGTGATTCCAAAGGTAATAAGAGATGGGGCGCCTGGGTGGCTCAGTCGTTGGGCGTCTGCGTTCGGCTCGGGTCGTCGTCCTGGGGTCCTGGGATCGAGCCCCTCATTGGGCTCCCTGCTCCGCAGGAGGCCTGCTTCTCCCTCTCCCACTCCCTCTGCTTGTGTTCCCTCTCTCACTGTGTCTCTCTGTCAAATAAATAAAATCTTTAAAAAAAAACCAAAAACCAAAGGTAGTAAGAGGTCAGTTGGGAAAAGGTGGCCACTGAGGGAAAAAGAGTTCAGTTTTCAACAGGAAGTCATATGCATATTTGGCCTTCAGAGGGAATGGAGAGAAGGAACCAAAGCAGAGCTGTAGGGTTTTCTCACTCTTCTTTAAATGGAATTATCATAAATAAAGAGTTGTCTGGTCTGGAGGACTTAGTCTAGAACTGTTTCTTTAGAAAGAACTGGGTCTAACCTATTCTACACAGGGGAAACTGTGCATTATCATTAAGATTTAGAGAGGGTGAGGCGGACAGGAATAAAGAACTAGACCATTTGGGAGGGTGCGCTGAAGATGCAGAATGCTCGAGGTCAGAGGAAGTACTAGAAGGAGTGGGGAAAGGCTGGTTTCGCAGGTAATTAGAATGGGCGTATTTCTTACTCTCAAACAGATGCTTTAAAATGCTAAGGGAAAGGATGCCTGGCTGGTGTAGTTAGGAAGAGCATGCCACTCTTGATCTCAGGGTTGAGTTCAAGCCCCACGTTGGGTGTAGAGATTACTTAAATAAATAAACTTAAAAAAAACAAAAACAAAAACAACCTAAGGGAATAGTCAAGAAACAACATAATTAGCAAATAAAATGTACATGGAAGTTAATGAGTTATTTAGACAAGATACGTATATGGAGTAAAGTCCCGTGCCACCAGTTTGGCTTGGGGTAGGGAGTTAAACAAGGTATGTGTAGTCTGGGCAGTCAGCTGAAGCCTGGGGACAAGTTTCCCTCACAAAACCAAAGGAAACCCTAAATTCCAAAGACAGCTTAACACCCAAGTCGATCAGAGCAATACCTGGTCTTTGGGACACCTGGCTGGCTCAGTCAGAGGAGTGTGTGACTCTTGATCTCGGGGTGGTGAGTTCGAGTCCCGCATTGGGTGTAGAGATCACTGAAATAAATAAATAAACAGGGGCGCCTGGGTGGCTCAGTCGTTGGGCGTCTGCCTTCGGCTCGGGTCGTGGGCCCTGGGTCCTGGGATCCCCGCATCGGGCTTCCTGCTCCGCGGGAAGACTGCTTCTCCCTCTCCCGCTCCCCCTGCTTGTTTACCCTCTCTCGCTGTGTCTCTCTCTCTCTCTCTGTCAAATAAATAAATAAATAAAATCTTCTTTAAATAAATAAATAAACAAACAAACTTGGGGGGGGGAGAGAAGTGCCTGGTCTAGAGGGCTAATGCTAGTCAGTCATTCTGTCAGCAGAAAGATGTCCATGTTATAGCAGATCCTCTGCATCCTTAATCTTTTTGTTTTTTGTTTTTAAAGATTTTATTTATTTATTTGTCAGAGAGAGAGAGTACAAGCAGGGGGAGGGGCAGGCAGAGGGAGAAGCAGGCACCCTGCTGAGCAAGGAGCCCAACTTGGGACTCAATCCCAGGACCCCAGGACCATGACTCGAGCCAAAGGCAGATGCTTAACCGACTGAGCCACCCAGGCGTCCCATCTGCATCCTTAATCTTAAGAATTGTTTAAACTGGGGCGCCTGGGTGGCTCAATAGGTTAAGCGTCTGCCTTCGGCTCAGGCCCTGATCCCAGGGTCCTGGGATCGAGCCCCGCATCCGACTCCCCACTCAGCGGGAAGCCTGCTTCCCCTCTCCCTCTGCCTGTGGCTCCCCCTGCTTGTGCACTCTCTGTCAAATAAATAAAATCTTAAAAAAAAAAAAAAAAAAAAAAAGAATTGTTTGAGCTGCCAAACCTAACATTTCAGGGAATAAGATTTTATTTATTTATTTATTTATTTTAAAGATCTTATTTCTTTACTTGACAGAGAGAGACACAGCGAGAGAGGGAACACAAGCAGGAGGGGGAGAGGGAGAAGCAGGCTTCCTGCTGAGCAGGGAGCCTGATGCGCGGCTCAATCCCAGGACCCTGGGATCGTGACCTGAGCCGAAGGCAGACGCTCAACGACTGAGCCACCCAGGCACCCCTCAAGGACAAGCTTTTAAACTTGAGCTCATTTTGAAGCCTCTGAACCATTCTTACGTGTCAGGAACACTTTAAGGCTGTAACTGCAAATTAGTTTAGAGAAGCCCTATTAAAATTTTGTCTCTGACAACTATATTCTTCACCTTTGTGAAGGAAACCATTTGGGAGAAGACCACTTTAGGATCGAATTGAAGTCTGGCAATTTTTTTTAAGATTTGTTTATCCATTTGAGAGAGAGAGTGTGTGTGAGCATGTGTGTGCGAGCCAGCAGTGGGGAGGAGCAGAGAGAGGGGGAGACAAACAGACTCCCCGCTGAGCATGAAGCCCGATGCAGTGCTGCAATGTGGGGCTCAATCCCAGGACCCCGAGGTCATGACCTGAGCCGAAATCAAGAGTCAGCTGCCTAACCGACTGAGCCACCCGGATGCCCCCAAGTCTGGCAATTTTAACTTAAAAAGAAGAGGAAATTCCTAATAGAAGTTGCCAATGTCTGTATCATCTAAGAGTTTAAATCATTCAGGACCTTTGTTCTGTGGTTTATTACTCTTCCTGGTGTCTTTACCCTGTTTTCTCCTTGCAGCGCCTTTGGACGGGAGATGCTGAAGCGGAATATTGGTGTGGTTGTGGTGGGATTTCCTGCTACTCCAATTATTGAGTCCAGAGCCCGGTTTTGCCTGTCAGCAGCTCATACCAAAGAAATACTTGATACTGTAAGTAGACACTCTCACCTTGATGTAAATATACCTATACTGAGGCGGCCTGGATATCAGATGAAATTGATCATCTGTTGATCCTGATGTTCTTTGAGCACCTGAGGTATTAACTGGTAAAACAGAGGAGGGAGTATGCGATGCTGCTTAAAACATTGCTGTTTACAAAAAAAAAATCCAAAACTGTTTAGCATTGCCCACTAGACCCTGTGCAGTCAGGGCTCTGGGGAATTTATGGCTTTATCTTGTTCCACGCTCTCCCTTATGGCCTCTACAGCTGTCTAACTCTCTTTGTACTCTAGCTGTTTCTACTGCAAGCCTTCTTGTATGTTGTTTTGTGTCTCTAGAATTTTCTCTCTTGAGCCCTCTCTCTCCTTTGCCTGGCTGACTTCTACTGACTCTTCACATCTCCACTTAAAGGAAACTTGCTCAAGGGTATTCCCCAGTCCTCTTGCTTGCCATTTCCTTGGAATCTTAAGATACCCCCTTAGTAAATCCTTCCCACCTGGAATTATTTAATGGCGATCTTCTCCACTGGATAAATCTTGAGGGCAGAGACTAAGTCTCTTTTGCTCGTTCTGTATCTCCAGGACCTACCACAGTGCCAGGCATGTAGTAAGGGCTCACAATTACTGAATTTAATTATGGTTTCTTTATTTATTCTTGTGATATTCTTAACATGCTGTTATTTCACATCCAAGACTTCAGACTTTAAATAAGTATTGATTTCTGGGAGTTTATAGAACTCTAGAATGTGATATTTGCATAAAATTGTGGTTGACCTTGAACAACACGGGGGCAGGGGTAGGAGAGCTAACACGCCCCCCCATCCCAAAGTAAAAAAATCTACATGTAACTTTTGCCTCCCCCAAAACTTAAGTGCTAGTCAACTGGAAGCCTTACTGATAACAAACAGGCATTTAATAATACATATTTTGTAAGTTATATGTGTTATATACTATAGTCTTACAATAAAGTAAGCTAGAAGAAAGAAAATGTTATTAAGAAGATCATAAGGAAAAGACATTTATAGTACTGTATTTATCGAAAAAATCCACATGTAAGTGGACCCACACACAGTTCAAACCCTCGTTGTTCATGGGTCAGCTGCAGTTGCTAGAAGTACCCATTAATTCATTGGAGAGCTACTGATCTTAAAGAATATTAGAATACATGTTTTTAAGAGTTTATTGTAGCAATTTAATTGACATTTTTATTTCTGAGCAGCTGAAGACTGATTTTTCTTCCTTATTTCTATATAACAAAACTTCCACAAGTATGAGTTTATATATATATATTTTTTAAGATTTTATTTATTTGACAGAGAGAGACACAATGAGAGAGGGAACACAAGCAGGGGGGATGGGAGAGGGAGAAGCAGGCTTCCCACGGAGCAGGGAGCCCGATGCAGGGCTCGATCCCAGGACCCTGGGACCATGACCTGAGCCGAAGGCAGACGCTAGACTGAGCCACCCAGGCGCCCCAGTATGAGTATATTCTTAATCACATTCTGACACTGGAAAATTGGATTCAGTTTATTACTGGTACTGTATCTTTATTTTGATTGTGCTTTTCAGATTTTTTTCAATAGATTTTCCCATTTCTCAAAAATCTTACTAGCAATTTCTGCACTGATTATTTTTTTAACCCACTGATACCAGCTTTTCTTCCATTCTCTTCTATTTAGGTGTTTAAAAGTTTGACTTGCCTTTAAAAAAAAGTTTATATGGAACTGTTAAGGGACCCCAGGTAGCCAAAACAGTACGGAGAGAGAAAATCTAAGTCGGAGGAGTCAAACTTCCCAGATGTGAAACTTACTACAAGCTACAGTAATTAAGGCAGTGGTGGACTAGCATAAGGATAGACATGTAGACTAATGGTGGAAGAGAATTGAGAGTCCATAAATACACTCAAGCATCTATGGCCAGTTGATTTTCTACAAGAGAGCCCAGACTAGTTAATAGGGAAAGAATAGTCTCTTCAACAAATGGTACTGGACAACTGGATAGCCACATGCAAAAGAATGAAGTTGGAGCCCTACAACATGGATAAACCCGAAAACATCATGCTACGTAAAAGAAGCCAGGCACAAAAGACCACATTATGAAATGCCCAGAATAGGCAAATCCATAGGGTCAGAAAATAGACTGATGGTTGTCAGGGCCTGGGGAAGGCAGGGGTGAGGATGTGAGTATGGGGTTTCTTTTTTAAGGTGATAATACTTTAGATACTGATGAAAATTGTACAGCTCTGTGAATATACTAAGAAGCACTGAATTGTACACTTTAATAAGGTGACTTTTATGGCATGTGAATTGTATCACAATAAAACTGTTATTTTTAAAAATGAGAAAGGCAAGGTTATCGATCAGCTCCAGGGCACAGCTGTCCTAGAATATTCTCTCATTCAAGGACCAAACTCAACTCTGTGATTTACATGTTTTTCCCCCTTAGAACCCATCTCACCTTGTAATCCAGTGGTTGAGTGTAGATTATCTGCTAACAGATGAGGATACTTGTAACGGTCCCTTATTCCTACTCAAACCAGGTGACCCACATAATGGCAAACTGGCAGTTTCTAGTTACAGTTTTATGTAAATAAAACCTATTTATCTGAAATATTTGGTATGGGATCAGAGGAAATCATGGAATCTAGATCCCTTTGGGCTACTGTGGGTTTTTCTGTCTATTCATTTTCTTTTTTTACATCGATGAAAAAAATATTCTAAAGTCAGAGTTCATAAATGTCTTTTACTTTGTGATCTTAGTCATGTGTTGTTTTAAATTAATAAATCCTGTATCAGAGGTCAGGGGGGATAAATGGTTAATGGGTTCTCCCAGCTGAAATTCAATCTTAAATTGTTTCCATATGGAGCTTTCAGTTAAACCTTTTCTTAAAGATAACCACTGTTCTTTTTTTTTTCTTTTTAAGCTTTTTTTTTTTTTTAATTTATTAGAGAGCATAAGCAGGGGGAACAGGAGAGAGAGAAGCAGACCCCCGCTGAGCAGGGAGCCTGATGTGAGGCTCGATCACAGGACCCTGGAATCATGACCTGAGCCAAAGGCAGACACTTAACTGACTGAGCCACCCAGGCGCCCCAAGATAGCACTGTTCTGAAAGCATACTGAGGTCCAGCTCTTAATTTGCTTTCTCTATTTTCCACATTTGGAATGAAGAATTTTTTTCTTATGCTAGAATAAATAAGGAATATTTATTGGTGGTTTTTTTTTCTCTCTACAAATGCTGATTTTTTTTTTTTTTAAGGTTTTATTTGAGAGAGAGAGAGAACGAGTGATGGGAGAGAGAGAAGCAGACTCCCTGCCAAGCAGGAAGCCCAATGTGGGGCTCTATCCCAGGACCCAGAGATCAAGACCTAAGCCGAAGGCAGACACTTAACTGACTGAGCCACCCAGGCGCCCCTATGAATGTTGATTTTTAAGTTAAATTTAGGGGCGCCTGGGTGGCTCACTCGGTTAAGTGTCTGACTCTTGATTTCAGCTCAGGTCATGAGATTGAGCCCCTCTTTGGGCTCCGTGCTCAGCGGGGAGTCTGAGGATTCTCTTTCTCCCTCTGTCCCTCCCCCCACTCATTCATTCTCTCTCTCAAATAAATAAATAACATCTTTTTAAAAGATAAAAGTTAAAATTTAAGAACAGGTAAATGTGTCTTTTACTAATATTCAACTGACTCCTGTTATGAAGTAGAAGGTATAAATTTTCATATGAAATTATGAACGTAAGAGTGGACAGATGTATATGATGTGATGGGAATTTGGACAGTCACATTCCGGCATCTACTGCTCACCTCACCATTTCCTAGTCTAATGAGATGGTGTCATGGAGAGAGCCCTGTCTCCAAAGCTAAGGCCCTTCCCCCTGGATTTGTCACTGGATCCACTGGGTAATATCCACAGGTGCTGGGGAGTGAATAATAGGGCTGGAGAGCTGCCATGGAAACTGCATTGTGAGGGCTGTGTGAGGTGCTTTTATTAAAAAGCCTTAGAACCTAAGATTACAATATTTTTACAGTCTTCTTTGGATTTCTCTGAGAAGTATCTGGGACTTCGAGTGTCCATGTCCTTCTATTAGATTTTTCCTGAGAAATTGTGAACACGTATCCCCTTCTTGTATTGGGATTTTCTGTTCTGACACTCTGTGCCGCTGATGGGAAAGGTTGACTCAGTGACCTGATGGGTGTAACAATCAGGAAGAAACTTTTCATTTCATAACTTTTCTTAGTGCTTGAATTTTTTCTGAAAAACAAAAGAGGAAGTTTTATAAGAAAGAAAGTTACACTGAGATAACTAGTTTTTGATGGGAAGATAAGATGATCTCTCAAGATTAGGATTTTAGAGTTCAAACTCATGTCTGAGTTTAAGTCCCGGCTCTGTCCATTCTTGCTACCTCACCCCCACCCTGTCCATGACCTACCCAGAGTCTCTTAACAGCTTCTCCTCTTTCTTACTAAGTCTGATCCTCAGTGCACTTTGGGGACTCTCTTCATCTTGTATCTAGGAAGCATCTCAACGCAGACTTCCCATCGGTTTTCTTGTAGTTAAATAGAAACAGCAAGGACTGAAGTATGAAAGGACGAATGACAGTGGTAGCCAGCCTGGCAGTTCAGGGCGCATATTCCTTTTTCTCCTAAGCATAGCATACTTTGATGAGCTCTACCCTTTATCCTACATAACTGCTCTTCACAACCTATTATTCATGACCAGCCTGACGTTCTTGCTCAAAAAGTGGCTCTTTCCATAGCTGTCCTATAGTCTGATCAGAGTTAATGCACTAGACGCACATGGTCACACGAGAGGATAATCGTGCCATGGATGTTTTTAGAACCATAAAGCACCAGGCATGCCTGCATCCTACTGGCTCCGACTGACCTCTACTCTTATATATTTTTAGGCTTTAAAGGAGATAGATGAAGTTGGGGACCTGTTGCAACTCAAGTATTCCCGTCATCGGTTGGTGCCTCTACTGGACAGGCCCTTTGACGAGACTACCTATGAAGAAACAGAAGACTGAGCCTTTTTGGTGCTCCCTTGGAGGAATTCTCCCTCCCCCAGGACAGCGTGTGGCCTTTCTGAGCCAGTTCCAGGAACCATACTTCTGTGGCCATCTCACGCGAGAGACGTTTCCTCAACTAATGACAGTGGCCACCTCCTTCTAAATGGCATTTTGTAAATAGTAAAAAAAACTGCTTCACATTCTTCCTTTGCTACATTTCACCTTTAAGAAAAGAGGTGACCTCACTCTACTTTTTTGTCCATTAAAAATATTTTATTTTATAACTCTTCTTCTTATGAAATCCCGCTGACCCTAGCCTGGCCCTGGCTAACCACACAGGCCATTACCCTCTCCCCGCCGCCTACAGACTTGGCCCATCCAAAGCTCCTGCTCGTCCCGGCACTGCCAGCCTCGAGACTCACCCAGCCCTCCTCCCCAGGGAGCAAGTGCCTTCCACTTACTTCCAGTCCAGGTCTCAGAGGCTGCCAACCTTGGAAACCTTACTGAACCAGTCAAGTGTTCAACCTAAGTGTTCTCCCTTTTGTCTGAAGTTCAGCTGTTTAAGGAAAACCGTAAACACTAACATGGCTAAAAACTGCCCCTCGTCGTGTAACTCGCCCTGGCCAGGAGCCTCCCAAGGTTTGGTCTTGTCCTGGTCACCAGGTGATTTCTTCTTTCACCATCAGATATTGATGATGGTCACTGTCTGAGGGGTATGTCCAATTTCTGGGTCCTTCCTAAGCTCTAAACTAACACTCCCACCTGCTATTTAAAATGCTTACATTGTTGAGAAAGCCCCCCCCCCGCCCGGGTCAGCCCTGTGTGGTGAGGCCGCCTGCCGCCTCCCTGTGTGTCCTGTGTGCACAGTGGCCCGGGGGCCGGGGCCGCGGGCACAGAGCTGGCAGAACGTCCGTGCTTGGTTCCTACTGCTTTCTGCCTTTCAGAACTGTCAGCGCCTCTGCCTGGGTCTGGGTCCAGATTAGGATTTAAACTGATAAAAGAAAATGTTGGTAAATCCTCTGCTCAGAAATCATTTGTCATGTTCCTGTTTAAGGATTAAAGTTAACTTACCCTTTTTAGAAGCTGACCCATTTAAACATTACTCTACTGAGTGCTAGTTCTCCTTTACTCTTAATGTCCTAAGACAATTCTAATCTGGCATCTGGGGTTTAGGGTCTCTTTTTTTCTTTTATTTCCTCACCCTGCCACCCCCACCCCCCGAGAGATTCTGAACATGTATCTTCACTAAACTGGGATCCTCTATTTTGACTCTTTTCACACTAGGTAAGGGGACTAGTTTCAGAGAGCTTTAAACTGCTTGACCAAAGAACAAATCTGAAAACCACCATGTTAAAGCTCTTCCTTTTTTCTGTTGACCAAAGCTTAAGTGAAGAGAACTTTTGACTTTATTATGCCCAAGAGCAGCTTGTCTTTTAGTAGCCATCGAGTAATATGGGGGAAGGATCGGGAACAGAATGGGAAAACACTGTGTGAAAGTAGCTTTGCACGTCTCTATTTTTGAAATCACCCCTTGTATTGGTAGAAATTCTCCTGGGCTCCTTGTCATCAGCGGCGGTGCTTGTGCAGACACATGTGGTGGAGGGTGGGAGCAACAGGATTGTCGGTGAAGTTTTGTTTTCATGTCTTTAGTTCTCTTTGGTCACTCTCAGCATCTGAGAGCCTTCAGCCTTGGAAATACTCCAAGGTTTTGTTTTACTTTTTTAAAGAATAGAAAAGGGTGAATGAAAGAACCAAGTAGAAATGCAGGGACTGTATTTAGCATGGACAAACTGAGGTAAAAAAAAAGACATTGTGGTAACTAAGTCACTAGTCCTGTAGAATAAAATACATTGCTAACCTTTACATCTTGTTCCTCACCATAGAACCCCACTAGAACACCAGATAGCTTTTGCACTGCAGTCAGTTATCAAATGGTGTAGGGTTTGCAAAAGTCCCAAACTTCAAGCAATGAACTTAGCTTGCTACTCTTTTTACTTTGGTTTGCATGAAGTCACTGCAATTTAAAATGTCAGTATGGGCATTTAAATACATTATATATATATATATATATATATATATATATGTAATATATATCACTTTGCTAGTGCAAAGTTATGTCAGAATAAATGTAGTTAAGTTACAAGTTTATTTTGAAGAGACAAAACTGTGATCCACCCAGAACCTCTGCTTTCTAGAAGACAAAATGTTTTACATGCTAGTCGTCTCTTCTTGGAAACTGTAATAGAAATCTAGAGTCCAGTCATATCACAGGTATCATTATTTAACCAAGCACTGGGGGAAATGCAGGCGTATACGAATATAGTCACTGGGAAGGAGTAGACTGAAGCATTGTTCCGTGCGTGGTTGAACACAGCCTGACTCACGAATCTGATGGGATGCACATAGGCGTCAGCTAACAGTTACTACCAAAGTTGATCATCGGAGTCAGTCAATAGAGATGTGACAAATCCTTACCACTTCCTCTGATCCCTCTTTCTATTTAGCATTGCCTTTATCCATTTCAGGCTTACAAGACCTTTTCCTGCTGATCACAATAGAAACCAGGAAATTTATAACTAGGAGACATCAGAATCATGAAGAATGGATCAAGAGGCAGTGGCAGACTCTCCTCCACCTTTATTTTAAAAGTTTCACCCTAAAATACGGCACACACTCTACAGTAAGTAAATAGTGAAAGTGTGTGTTCAGGGGTGGGGTCCTTTGCTTTGCTCTGGAAAATTTCTTCCCGTTAAAAATCATCCTAGTCTCCCCAACCCCAAAGTCCTGCTTGCTTGTTTGAAGAATTTAGCAGCTTAGTCCTGTAGTTACTATCTTAAATTTTCACGACAGGGTGAGGACTTTAGATGGTCAAAACACGCTTCTTCCTGAAGCAGTCCCGGAGGTGCACAGAACTACCCTAGGCGACGGCTGAGGGCTATACGCACACAATGACTCCTGGAACACTAATCAGAAAACAACGGCTGACAGCTGCGCTTGCTTAACGCCCTTCCAGAAGCCCAGGAATGGAATATTGTGCCAATGATTTGTCTCTACAATCCCTCTGTCCTGCATTTGGCCTTTCTGTACCTTCCCATTCTTGAGTTTTAGAATGTCAACTCCAGAGAAAAACTCGATGGTGGTGCTGTGCTTAGAGGATCGCTGGGTCAGATACCCTGTCCTGGGACACAGCCTTACATTTCAGGAGGAGTCTGGGGACTTCTTTCTTCCCTACTTGAGGGAGGCTGTATCTTAAGTTTGTTACGGCTAGTCCAGTCGGGCTGAATTCTGTAGTGTTTAACAGGCTTTGCTTCATTTCTGTTAGTGAAAGCCAGGAGGAAGAATGGCTCACATGGAGAGACTTCCTGGCTTCTCAGGGAAGGGGAAAAAAGCAATGCTGCCAGCCACTACCTCCCTGTTTCTCCCCCCAACCCTGCTCCCTTTCCAAACTGATGAGGCTCTCGGGCCCCTAGTCCTGGACTGGGAAGCAGCACAGGACTGCTAGTCATGCCATAGGCAGTGAAGAAAAAGAATTTGTGTAATTCTTCTTTTGTAAGAATTTGTAGATACAACTGACGGGCTCCAGGTTCTCTTGTATAAAGAACTGCTGTGACCTAATTCCCAGAGCGTCTTTCCTTTCCTGGTGTTCGAGGTAAGCCAAGATGGGCTTTCATCTCTTCTGGTTGCAACTCGTGGTCAGCAAAGGGGGAAGAGTGGGGGGGCTTTTCCTTCAGTGTCTGTCTTCATGAAAATCAGAACTATTGAGCCTTTCACACAGGTAAACTCAGCATAGCCCAAGGTGGTCGTCAAGGGGGAGTTATGAGAATCAAATGATTCTTCTTGGCTTTTGAGCAGCTACTTGCTTAAATGCAGCCCCAGAACCTAAAGATCTGCTGCTGTCTGCTTAACATGGAAGCTCAGTGCCCAGCCAGCAGGCATCTTAATCCATTAAGCCAGTTAATCAAAATACCTTCCACGTGGCAAAAAGCATATCTTCTTCTCTCCTCAGATATTTATCCACAGGAAATGTAGTGTTTAGGCTCCTACCCAATGACCATGTGCCCAGATAGCCTAATTAGAAGGCTGGCTTCCTGCCTTATACAGAAGAAATGCTAGGATGAGCCAATGATCCTTTTGCTTTTAATTGTATGGAAAATGTTGCCCCTTTTGTCATTTCCAGTGACTTCTGTTTTCCAAGCACCTTTTGCTATAGATTCTTTTTTAGACGGGGGATCCAAAGGACTTAGCTTGCGGACTTGCTGAAGTTGTTTATTATTCTAGTCTTCTTGTGAGTCTGGAGGTATACCCAGTCCGCCCTTGGGAGTGGCTTGATGGAGCCGTGGGCAAGGTCTTGTTTACCACATAGTACACACGATAGATGGCCTTGAACTGTGACTCTTTGTGGTATGATGAGTTCTAATAAACTGACCCTAAAGAATGCAGTGGTTATTAAACTGTGGTTACGTGTTTTTGATGAAGCAATACCCAAAGCTCTGTTCCTTTGGAGAAGTAGCGGGGAAGGTGAATGCAAGGTAAAGACGAGAGCACTACCCTGATGTGCTCAGTGTCCTTCCTTGTTGCCATCTCTGTGGGTAAGTGGATCCCTCCCTGCACCAGGAGCCTTGAGTCCGTTCCGAGTCTGCTTTGCCCCCACAGTTTTCAGGTTTCTTGTGCAAAGCTCCGTGGGTCAGGGCAGGCCTTCTGTGGGGATGTGGGACGTATTCCTGACTGGGGTAGGTAGGTCGTGTTACCTCAGTGATGTTAAACCAATGGTTGGAATGATAAAAAGCATCCTTGATGGTCCTTTACAGGATACTGGTGAGATCACTGTGTCAGGTCAGCCAGCATGCCCACACGGTCTTGATGATCCCTCTCTGTATAAAGGTAGCAAACATTAAGAGAAGGGGGAAAGAGAGTAAGAATAGAGAAATCACTTATGGGGAGCCGAGATCTTATTTTGTTGGCCTTTATTTTTCCACTGACCAATTTGCCTGTAAACTGGACTTTGCAAGAGGTGCTGTGATAGTCCCTCCATTGCTGTGATGCTTACATAATCTGAGAGAGTGAGAGGGGGAAATATAAATTAAAAATTTTAAATTCTAGTAATGTGTTAAAATGTCATGCTTCTCTCTTTCTCTCTTACCCCCGTCTCCTGTTTTTGCCAGATGATTTTTTTTTTTAACCTTGTTGGATGACTGTGAAGCTCTAAATGATGGGTTGGGTTAGGTGTATCCGTTTGAGAGTACATGTTAAGAACCGAAGGGGAACTACTTGAGATGACGTAAGAGTCATCCCATGCAAATATATTGTTTTGCCCAAATAAACTATTCAGAAAGCTGTCTCTGCCTTTATTCATTCAACCAATAAATACTGAGTGCTGTTTCCGTGCTAGGCACTGCACTGAGTATGACCAATACCAGCAGCAAACAAATAGTAAACAAGTAAGCATATGGACACATATATCATTTTACAAACTGGTAAGTGCTGTGAAGGAAAACTAAAGAGCATGATAAAAACACGTAACCAGTTGTGGTCTAGAGGTGACAGAGAAAACTTTTCTAAGGCACGGAGGATCTGATGCTCCAGGAGCAAAGGGAAGGATGACAAGGCGGGCTGGCGAGGAGGAGGCAGAGGTTTGCTGCGCTGGGCTGTCGGGGGTGAGCAGTGATATTACACATTGGGGAAAACCAAGGAAGGTTTGCAAGCATTGAAAAAGATCCCTAGTGTGCTCTTTTGGTAGACATTGGCAAGTTGGTAAAATGTATATGGACGTGCAAAGGACCTAGACTAGCCAAAACAATTTTGAAAAAGAAGTTGTAGTACCTGATTTCAAAGCTTTTTACAGAGCTATAGTAACCAAGACTGCATTTAGCATTAGAATGGCCAGAGAGAACAAATAAGACACCATAAAAGTCCAGAGATAGTGCTCACTTCAGCAGCACTTACACTAAAATTGCAATGATACGGGGAAGAGAGGCATGGCCCTTGCGCAAGGATGAAACGCAAATTCACGAAGCATTGCATATTTCCGAGAAACGTATACAATTGTTGAATCACTGAAACAAATATAACACTGTATATTAACATACTAGAATAAAAATAAAAAGTCCAGAAATAGACCCACATATATATGGGTAGTTAATTTTCAACAAAAGTGCCAAGTTAATTCAACCGGGAAAGTACGGTTAGTCAGCTAATGGTGCCGGAACTGAATATCTAGGGGAAAAGACTTTTAACCCTTACCTCACATCATATACAAAACTCAAACCATAGATCTGAACATCAAAACTATAAAACTTCCAAGAGAAAATATAAAAGAAAATCTGGTTCTCTGGATTAGGCAACAATTTCTTAGAACACAAAAACAGGGCTCAAAAATATTGATAAACTACTTCATCAAAATGAAAACTTTAAGGCTTGATAAAGGGAAAATGCAAACTCCAGACTAGGATAAAACATCCACAATATATATCTAACAAAGGCTTTCCATCCAGAGTATAGAAAGAACCCTTAAAACTCAATAAGGCAAGACTATTCACTAAAAAATAGGGAAGGGGCGCCTGGGTGGCTCAGTCATTAAGCATCTGCCTTCGACTCAGGTCATGGTCCCGGGGGTCCTGGGATCAAACCCCACATCGGGCTCCCTGCTCCACGGGAAGCCTGCTTCTCCCTCTCCCACTCCCCCTGCTTGTGTTCCCTCTCTCGCTGTGTGTCTGTTAAATAAATAAAATCTTTAAAAAAAATAAAAAATAGGGCGCCTGGGAGGCTCAGTTGGTTAAGCGACTGCCTTTGGCTCAGGTCATGATCCTGGAGTCCCTGGATCGAGTCCCGCATCGGACTCTCTGCTCAGCAGGGAGTCTGCTTCTCCTTCTGACCCTCCCCCCTCTCATGCTCTCTCTCTATCTCATTCTCTTTCTCAAATAAATAAATAAAATCTTTAAAAAAATATATAAATAAATAAATAAAATAAAAAATAAAAAAATTAAAAAATAGGGAAAAGGTTTGAACACTTTTTAAAGATTTTATTTTGGGTGGGGCACCTAGGTGGTTGTCAGTTAAGTGTCTGCCTTCAGCTCAGGTCATGATTTCAGGGTCCTGGGATTGAGCCCCGCATCGGGCTCCTGCTCAGTGGGGAGTCTGCTCCCTTTCCCTCTGCCCCTACCCACCCTGCCCACCCCCACATTCCCGCTCATGCTCACTCTCTCAAGTAAATAAATAAAAGATTTTTTAAAAGATTTTTTTATTTTTAAAAAGATTTTATCTATTTGAGAGAGTGCACATGCACAGGCATGCCAGGTGAGGAGCAGAGGGGAGGGAGAGGGACGAGCAGACTCTGCGCTCAGCAGAGAGCCTGATGTGGGACCCTGAGATCACGACTTGAGCCAAAACCAAGAGTAGATGCTTAACCGACTGAGCCAGCCAGGCGCCCCAAAAGATTTGAACAGACTCATCACAAAGGGAGATATACTAATGGCCAAAAAAGCACATGGAAAAATGTTCAACATCTCTGGTCATCGGGGAAATGCAAATTAAAACTATAATAAGATTCCACCACTCACCCACCCACTAGAATGGCTAAATTTTAAAAAAGTTACAATAATGGGGCGCCTGGGTGGCTCAGTCATTAAGCGTCTGCCTTCGGCTCAGGTCATGGTCCCAGGGTCCTGGGATTGAGCCCTGCATCGGGCTCCCTGCTCTGCGGGAAGCCTGCTTCTCCCTCTCCCACTCCCCCTGCTTATGTTCCCTCTCTCGCTGTGTCTCTCTGTCACATAAATAAAATCTTTAAAAAAAAAAAAAAGTTACAATATCAAGTGTTGGCAAAATGTGGGAATGCAAAGTGCACAGCCATTTGAGAAAACAATTCGGCAGTTTGGGGGCAGCAATTTCATTCACCTAAGAGAGTGAAAGCATGCGCACGTTTGCACTTGAATACTCACAGCTACTTTATTCATAATAGCCCTAAACTAGAAACAATCTAAATGCCAGCATTGTGAATGGATAATCAAATTGTAGTATGTTCATGTGATAGAATACTACTCAGCAGTGAGAAGGAACAATGGCTGATACCTACAACTATATGGATGAATCTTAGAAACATGTTCAAATAAAGAAGCCAAACACAAAAGAATACATAAATATGATTCTGTTAATACGAAAGTCTAGAAAGGCAAAACTAACCTACCGTGACAGAGAGTGGACAAGTGGTTGCTGGGAGCCAAGACTGGGGAGGTAGGAATTAACTGGGTACAACAAGACCTGTTAGAAGGTCATTCTCAAAAAAATCATGACTCCCTTACAGATATAAAAATGAACATGAGTTAAAGATTTTATTTAACTCCTGAATAAGGAAACTGGTAAGGATATGACAAGCAATCAAAGGAGATACTGAAAAACAAAATTTCTAGAACAAGAATATTGAAATGAATGTGCAAATGAAGGCAAAACTGGTTGCTTCCACATTGGGAGGTCAAATGAGCCTCTAGAGGACAGGACATAATTTGCATTTCTATAGACAAGAATGATTTTACTATTCTTTTTTTTTAATGAAGATTTTATTTATTTATTTGACAGAGAGAGACAAAGCGAGAGAAGGAACACAAGCAGGGGGAGTGGGAGAGGGAGAAGCAGGCTTCCCCTGGAGCGAGGAGCCCAATGCGGGACTCAATCCCAGAACCCTGGGATCATGACCTGAGCCGAAGGCAGATGCTTAACGACTGAGCCACCCAGGCACCCCTGATTTTACTATTCTTACCTACAACCTACAGAGTGGTAAAGTAGCTCACAGAATAAAAGACTAGAATCAGATTAACTCAGAAGGCTGTATCAGACCATGCGTTGTTTTCCAGTGAAGATAAGCAACAGCACTGGTGAGGAGGCAGTGAGAACAAGAGTGGATCTAGCAGGACCAGTCAGGAGGCTACGACAGCTGTCTAGGTAAAGGGGGGGTGGGGGTGGGGGCTCGGAGAAGGGCTTGGAGGACAGCTGTAGCGACTGACTCAGAGACAGGTGCATCCAAAGGAATGAACTTGAGCTCTAACTTCGATCTGGTGGAAGGTGCAGAAGTTTGATGAAAAGACAAAATAGGTTGGGTGTGAAAAAAATCCTAAAAAACAAAGAACAAGGTAGCCTCACCTTTCGTCTAGAAAAAGCCATATGGTGTAGCAGGTGCTCAAAGGCCAGTTTCTTTTGGCTACCATTTGAGTGTTTACCGTGTACCAAGCATCTTATTAGGTAGAGCCACATGAAATTGCCAATGTTTGACCCTTTTGACCAAAAAATGGCAACTTCATCCTAATGAAAATCTTTTTTTTTTTTTAAAGATTTTATTTATTTATTTGAGAGAGAGAATGAGATAGAGAGAGCATGAGAGTGGGGAGGGTCAGGGGGAGAAGCAGACTCCCTGCTGAGCAGAGAGCCCGATGCGGGACTCGATCCCAGGACTCCAGGATCATGACCTGAGCCGAAGGCAGTCGCTCAACCAACTGAGCCACCCAGGCGCCCTTGTTTTTTGTTTTTTTAAGATTTTATTTTTTTTTTTATTTGAGAGAGAGAGAATGAGAGCGAGCACGAGAGGGAAGAGGGTCAGAGGGAGAAGCAGACCCCCGCTGAGCAGGGAGCCCGATGCGGGACTCGATCCCGGGACTCCAGGATCATGACCTGAGCCGAAGGCAGTCGCTTAACCAACTGAGCCACCCAGGCGCCCCTAATGAAAATCTTTAACACAGATTCTTTTTTACTCCTTACATCTGCAAGGTCAGTACTCCCCCACCCACACACACTTTTATAAATGACAAAAGCAACAAGAGGTCAAAGGCCTTGTCCAATGATAACTTACTAATAAATGGTAGAAGCAGGATTCACAACGCAGAGTACTAACCACCATACGATCACGGCCTAGAAGCAGGATTCAAACCCCCGTGGCCAACTCCAGGCCCAGGTTGTAATCCCTGTGATGCACCAAACACTGGCGAGTCCTGGGCTGTGCTGTAGCAGATAGAAGTGGTTTCTCTCAACTGTGCTCGGTCCCCTAAGAGTTTCACTTTGGCTAAACCCAGATCCCAGGTTTTACCCCTATGGCGGGTTTCCTGGCCATCCTCGCCAGCACCGCCAGGGATCTGTTATCCCTGCCCTGAAACTAGGCAGCCTTTGTGGCCCCTGAGTGGCCACCTTCCTAGTGTCTTCTGACTGCTCACCTGTCCAAACCCCAACCCTCCAGTCCTGCCCACCCCCCACCTGCCTTATGTCACTGTGCTTACAATCCTTCACAATCCCCATCAGGCCACAAAAATTGTCACTGCTCCTCGGACTTCTTGATGTTTATCATGAGCCGAGCTTTTATTTCATGACCCGGGTACCCTACACGTGAGGATCCCCCGCACGAGTGTCTCGCTAGAGGGAGTGGGTGGTCCCATTGTTTTACCCAGGATAAAACTAGGTGACACCCAGTGGCAGGGCACGATCTTCTGACCACGACCTCACACGTGTCCAGCCGTTTGCTGTCCTTCTGGGACTTTATGCTCACATCTGAGTCTCAAGCCTCTCTGGGTTTTTGACGTGCTCTGAGAACATCCTGAGGAAATCGGGCGCACGGTGGCAGGTGTTTCTCTGGGCTCCACCTCCAGCAGAGGAGCTGGGGGAGCTTTGGGGGGGGGGGTGACTTCCTGGCCTCCCTCCCCGAGCAAACCTACCTCGAGGTATAAGCCCAAGAGCTGAGGGCTCCCGCGTGGGGTGCGGCGCGTCCCCCGCCCGCCGGCCCCGGCGGTCCGAGTGTCGCGTCGCCGTCGGCGCGCCCGCCGGGAGGGCGCCCCGCGGGAGCGGCAGCGCGGGGCTGGAGCGAGCCGGCCGCTGCGGCGTCCCTCGGCCAGGAATTCGCTTGGGGCTACGACGGCGACAGCGGCGGGGACACAGGGCGGGGAGGCGGCCAGATCAAAGGGAGCCGCCCGCCCGCCCGGCCGAGAGTGTCCGGGCGCGCCTAGGAGCCGCCCCTCCGGGAAGCGCGGAGGACGTCCCGGGCGCTGACCCGAGAAAGGCGCCCCCCGCCCCGCGCCCCCGCGGCCGCCTGTCTGCCCCCACCCTCCCGCGCCGAGCTCCGCGCGCCCCCGCGGCCCGCGCGCTCCCGGCCCTGGAGGAGGCGAGGCCCGGCGCGAAGGGACGCGCGGGAGCCGCTCGGGAGGGAGACGACGCCTCGACTGCCCGGCCGCGCGGGGCTCCTCCTCGGCGTGGTGCTGCTGGCGGCGCTGCTGGCCGCGAGCCGGGCGCTCCCCCTGAGGAAGCCGCGGCCCCGGAGCCCCGCGAGGCGGCGGAGGTGAGCGGCGGGGCCGGGGCGCGAGCGGCGACCTCCGAGGGCGGGCGCGGGGCGGGGGCCAGGTGCGCCGGACCTGTGGGAGCCCCCGTCCTGGCCGGGCGGCGGGCCAGCGGGGGAGAGACTCCACTTCTGGGCTGAGCGCGGGGCGCGGACCCCGCGGGACAGCCCGGCCTCTCCCGCCCGCGGCTGCCTCGCCCTGAGCGAACCTCTCCTGCAGCCCGCGCCTCCCCCATCCCGTCCAGGGGCGCGCTCCGAGAGGAGCCGGGATGGTGGGAGCCGAACGCGGCGCTGCGCGGAGTTGCTGAGATTGGACCGGCCGAATAACCAGCCGGTGCAGCCTCAAATCAGACCTGCAGAGGATTTGAGTCCCTTTGGGTGTGAATTGAGATGAGATGAGGTAGTGAGTGGGGTCTTTCAACTTGCAGGGGAGTAAGATCAGCCAGGGACCTTGATATTACTACGTACTTGGAAGAGCAGAAGAGGTCGCTAAGACCTGATGGGCGGGGGGGGGGGGGGGGGGGCGCTTTCTGGGTGGCCTGGGAGGGGGCTTTGGGGGTGCGACTGAAAACAGAGGAGTGAGTTGAAAAAGAGTGGTTTAGAGGTGGAGAGGAACCACGGTCTGTCAAAACCTGCCGCCTTGCACCGGGGGTCAGCAGTCCAGCCATTCCTCCGTGGACTGCCGTGGACACTCATCCGCATGGGGACAAAACCCTCCGGGGAATGCAGGCTGGTGTGGCAGGGGGTCCTGGCTCCTCCCATGCACTGAGCTATTCCAGGAGGAGGACAGAGTAGTTCTTCCCATTTTCTATATGAGGACACCGGGAGGCCCAGCCGGGTGCAGGAGACTGGTGGGTGAGTGGTACCCCAGCTTGGGGGGGCTAGTAGTGCCTAGGCTGTTGAGGCCCTCAAGAGGCCTGGGAAGCAAGGGCCTGGTACTTGGGGTCTCTGTGGACTGGTGTTTATCCACCTTTTTTTTTCAATGCTGCCCTCCTAAGGAGACTTTTAGATATTTTTCCCCCTAAATGCCTCTCCCACTGAAATTTTAATACCATAAATATACTGTCTATGTACTATGGCACTTTGGTGTGTTACAAACCATTGTAATATCCAAGATTTTTTGCCCCTAATGTCCAATTTTTGCCCCTTGTTGCGAGTACATCCTATAGACCAGAGCCTCTAAACCTGCACACCCCTGTCATTTGGGGTCGTATAATTCTTCGTTGTGCATTGTAGCATATTTAGCAGCATCCCTGGCATTGAGCCACTAGATGCCTGTAGCACCCACTCCTGGACAGAGACAGACATTGCCCAGGGCTTCCTGAGGGACGCCCCTCCCCTCACCATTGTTGGCAACCACTGCTGTAGACAAATCCAGAGGAACTGAACAGCCCCTGGCCAGTCCCACCTCCTAGGTGGAGATGACAGTGGTCATACAGTTAATTGAATTGACATTTTTTCCCCTACTCATTTGACATATTTTCTATTTTAGTACTTACTGGTTTGTATTGTGATTATTTTTTATATGTTTGCCAGATCTTCCCCCAAGACTAACCTAGAGGATGAGTTATTTCAGAGCCAAAATCATATCCCCAGCCCTAGAATAGGGCCTGGCGGAACCCTCAAAAACATGTTAAGGCAAATTAGTGCCATGAAGGAAAAACAGAGCTTGGATCCCAGGCCTGGAGTTCTGGTCCCAGTGGGTCATTAACTCATGTATGACTCACCTTGGATGATTTCCTGACATTTAAAATAAGGGGCTAAGTCATCTCCGTGATCCCATCTAGCTCAAACATTGCTTCATAAGTCTGTGTGATGTGTGTTAAAGCTGTTCCACATCAAGGTGTTAGCTAAGAAATCCTGTTGCGATAAGGCAGAGTGCTATTCTAGGGCCTTAGGTGATATGTCAGAAATAACTGACAACTCCAAAGACTTCGAAGAAGAAGCTGAAGAACATAAGCCGATCTAAAGGTACAGGATGACTGAGGGAAAGTAAGCCTTCTCTGGGCCTTGCAGAGTCCGTGTGAAGTACTTTATGTGATGTTATTTCATTGTCGCACATGGGTGTTATTCCCATTTTCCAGAGGGAAATATCAAGGCACTGAGCCGGTAAGCCTAACTGAGCTTGGGAGCCAGGGCTGTCATTTCAAGAGCTATACCAGGGACCTTGTGGTCCATCTTCGTCTGACATACCCCAGCCTGCTCATCTGAAGTCTTGAAAAGTCTTGAAATCATCAGCATCAGGAACAAAATGTGCCACCCTCTCTCTGGGCAGGCCTGTTGCTGAGCCTCAGTTTACCCCCACAATCAAATGGGAGTAAGAGAGCCCATTCTGTCGGCTGGCCTGCTGGGTGAGAAAGCACGTTGCACGTGTGTGGCATCGTCGTTACAAGGATTTGGTGGGTTCTAGATGGGCAAGGAACGACGGAGCTCTGCCTTGGGGGTCTTCTGCTCTAGTTTGGATCAGAACACCACCCAAACAGCCACAGCCTAGCATTTTGTGTTCCTTGTCTTGTTTTCCTCATTTTAGGGATGAGGAAACGGACAGTGGGTCTAATAACTAACCCACGGTTCTACAGCTGGATTGAAACCCAGCTTGGCTTAACTCCGGGACCCCTGGACACCTCGCCCTGGCACCCACCACCTCCTGGGCAGGCAAGGGAAGACCTGGGGGTGGGGGAAAGAGTTGAGGACTTGGGGCCACAAGAGGGTGATGGAGATGAGAACTAGGGGAGAGAGGGGAGGGAGGGGACAGCATTCCAGGCTGCACGGACTGCCCCGCAGGAAGGGTCCTCCATGGGGTGGAGCTGCAGGCGCTCCTGCTGTAGCAGCAGGGATGCGGTCCCCACGGAAGGACGCACGCATGAGGGGACGGGCTGAGAGTGAAGAGCTCAGGCCCAGAGGCAGGAGCCTGCGGGCCTGGGGCAGCGTCATACATACGGCCGGGGTGCTTAGTCAGCACTTCGGTCCTGGGCGTCATCCAGCCTGGCATCAAGGGCTGGAGTGCAGGAGGGGCGTGATGGGTGGAAAGGTCTCAGCTGCCAGGCCAGGGCACCAAGAAGCAGATATTTTCCTGCAGGTCGGTTTTCTTTGGTTGGGGTGTGCCCACTTCCTAGCCCAGTCAGTGAGTGAGGGTCACGCAGGTGTGTGTGATGCCAAGCCTGATACTTCACCCCCAGTGTCCCCTGGCAGCTGGCTACCTCCTTGGACCTTGACTGTGACCATCAATCTCCCTCCAGACCATTCTTCCTGCTCAGAATTTGGAACTACCGGAGAGCTGGTTGAGGGAGAAAGGGAAGAATAGGAATGGGGGCCAGGAGGCTGGGCTGCTTGGTCGTCCCAGGCAAGTCCTCTCCTCACTGGCTCTCGGTCTCCCCATCTTGTTCCTCCCCTTTGCCTCTCACTGGATTGTTGCGAAGATCAAACGAAAAGATGGATGTGAGAAGCAGAACATCCTGCTCTAGTGTTTTGGTTGTTCGGCACACTCCGCACCCGAGCGGCGGTCCGCGAACCAGAAGGTACAGCCCTTGCTCGGAGTTGGCAAAGCACAGGGTTAAGGCACAGCCCCTCCAGCCAGACCATCTGCCTCGAGTCCTGGGTGACCCCAGCCAAATTACCTCACCTGTCTGCTCCTCGGCTGCCTCGTCTACAAAGTGAGGAGGACGTGAGCACCTGCCCCAAGGGGCGTGAGAATCCAGTGAGCGTGCTTGGCAGCATTGACTACGTAGTTGGGGGGGCGCAGTGCAGGATGAGAAGGTGGGGCCTCTCAGAGCAGTCAGTCGGATGCCCAGCCTGTGCGAGGACACAGGGCGCCCAGCGTGCAGCCAGCCCCATCACTAGTACTCTCATGACAGCGAGGAGCCCTGAGGTCTCTGCTGGGGGCCGGGAGGGCTGGAGGGTGAAGCCCAGCCCCCTCCTCTGCCTGGGGTCCTCTGGCCTGGCTGAAGAGGCAGGTGCTGTTGAGCCCTAGGTCTCCAGCCCCTCATGGGAGGCCAAGGTGACTGCGTGCGCGGCCTGGCTCTGTATGCATGGGTGTGGACTGCTGGGGCTGCGGGGAGCGGGGTGCCGGGCTGGAGCGGGGTGCCGGGCTGCACCGGGCCGCGGGGTTCATTGTCCAGAGCAAGGTCCTGAGCCCTGCGGCAGCGGGAAGGGAGGCCGGGGGAACTGAGGGGGCTGAAGCAGCTTAGCGGTGGGCTCATGTGGTGCAGGAAGGGCTTTTCTGTTGACTAGAAGCACGTGGGTCAAGGGCTGCCTGGCCAAGCCTGGGAGGATGCGTGTGTTTTGGGGGTGGGGGGCATAGATCTTGGTATATGTCTACACATCTCATGTCTATCTGGGCATTGACACCATTCCCCCAAAGAACGGACTTGGGTATTTGTCCCTTTGCGAAACTCCACGTGCGAGGCTAACAGATGGGGGCGACGGTCCTGTGGGATAGGACAGGTGTTTTTTTTATTTTTTTTTTAATCTTTTTTTTTTAATTTTTTTAAAGATTTTATTTATTTATTTGAGAGAGAGAGAATGAGAGACAGAGAGCATGAGAGGCAGGAGGGTCAGAGGGAGAAGCAGACTCCCTGCGGAGCAGGGAGCCCGATGCGGGACTCGATCCTGGGACTCCAGGATCATGACCTGGGCCGAAGGCAGTCGCTTAACCAACTGAGCCACCCAGGCGCCCAGGACAGGTGTTCTTAAAGGTTCTGGAGCCTCAGAATTCAGGCCGAGGGAATACGCCCCCCGGAGTTCCCACGTCAGTGGTGGTGCTGGGGACTTCAGACCAACCAAGATGTAAAGAACTAACGGTGCCTGGTGACAGGGTCTCTCTCTCTCTCTCGAAACCATCTGTCGCCACCTCTAGGTAAGGTTCACTGCACACTGGCCATGTTTGAGGCAGCCCTCGTTCTAACTCAACAACCATACAAGACAGAGACTGCTGTTTCCTTAATTTATGGAGGCTGAGTTTAAGGCCAATTAAGTTAACCTGCCCAAGGTCACACAGCTCGGAAGTGCACAAGTTGGGATTGGAACCCGGGCCGAGTGGCCTCCAGCCCACCCCCGTTACCACTCCATTTGGTGGCCAGCAAGATGACAAAAACGGAAGTGCTTTGTGAATGCAGACGTGGTTGCTCGTGGAGGTTGTTGTCGTGCGTGTCCACACACGTGTATGTGCACCCAGGCATGGGCACTGAGATCAGCCAGAGCTGAGTTTGAACCCGGGCTCGATACGGTAACCTTGGTGACCTCACGTCAATCCCTGACCCCGTCTGAGCCTCTGTAGGCTCATCATTAACACAGAGAGGGTCACATTCAGCCCTCGGGGTCGCTAGTGTTCGTTCAGTCACTCGGCAGTGATTGATTGAGCTCCTGCTGTATATGCCGGGCACTGTGCTAGGCTCAGGCTACAGCAGGGACGAAGCAGACTCGAAGTCCTGCCTGCAGTCTAGCTGGGGTGACAGAGGCACCTAAAGGGCCTGGCCCAGGCCTGGGAGGGAAGATGAGCTCACCCAGCTCTGGCGCAGCAGGGCGCGGGGGGCTCTGCCCGGATCTCTGCAGCCCTTTCTTCCAGTTGCCGGTGTCCGGTCGCCGGACGGCTGTCACTGCCACTAGGGCCTGCTCTGAGCTGTCACGGCAAGCCTGAGGCACCCGGGGAGCAAATCCTCTCCTCCCCCCGGCAGCCCTTAACCAGTGACTGGCGGGGCTTGTAGGTACGTAGCCCAGCCCCCCACTTCTGGGGAAAAGCTGAGACACCCGATGGGACTGAGCCCCACTTGCCCTCCGGGGTCACTAACCTGGGAGCGTTCTGTATTAGCTGCTTCCTGTCCCCGACTCATGCCCCCTCTCCCTGCTCCTGTCTCCTGGGATCACCTTCCAAAGGAACGACTTGCCCTTGAATTCTTGTGTCAGGGTTGGCTTCTGAAGGAACAAACTAAGATGGGTGTCCCCCCTCCACTCCACTCCTGGGGTTCCCTGGAGCCTGAAACACGGGGTAGGGGCCCCCAAGAGCAGCTCCAGAGAAGGGGGGCATGTGTGGCTGGGATGTTTAGCCGGGGTTTTCTATAGCCTCTGCTCATCATCTGGTCCACCTGGGCACCTGGAGTGGAGAGGTTGAAGAGGGCTGGAAACGCACATTCCGAGCACCTGCTGGATAACCAGCTCTTTCCCATCACTGTTCCCCATTTTACAGATAAGCATGCTCACAGAGGGGGCGCCTGGATGGTTCAGTCGTTGAGCGTCTGCCTTCGGCTCAGGTCATGATCCCGGGGTCCTGGGATGGAGCCCCACATCGGGCTCCCTGCTCGGTGGGGAGCCTGCTTCTCCCTCTCCCACTCCCCCTGCTTGTGTTCCCTCTCTCGCTGTGTCTCTGTCAAATAGATAAATAAAGTCTTAAAAAAAAAAAAAAAGGATGCTCACAGAGGTTATGTCCCCCGTCAGGGTCCCACAGGTCAGAAGCCAGGCTATCTGGGGATTCAGACCTAAGCGGCCTGACTTTAAGCGGGGTTTCTTTTTTTCTTTTTTTTAAGTTTACGTATGTATGTATGTATTTAAGTAATCTCTACCCCCAGTATGGGATTCAAACTCATGATCCCGAGAGATCAAGAGTCACGTGCTCTACCGACTGAGCCAGCCAGGCCCCCCGAGAGCAGGGCTTCTTAACCGCAGCATTGTTGACATTCTGGGCTGGATGATTTGTACGAGGGCTGTCCTGTGTGTCGTCGGATCTCTAGCCTCACCCACAAGGTGCCAGTAGCAACCCCCTCTCCAATGGCAACAACCACAAATGTCTCCAGACCTGGCCAAATGTCCTCAGCTGAGAACTACTGCCTAACTGCTCGCGGGGCAGGGACCTCCGCATCAGCCAGAGCAGCTGCAGGCCCTGACGTCCTGCTGTCCTGAAACTGTCTGTCCCCGGGCCCCAGAGGCAGCAGACAGGGGAGCCGCTAAGCCACGTCACAGGGCCAGTTACGGCTTTGGTGGCCTCGTGGCTGGGAGCTGCCAGGAAGGCTGCCCATGGGGATGTGCCAGGCCTCCGGGACTGGTCAGCGAAGGGGCTGAGTTGCTCTGTTACTCGGCTGTCCATCTCTGCTCGTCCAGCCTGGCTGTCCAGACCAGAGCCCTTTGACTCGGCTGCCGACTCCAGGGCCAGGCTCCCACCACGCTCCCACAGTGATTAATGCAGGAGCCTTAGAACCGGGCGTCTGCGGATCCCTGCAGGGAGAGGCGAAAGGGGAGAGACTGAAGGTTCTGGTTCTCTTTTCCAACCCAAGGAAAGAAAGTCATAGTGAGAAACTAGACTGAGTAAGCCCCTGATTTGTGAAGTAGACTCTCCACACTCTTGCCTGTACTCTCTGAGCATAACAGTTAGCAGTATGGGCTCTGGGGCGCCTGGCCAGCTCTGTTGGTAGAGCGTGTGACTCTTGATCTCAGGGTTGTGGGTTCGAGCCCCACGTTGGGTGTAGAGATTACTTAAAAATAAAATCTTAAAAAAAAAAAAAAGAAGAGTGTGGGCTCTGGGCCCAGGCTGTCTGGTTCAAATCCTGGCTCTACCACTAAATGTCTGTGTGACCTTGGGCAAGTTACTTGCCCTCTCTGTACTTTAGCCTCCATTGTCCATTTCCATGGGGATGATAGCTAGCACCTACCTCTGAGGGTTGTTGGGAGGATGACATGAGTGATTAAGTGTTTAGAAAAGTGCCTGGCACACAGATGCTGGGGAAATGTTTGATAAATAAAATTCTGACAATCCCTCCAGGTAGGAATTATCCTCATTTTGCAGATCAAGTGGAATGAGCTAGTAAGAAGCAGAGCTGGGATTTGAACCCAAGCTGATCTGACCATCCAGACCTGTGTTTTTTCACACCGTTTCAGGTAGGAGGTGGGAGAGGGGGTCAAAGCTGTGGACTGAGTGGGGCAGGATACACAGGCTCCCAGCCCCTGAGGCTCATAAAGGCAGCTCTGGACAGTGCTCTTTCTGTCCTGTTGTGGAGACCTGAGTAATGGCTGCAGCCTGCAAGTAGGTGGACGGCCACCCTAGTGTCCCACTGTCTGAGCAGGTGAGGGCTGCAGCTGGAGTCAGAGACAATCAGGGTCTTTCACTTACTATCTGAGCAGAAGCAGGGACGGTCCGGGTGTGGACCCCGCAGGGGCACTGGCTGGTGGAGAGAATTAACTGGCAGACAGACAGCCGTACCAGCCCCTGGAATGGGCCCCAGGTGGGCAGTTGGAGGAAGGAAGGTAGCAGCGGTCAGGGATGCTAAGGAATACAGCCCCCACGTGGATGGCTTGGGAGGGCGAGTGGCCGGGGAGCCTGCTGGGGGAGAGCCCAGGTCTGCCCTCACTTCCCTGTGGGCCTTTCTGGGCCTTCCTGCCCTGACTCGGGAGGCCCGCTGTCTGTTTCCCAGGCAAGAGCATGTGGTCTGCTAACTGCACTTGGAAACACATGCTTCCCTCTCTAGACCTCAGGTTTTTCATCTGTAAAATGAGGAGGTTGGCTTGTGTCTCTTCCATGTGTAGAAACCTCATTTAGCTCCCTGTCATGCCTCATGTGGGCACCGTCTGTCCAAGTAGTCTGTGGACATGGCCTCACTCACCTCTGAGGTGGTAAAGCAGGTATGTTTGGATACATAGTCACATGGCGGGGGGGGGGGTTGTGACCTGGACAGACCCCAGGGCTCCTGAATCCCCCTCTTCAAGTCCACTTGGGGCAAGCCCTGATTCCAATCACCCCTCCCTCCCCCTCTCTCTCCTTCAGGTATCAGCCTTCCCAGATCCTGGCTCTCCTAGGGAAGAAGAGGGGAACCCACTGCTCCCCAGAAGTCAGCAGGATCTGGCAGCGTTCGTAGGGCCTTCAGGCAGGGCCATGCCGTCACAGGCGCCGGGCTCTCAGTGAGCCGGCAGCCCTGAGCCCAGACAAGGCGGCCCCTCCCAGGACCCTGGAGGACGCTTCCTTGCTGCTTGAGCTGCAGAAGCTGCCAGGATTGGCCAACACAGACTTGAGTGCCCCAAACCCCAATATCCAGGTAAGAGCTACAGGAGGGCTGTGGGCCCAGTGGACCCCTGGAGAGGAGCTGGGATGAACAGTGTTCCCATCCTATATTCCTTGCAGGGCGGGGGTCCTGTTCGGGGTCACAGAAGATGGAGTAGTGGGAGTACTGCTCATCCACTTACTAGCCACAGACTGAGCAGGGCACGTGGCCCCCTGAGCCCATGTTTTCTAGCCCATGGCGAGGGACAGATGGCCCTGGCAGGGCTGTCATAAAGACCAAACGAGAGGAGAAGCTTCGTGAGCTGCAGGGGCTTCCAGAATAAAGCACTTTATTTTCAAATTCTGTCTGATGAACTGGGAGCCTCAGCAGACGTGTAGGGAGCCCTGTTTGCAGCCCAACACAAGCCATGGTTGTGTTTGTGACTCCTTCACCCAGCTGGGCGGGCGGGGCTCCTGGAGTGCAGAGGTTGGATGTAGATGTGAGTTATCCCTACTCACACTTGTATGGCGTTGCCTGGGAGGTGGGGAGGTGCTGGCCGGACCTCAGGGGCACATTCGCTAGTTCTTGGGGACGGGAGGACTTCTAAGTCAGCGGTAAATGGCATGCACTCCAGACGAAGTGGTTTGCGCCCAAGGGATCCGGCGCAGAGTTGCCCAAAGGACTATACCTGTAAGATGACAGAAGTGGACCTGTACCCTTACTAGACACTCCTGGCACTTGGGGAAGAACAGAGACTTATCGGGAAGTAGGATGAGACAAGATGTGTCCCAAGCCACCACCTGGAGATGCTCAGAGAGCCAGATGTTTCCATAACCATCATACCTAGAGGTAAGTTTATTAGTCTGGTCCTGGACCACAGTCTAAAAATACTGCGGTGCAACTAAAATATTACAGGGCCAGAGAGGGCCAGGTCTCGCGTCACCAGATGGGATCCAAGTTCACTCCCCTTCTCTTGTCTGGGGCAATCGACATGATTATTAGCACAGGCATATTTTAATTATCTTTTAACAGAAACTGTTTTTATTTATTTTTTAAATAAATTTTCAAATTTATTTATTTGAGAGAGAGAGTGGGGGGAGGAGCAGAGGGAGAGGGAGAGAGAATCCCAAGCAGACTTCATGCTGAGTGGGGAACCCGACAGGGGGCTCAATCCCAGGACCCTGAGATCATGACCAGAGCTGAAATCAAGAATTGGCCACCCAGCCAACTTAGCCACCCAGGTGCCCCAGCAGAAACTTTTTATTAAATAAGACGATAAAGACATCCCAGAGTCTGTTTTCATAGGAATCTGCTAATTCCCCTCCTCTCTAATATAACTTGACACTTAAACACATTGTCTAAACTTAATCTGTACCTAGTGGTTGTCTATTACCCAAACTGAGTTTAGCTGGCCACTTTTTTGATCTGTAATCTAAGTGACAGGTGAAATTGCTACCATGTCAGGCCACAGATGACAGAAGATAAAGGGAGTTGGAAAGGAGCCTTGAAGGGGCTGGAGAGCAGGTCAGCTGTAAAATGGTGTTTATTCAAATTCGACAAAGGAGAAAGAGGCGCCGTGCAGGTGGCTGTGGGCTCAGGGCACAGGTGTGTGTGGGGGGAGAAACAGTGATGGAGAAGTCCCTGACCCTGTTAAAGGGAGGATTTCAGGCATGGCCAGTGCCAGGCCCAGGAGAGGCCCCCCTCCCCCTGTTCAGGTCCAGTGTTGGTGAGGTCAATGTCTTGACTCGCTGTTCTTCCTGTCCCAAACCCCGGGAGCCCTCTGTGGCCATGCATCCAGCATGAACACCACCACCGCCCAGTCACCAGGATGGTTTGTCCCGTTTTCCTCTGTCTGGTGTATCTCCTAAAGGGTCCTAGGTCAGGCAAGACCAGTCAGGTTGAATTCTTGCCAGGGTTTAAAACAACCAGTGGTACGAACCCTGCCAGATCCTGCTGACTTCCCTTGTCTGCTGGAAGACAGAACGTGTCAGAGCCTTTGTCCCATTAGTCACAAAAAGGTCCCAAATGTGCTTCTTTGGGTTCCTCCATTACAGTTAGATTTTCTTTTCTTTTTTTTTTTTTTTTAAAGATTTTATTTATTGGGCGCCTGGGTGGCTCAGCTCAGTTGGTTAAGCGACTGCCTTCAGCTCAGGTCATGATCCTGGAGTCCCGGGATCGAGTCCCGCATCGGGCTCCCTGCTCGGCAGGGAGTCTGCTTCTCCCTCTGACCCTCCTCCCTCTCATGCTGTCTCTCATTCTGTCTGTCTCAAATAAATAATAAAAATAAAATCTTTAAAAAAAAAATTTTATTTATTTATTTGACAGAGACACAGTGAGAGAGGGAAAACAAGCAGGGGGAGTGGGAGAGGGAGAAGCAGGCTTCCTGCGGAGCAGGGAGCCCGATGCGGAGCTCGATCCCAGGACCCTGGGATCATGACCCGAGCCGAAGGCAGACGCTTAACGACTGAGCCACCCAGGCGCCCCTACAATTACATTTTCTTAATGGGTTGGGGTGCTTCTCAAATTGCATCCTGACCTCAGTATCACCTGCAGTATTTATTAAACATGGGCTACACCCCACACTGAGTCAGAATCAATTAGGGGCGGAGTCCATAAAATTTGCTGAATTTAACAGGTTCCCCCAGGTGATTCTGAGTGAGGTGAGTCCTTGGCCTATGATTTGCAATTTGGCCAATTAACTAGCTTTTCAAAATATTCTTGCTCCAGGGAAGACACTTGGGCTCTGGAGCCCAGCCGTTATTAGGGGATGTTTGCCAAATGCCACCAAGTGCCGGTGCTTCTCTAGGTGTCCTCTCTAATGCTCTGATAAGGTACCTATTGTACCCATTATACAGGAGAATTTGCCCCATCCGTTAGGAAGGGGCACAATTCCACCCAAGTCCAGTCAAGTCCATAGTTATGTTTTTAGCTCTGTCGTTCTGCTTTTTAGGCTCAAAAATGCAATCAGTAAAATGGCAGTGGTAAAACCTGGAACAGTCATTGTCAGCACTGGGGATGTGAACTGTCACTGAGCGTGTCATGGGGCAGGTGATTTGCCCGATGCTTTTGTTTTTATTAAGGTGTTTGTGATCTCTGCTTCAGACTTTTTTCGAGAACTCTTATCGAATTGGTTGACTCTCCAGCCAGGTATGAAAGGGCTCCTTTTTTGTCACTGGTCTCTGAGGAGGAGGAGTCTGTTAGGAGGGGCCCCTAGATTTGATTCAAGCTACCATCCAGGTTTCTTTATCAAAAGGCATCTTTTTGGACCCCCCAGGAGGCAGATCTAATGCCAAATTAGATGCGAATTAGTTCCGTCCACCACTCCTTTAAGTAATTCAAGCCAAAAGTGGCTTTCAGGGGTCTAAATGATCCCCATCAGTACTGGTTTTCTGCTTTAACTACAATGTTGTGGCCAAGTCACACTGGTAGGATTAGCCTGCAGGCCCCGATGCCACCTAACAAAAGGGGCAAAAATAGATGAAGGAAATAGCTGTGCCTGCAGGAGGCCAGGTGTCTGGGTTAGCAGGCTCCAAGTCCTGCGGGCCGCAGGACGCCGGGGCGGGGCTCGTCCAGGAAAGTGACCCTCTCCGGCCCCGGGGGTGGGGGGGAGCTGGCTTCTCCTGCCCCATTTGAACATATCCCTGCTACTTGGTTAGTGCTCTGTAAACCTGTTTAGTGGAACCAGGTATTTAAAAAATACTCTTTAACAAGAACACTGATGTCTTCTTCTTTCTGGGACTAGTAAGAGGCCTGGAAGTTTTTACTCCAGGAGGGATGCCTGGCACACTAGCAGCTGAGGGGATGAACCCAGCGACAAGGGCAGTAGACAGTGGTTTAGACTCAAGCACCGGCCCTGCAAGTTACAGTCCTTGTTCCCAATCTCAACTCTGCTAAATGGCAGTTGCCGGGTCTGGGATATTACTGAAGAAAAGCAAGATTTAGATTCTTATGCAACAGAAAATGCTGGTAGTATCTTTTCCCCAAGGCTATTATGGAGATCACATGAGCTAATGCTAGGGGGCTACTTGGTGTCCGGTACCTGGTAACTGCTCAGGAAGCCGGAGCCGTGACCCTGAGGCCCACAGTTCCCCTCTGCCACAGCTCACAGCAGCACCTGGTGCTCACCTGTTCCTGCAGGAGGAGTTCCGAGGCCACACAGAGAGGAGAGCCCAGGATGCCACCTCCGCCAGCAGGAAGGTTTCTTGGCACGCTTTACCCCAGAGCACCCCCCAGCCCGTCTTCCGTCCGTGAGGGCAGGCAGCGGCTTTGTACCAGTCTGCAGTCCGCAGGAATGCTGGTGAGAAGCCGGCTTCCCTCATTTCTCTGCCCTCGGCCAGAATGTAAACAAAACCTGGGGCTTGTTTTTTCCCCTTTAAATCAGTATCTTCAAGGGAACTCATGAACACCAGCCACCCCATCGATACAGGCTTCCAGCTGTGCACGTTTTTTAAATTACGTTTATTTAGCGTATGTACACATAAAAGAGAAATCGCCCTCTGATCCCACCCAGCAGAAAACATGCACAAACCCCAGGTATACGTGGAGGGAAGGGGCCCCAGCCCCAAGTTAGTGGTTGGGATGGTGCCATCCTGGGAGTCCCAAGCCCCGGTCAGGAGAGGGCTGGCCTGAGGGAGTGGGCCGCCCACTGCTGCCAGCCCTAAAATAAGCGAGCGCCGTAGCCAAAGGTCTGTTTGATGCCCTCGAAGTAGTACCGCTGCCAGCCCTGCCGCGTTCGCTCCTCCTCGGGGGCCGGGATGCCTCTGCCTTCCATGCACAGCTCCGTCTCTCCGTTCTTGTCCAGGAAGGTCAGGGTGATGGTGGCAAAGTGCCCTGGGGACAGGCAAGACAGGAGGGAGCGGTCAGATCCAGGGTTTCCATCAGGATTTGAGATGAGGGGAAAAGAACGAGTTCTGAGGCTAATAGCCACGGGCAAATCCGTGTACTTACCTTCTGGCCAAGATTTAAACCTCCACTTCATCACGATCAGTTTCTCAGGGACCTAAAGTAATCAGGGAGATCAGTCTGTGCTGTGTGGAGCCCCACGTCCCCGATGCTGACCGGGAGCAGCCATCTGCCTTTCGGACGGAGTCTACCATCTGTGCGGCTCTACCACTGAGGGGCACAAAGCGGACGACCACGGACCACATACTGGTGGCTTCTGCACCAACCCCAGCCCCACTTCTCCCCTTACGCCAAAGCTGGGTTGGGTCAGCTGTGCCCAGGGGACATTTCAGTGCTGCCAATGGAAAGCCACCACCCACCCATATATATGACCCCTCTTCCACAAAGGATCTCTTCAGGAAGAACTAATTTTATTCCACTAAGGAAAAAAATCCGAGGAAAGCAAGAGAATTTAACTGCAATGTTCTTTTGAAAATCAAAAATGAGCTTTTACTAACTGGACAGATTCCATTTTGTCTACAGAGCCGAAAAAAGAAGGAACAATATATTCTTCTGAGCAGAGACTACATCCTGGGTCTGGGGCTAGCGGGCACTCACCAGATCAGTGAATTCCCCGGAGACGTTGCCATCTACCAGGTGAAACTTCCCACCTTTGTCTGCTTCTAACATTGCGGGAGCGTGGGTAAAGGCCTGAACGAGCTGTGGGGAAAAAAGGAGGTAGGAAGAAGACGTCCCTCTCAGTGGGACCCGCTGATCCTCGCACACCTCAGCTCTCATTTCCAAAGGCACCCCTTTGCCCAACGACCAGGATAAACTCTGTGCCACTACAAAGGAACAGCTACTAAAGGCTTTGACTTCAGTAATGCTTTGTGAATCCAGGGTGCCATTCCTTCAGATCCATTCCCTTTTTTCTTTTTTTAAAGATTTTTATTTATTTGACAGAGACACTGAGAGAGAGGGAACACAAGCAGGGGGAGCGGGAGAGGGAGAAGCAGGCTTCCCGCTGAGCAGGGAGCCCGATGTGGGGCTCAGATCCCAGGACCCTGGGATCATGACCTGAGCCGAAGGCAGACGCTTAACGACGGAGCCACCCAGGCGCCCCTCCATTCCCTTTTCTAACAAGAATGCTTCTAGTGGTGCCCACTCACACCACCCAAAACTAGTATACGGGAGGAAAAAGAACGCATGTCCACTTTGCTGCGTAGGTTGAACAGAAGGGCTTTCCCTTTGCCTCTGCCTGTAGGAGGAAAACCTCACAACATCTGCTTTTCAGTACCTGCTCTGCACACACGGGGGATATGCCCACAACCCAAGTCACCCAGAACAGCAGATGCCCTGAGGCCTGAAGGACAGGATTACACTTACCTCTTGGGTGGTAAAGACTCTATAGAGCTCCTCTGGTGAGGTCAGGAAGGTTTCTCTAAGGGTGATCTTACAAGTGGGGATTTTGACACCAACAGGTCTGGCCTGGGTTTTTGAAGGAGCAGACTTAGCCTGTGGAGGCGGCAGTGAAAAAGGTTTAGAGGGATGGGGAAACCTGCACTAACATGGCTTCCAGGACAGGCCTGTTATTCATCCTCACAAACGTCTCTGCCTCTAGCGATAACTGTCCCAGGGGCTTCGAGGGACGTGTATGGATGTTTCAGTCAGGAGGGGGACTTGCCCAGAATATCCTCAATTCCCACTGAAAACAACACTCCGGGTTGTTGTGAAGGAGATACTCACTGAAAACCCCACTGACCAAAGAACGTGGCAAATCATGAGGTATTTCTGAGGCACTCAGTGTTAATTCTCAAAGAAAAAGTCTGTGCTTAAATAGCTGGAAGCAGCCACCTCCCCCCCCGGGACTCCCTTTGCTGTGCTGACAAAAGGGCAACAGGGCAGCAGACCAAGTGCTGAGCCTGAACCACACACGTTCCATCGCCACAAAGAATATTTGCTGGACCTGCAAATGTGGTGAAGTCAATCAATTTTCTGACAGGTCAATGTAGTGACCTAAGCCTAATACCTTCAGGAGACGTCCAGTATCAAAGTCGGAAATAGCAACACCCCAGTCAGAAGGAATATCGAGACCATATATGAGCCCTATCCTGTGCTCATAACCTCCTAACTGGTGTTAAATGCAATCAATAGTCAAACTCGGAAGCCCCGAAAGCTTCCATCTGCTCTAGGGGTCTGCTCTAAATGAATAAAAACCAGGTTGAAAAGGGACAACCAACCACATACTGCGGACTGCGAAAAGCACCACGGGCAGATCACATGCCGCTCTGGCTTGGAGATTAAGGTCAGAGGGAAAAGCACATGGAAACAGCATTTATTTACCTTGCACTCCTCAGTTTTCAGTGCTGGCTGCCCGGTTGGGTCTACGGCCTCTCCGTTCATCGTAGGCAAGATCATGCCCTGCGTGAACTCTGAAAAGATAAAATCGCCGCTCCTGGAAGTTATTTCTCAGAAGTTGAGATTTGGGGCTTCTTTAGAGTTTGACAAACATGGCCATCTTGCCCCAGAATGAGGTAACAACAGAGAAAGAGTCTATCTACTTTTGGTCTATGCCAGACAGGTATCTGAGCGTATGCTGCAGGACAGAGTGTTAACTTGGATTGTCTTGAACCCGACTCCATTAGAAGCATTACAACTTGTCAAATGTACATGAGACCTACTTTGGATGGGAGCGAGTGATGGCAGTGGCATTTGCAATGACTTCAAGAGGGCGAGACGCCCACAGATGCAGACGTAGCCCCTTCCCCACTCTGCCTCACCTCTACAGAGCAACCACAGTTAGTTAACGGTACCAGAGCAAGTGCTCCCACCAGGAGAGGTGGCCCTTCTACGCTGGTCCCCCGACAGCCCTGCTATGTACTCCAACACCAAGATCAGAACACACGGGCCGAACTGGAATTCTAAGGGGAGAGCTCAGCTAACTGCTACCTAACGACCCCCGAAGTGTCCCTGGCGAATGCGCATCAAAGATAGGCCAGGACTGTGCTCAGTGAGTCTAGGCGATGCCAAGTCTTTAGATCAGCACTGTCCAACAGAAATACAGGGTCAGCCTCACACAGAATTTTACATTAGCCACATTACAGCGTTAAAACAAACAAGTGAAATTAACTTTAATAATATATTGAATGCAGTATTTCCAAACTATCATTTCACGGTTATCAACATAAAAAAGCTACTCATCATTCACATTCTTTTTTTTTGTACCAAGTTTTCAAAACCCACTGTATTTTATACTCATGGCACAACTCAATTTGGACTAAGCCACATTTCAAGAGCTCAATAGTCAATATATCAGACAACCCATCTCTAGATCTTTCCCTTACTGAGTTTATAGACTGACTTGGAGATGAAATAAGCCCCCTCCCGCAAAATCTTTATTCATTTGGCAAAGAAAGGTCTGTCAGGCCCCTTACTCAGCAGTCTGATGGCCGGGGGTTGGCGGGGGGACTACTTCCTCAAGGCATACATAACTACTCAAGGGATACCTGTTTTGAGGGTGCTGATGTAAATTCCCATTGCTTCTCTTAGAAGTTTCACCCCTTCTTCCTTCATTAAGGCCACGAGATTTGTGTCAGGCTCATCTTTGGCAAGGCTCACACTAATCTGAGTGAAAGATCAGAAGTAGGTGGTAAATAACTTGAGGGGCACCCACAATGTGGAATATGGGTGCTGCGCAATCAGATAACCGCTGACATTTCCAAAGGAAATGCGTGAGGGTTGGGGTATTTTTCCAATCCCTATAAGTGCTCCTTCTCGAGTTCTCTCTGCCAAAGCCATGGTGGCTAACGTTAGAACCCAATTTACTAGCTAAAACAGAGTAATTAAATAAGCACCAGCTGTGCTGGAAGCTCCCAGTGGCATCACAGACCTAGAAAATCATCTGCAGACTGAGGTTCTGAAGGCTGGAACCCAGCCTGGGCTTTCATCTTGAACGATAGGTCATTTTTCTCATCTGAGAATAGAGGATGTGGAAGACTCAGATGAGGAATTAGGAAGCACAAACCTCTACTTCATCCACACTGTTTTCATCAGATAAATTGGGGATCTCCACATGTCCCTTGTACTGCACTCCAGACTTAGAGGTACCTGTCAAAAACAACGCAATGTCATTAGTCTCTCCTGCAGGCAAAGTCTGCTCTGGAGTCCTACCTACTCCTCTGCTTATACTTCTTTTGAAATACTGAACCGACCCTCTTTATTCTGAGAGAATGCCAGATGCAATCAGCCCTCCCCCCCTTCCCCAGAAGAAACGTCTTTCCTCATTAAATTTGCTGAGACCAGCTGTGTTATTACTGTAGCGGACTAAGAGCTACGTGGATGTGGCACTAGCGTGAATTCTGCCAGGGAGAATTTGGGTTGATAATCAAGGCAGTCAGCTCTGCTAAGATGCTTGTTCTGAAAATGAAGTTTGTTCCAGTGTGACTGACATATTAGGGGACTATCTGATCACAGCATGAATGTCACGCTTGCTAATACGGGATTTCTTCCATGAGAAACACTAGGTGAACACACACAAAACTGCACCCAGCTGAAAGGAGCTGCACAGGAATACACAGACACACACTTCCCAAACATTTATCTACTAGCAACCTCAGTTCCCCGTGTTACGAGCCACCCACACTGGTGTTATAACGTTCCCTCTGATTTCAGCTGACCCTCCTTCCGCCAACTCACAATAACCTGCATGCTGCAACCCTTCTGATGCCCACTTTCACAAGTGAACTTTGGGTCTTTTTCAAGGTAAAGCGGCACGTTTACTGTATTTTTAATGTATATCTTCCCATCTAACATGTGTAGAACTGTGCTATCAATTTTTACATTTCTACATTTAGAAAACATGTCACCGATGAAGGTTTTGGGTGTTCTGTCCTGTCCCTAACCCTGTCTTCCCTATAAACCCTGTGGTTTTGGTTGAGCAATTTCGCACAGTATGGTGATTTTTAGAACACACGGGTGACGTTATAGCAGAACTGACTATATTTCAAAATTAACCAACAAGACATTTATCTTCACTTCTCTCGACCTCAGCTTCTCAATCTATAAAAAGAGGGCTGGGCAAGAGGACACCTAAGGGTCCTTTCACACCACTGTACTTTAGTTTTTTTTTTTTTAAGTCATGAACAGATAGATTTACTTTTCCCTTCTTCATTACCATTTACTTGAGAAATGCTCATTGAAGCATAAATCTACTTTATGCTTTGCCCCCTACATGTACTTCCTTTAGCTTTAGTGCCTTTTAAAATTTAGCCTCCCAACTATTAGGACCATCTGGGCGGGGCATATACATGGCTCTAATTCTTTGCCAACACCATCACAGAAGGGACATAAACTAGAGAATAAAACTGCCCCAAACTATAGTCACATACAAACTTCATTAGCATAATCGTCAAAACTGGTAGATTCACACTGGAGAAAGTAAAAAAAGATCACGACAAAAAAAAAATCCCCCTTTCCACCTTTAAATCAATCACCCAAGAGATAAAAGTTAGCTAGTCTGAGAAATATTACCTCATATAAAATGTCCTAACATATTATGTGGCCCAAAGATTCAGTGACCCAACTGCTTCACTGGTGGGGACTTGTGAGACGACCCCCCCCCCCCCCCCCCCCCCCCGAGGAGATGCATTTAGTGTCCCAAAACAGCAGAGAAATTTTGGCACCCAATACTGATTGCTATGGAACTCCAAAGCAGCACTGTCTCCCTGGAAGAATTCCTAACTTTGCCCAAACTGCTCTCCGCGGCTCCTTAACAGGTCAATCAAAATGCGATTAACGTTTATCCTAACAGCCTGGCACAGACTTACCTGTCCAGTTTAGTTTGATGCTCCACTCATAAAAGAAGATAAGTTTGCCTTTGCGGTTGTTAATGGATGCCTCTCCATCAAGCTTGTTCACTTCTGTCACCTCGCATTTGCCTTCCTCATTTTGCACTCGCACTGCCAGGAACAGTGTTTTCAGCTTATCCGTGGACCAGTTTGAAGCATCCCTCTCTGTCCTGCAAAACAGAAACAACACTATGGACCAGCAGCCAAATGAAAGACAGACTGCTTTCAAGGGAATCCAAGGCTAAAAGAGGCCTGACAAAGAGTTTGAAAAGATCAGTCCCACTCCAGTACATCCACACACGCGTTATCCTCTTTTAGGAAGACAAGGAATCCCATACTGTCAATAAAGACAATGGCTGCATGGAATGGTTACAAGTCAAATGGAAAATTATGCTTTCCTTTCTCAGCATGATGGTGCTAGGGTCAGTATCTGACACTTAAATACGGCGCCCCCGTTTGACCAAATGGAAAACTGTGACCATCTTGCTGAGGTCAGGAGTACAAGAGTGGGCCGCAGAATGCAGTATCTAGCTATCAAGTCCAGGAAGTAATACACTGATAATCTTGACCTCATCAGCACAGTGTTCTGACCTGTCAAATTCAGGCGGTGCTAGAAATCCCCTACACACAGTGTCCTCTAGATGGCCATGAAAACAATGTAAGTCAGGGCTTCAAAACAAACAAAAATTAGATCAAACATTTTGTATGTTAAGAGGAGAGCAGGCAGGCTGAGACACAGAGAAGAAAAATGACTCTCTGCCTCCCAATGTACCAAACAGTAGAAAAACCAGCAGGAAAAGAACTGCAACAAAGTAAAAAGACAGTGTGAACCGAGTTCAGCGGAGTGAAAAGATAAGGAAATACTTTTAATTTCATAAAGGAGAGGAGGCTTTTTAAAAGTGGTTATGTTACAAAACTATGATTGCCCAGCAACCAGGGGCAGTCCCGGGAGTTACTACACAACCAAATGAGTAGTTCCGGGTGAGAGGCCATGGCATCTTCAGCATCACTGAGCTCTCAGCACCTGCAGGACACGTTCCAAACCTTTGCCCTCTAGACTTAGGCAGCGGTCTCTTAGGACTGACTCTGAATCTCACCGGTAAGCCGCAAAATAGCAATTAATTCCAGCCCGGCAGCCTCGAGCTTAACCCGGCAGTCTCCCAACACAATCCACGGCGGTGTGGGTCTCACTGACTCCTCCGGCCACGTGTGGGAAGCATGTCCCCGCTCAGGCTGGATGCATCGGCTAGGGGGTTATGTTCTCGTATCTCTGGAACCCCTCCTCTGGGTGCAGCCCTCCCCGTCGCCCCCTTGCCCTCCAAACACTGAAACACAGGCAGGTGGTGGTGCGTGGAGGGACCCGGGACTACGGACCCCTGCCAGAGTGAGAACCCACCCCCTTCTCCGGGCACGGCTGCCCCGGGCCCTAGCTTTGTTCCGACCAAGGTTCCAGGGACCCGCAACCCTGGCCGGGCCGGAGCGCTCCCCGCGGCCTGGCCCGCTGGCCCTCACCAGTGCCAGTTGTTGACGTTGGTGGCGTCCGCCCGCTCCTCCACGATCCAGCGTGGGTCGCCCTCACCCCACTTGGCCATCGGCTCTCCTGTCGCACCGCCACCAGCTCCCGAGCAGCCACAGCCACAGCCTCAGGACCGCCTGGTCCCAGCCGCCCGGCAGCGCCTGGAAACTACTAGAAGCGGCTGCAGAATCTCCTGGCTTGCTTTTCCCTCCACCCCCCGCCCCTCCCCGCCTTAACTTCCGGCTCCTCCTCACTCTCACCAGGTACTTCCGTTCCACCTCATCGGACCTTAGCTTATGCCTCTTCTAGAGTTCCTTCAGGCTCCCTCGGGTTATCCCTAAAGGGGCCCGAAATGCAACCGCTCATACAAGCATTCATCACCCGTAAGGCCACAAACAATACGTCTCATTGTTTCCCTAGCCTCTGAATTGGCCCTGCTGAGCCTCATGGGAATTGTAGTCTTGTTGAGTAACCCGCTGGATAACCTCGGAAGGTCGCGCTAAAAGTAAAGGAAACGACGTAGGCGCGGTGAGCTGGGAGTTCTGGGAGCTGTAGTCAAAGAGTTCTGTGTCCCGTCCAGAACACGCTTGACGGCGGAGGGGAAAAGGCTACAATATCCAGCATGCCCTGCGGCTCCCCTCTTGACTCACATTCCCTCCCACCGCCCCACTCCTCGAATAAGCTTCCGCCCATTTTCTACGCCGCCTAGCCTGACTAGAAAGGGTGGTCCAGCGGCGGAAGAGTCTGACGCTGTCCTGAAAGGGTGGGCTCGGTGTGGAAGAGGTGAGGGTGTCCCAAGCCGTGTGGGCCGCGTGTGTGGCTGATTCCAGCCTCTCCGCAAACATCCTTTTCCCGTATTCTCTGAGGCGTCCCTAGACCCCCCCAGGCCCGACTCTGGCAGTCGGAGCGACCGAGTACGCCGGGAGCCCGAGTACGCTCGGGATTGGGGCTGTTAGTGAACCTCGACATTTGATTTTTAAGGAGCATTTACTCTGCCAGCGATCCGCCGGGCTCTGGCGACTGCAGTAGATCCATGGCTTCCTGGACGTTCGCCCGTAGAGTCGTCTTCGGTTAACCCACATTCCCTGGTCTTAGTTCTTAGCTTCACCTGTAATAAGCCTGGCTCCGAAGATCGTAATTGAATCTGAATCTAACTTCTCGGTAGCTGGTTTGTGAAGCGTCCTGAAGCAGGGGGCGTGTTGGTTGTGTATTTTTTTCCTGATGCCTGTTTTCCTTTCCTTTGTTAATGTTCCTTGGATTTGCTGCCCTGTCTTGTGGGCTTTAAGTGAACAGGTGACGATAGGAACAAGCCTCTGCTGTATATGAAATCATGTTGAAGCACCTTTTCCCGTCACTTTTAAAATCGTACCTGGTTGGTGTAACTTCTAGAGACGTTAAATTAACTTTATCTCTTTCCTTGGCAAGTAAATCTAGGCTCTGATTTGGCTTTAAAAGCACAAATTGGTGTCAAGTATCCACTGCGGTTGCATGGTTAAAAAAGATTCCAGAAATCCACTGGTGGATTACTGGGCTTGTTGGACATATGCTATGCTTGAAATTTATTTACTGCAGGGAAGTAAGGACCTGCCCTGGTTTTCCCTAGAGTGAAACAGAGAAGGACCTTGCATGTCAGAGTGGAAAGGATCCAGGAGCCTGAAAACCTGGATTATAGGAGCAATTAGCAAAGTGGTTTTGGTACCTAATCCTTTTGTGCCTCATCTTCCTCATCAGTGAAATAGAGATGAAATCTACTAGGCCTACCTTATAGAGCTGTTGTGAGGATGACAGAGCGCTCTGTAAGTTGTCCCTGTGCCAGGGACATTTACATGCTCTACAAAGTCTTCCGTGTTTGTGAGAGCCATTCTCAGCATTTTTGTGTCAAGTTAGTTGTTTTAAATCTTTAGGATTGCTTAAAAAATATTTTCTTTCTAGCTTTTTTTTTTTTTTTTAAAGATTTTATTTATTTGACAGAGAGAGACAGCGAGAGAGGGAACACAAGCAGGGGGAGTGGGAGAGGGAGAAGCAGGCTTCCTGCTGAGCAGGGAGCACGATGCGGGCTCGATCCCAGGACTCTGGGATCATGACCTGAGCTGAAGGCAGACGCTCAGCGACTGAGCCACCCAGGTGCCCCAGTGCTCTGCAAGTATTAACTAGTTTAAAGCTCACAACAATTTTGTAAGTTAGGTGTCTATTGTTATGCCCATTTTAGAGATAAGGAAACCAAGATGGAAAGGTATCAGTAAAATATCCTGTACTAAAAGAATTGACCTTTGTATGTACTTCCTGCTAGGTGTTTCCTGAGTCCTATTTCTTCACTGCAATCCTGTGAGGTAGGGTATCATTTTCACCAAGGCCTAGACGTAAAATTTATTTAACCAGTTTGCTCAGAATTGGGAAACCAAGATTTGAATTCAAAGCTGCCTACTATAAAGCTTGTGCTTGTACCACCATGAGGGATGATTTCATTGTATCTGCCAGCTTTATTTGGCTTTAAATACACAGAAGGATTTTTAAGTTACATCTGGGTTCAGTAGAAATCAATTAGTGATGTCCGCCATGGGAAGGGATCAGATAGTAGAAAATTCCCACCGTACCTTTGCAATTCCTGTATCCCCTGAAAACACAAGAATCAGGAAGTGAGAGCACAGATGATTCCCTGGCTTACAGTGGTGCAACTTAAAATTTTTCAACTTTATGATGGTGTGAAAGTGATACACATTCATATATATATATATATATATCTTATATATATTAAAAAAAAAAAAAGAATATATATATTCTTTTTTTTTTTTTTTTGAAGTGGGCTACACACCCAGTGTGGAGCCCAGCACGGGGCCTGAACTCATGACCCTGAGATCGAGACCTGAATTAAGATCAAGAGTTGGACCCTTAACCGATTAAGCCACCCAGGTATCCCAAAAGTGATATACATTCAGTAGAAACCGTAGTTTGAATTTTGAATTTGGATCTTTTCCTGGGCTGGCGATATACAGCACGATAGTCTTTTGATGCTTGGCAGTGGCAGTGAGCCCCAGCTCCTGGTCAGCCACATGATCACAAGGGTGAACAACCGATATATTTAAACTATTCTGCACCCACACAGTCATTGTTTTTCACTTTCAGTACAGCAGTCAATAAATTACATGAGATATTCAACACTTTTTATAAAATAGGCGTTGTGTTAGATGATTTTGCCCAACTGAGGCTAGTATAAGTGTTCTGAGCACATTTAAGGTAGGCTAGGATAAGCTGTGCTGTTTAGCATTTTCAACTTACAATATTTTCGACTTACATTGGGTATATCCAGATGTTAACCCCATTGTAAGTCGAGGAATGTCTGTAGAGTATGTTAAGGGCCATCAGAAGCTTCAACAGGGGCACCTGGTGGCTCAGTTGATTAAGCGACTGACTCATAATTTTGGTTCTGGTCATGATTTCAGGATCATGAGATCAAGTCCCACATTAGACTCCACGCTCAGTGCAGAGTCTGCTTGAGATTTCCTCTCCCCTTCCCCCTACGCATGCTCTTTCGCGCACGCGCACTCTCTCTCTTTTAAAATAAGCCAACCCACCGTGAGCGCGCCGATCTCGTCTAAAATCTTTTTTTTTAAAAAGAATTCTTACAATTCAATCCTAAGGGGAAAAAACACAATTAAAAAAGAAGCTTCAACAGGGCTGCCATGATGAGTCTATCTGAAGCTTCTGTTGTGAAGGTACTATTGAAATAAAACGAAAAGCAAATTGATTCTTCAGAATTTGATGTGTAGCCTTTGGAGTTATTTTTGTTGCTTTGGGAGTTTTGGTAACTAGTTCTTCGTTTAAATCAGTTTTCACTCTATCCAGTTGGCATTGATAATTAAGTTTGTAATTCTAGGGCAAAACATTTTTTTCAGAGTGAAATCTAATTTTTTTTTATAGTAAAGTTTATTGAGTGATAGTACAAAGCTCCCAAAGAGGGAGGGGACCTGAGAGGGTTGTCCTGAAATCTAATTTTAGAATTATGAGAGGGACTTGTAGTGTTTTGACTGATTCTTATTATACTTTTCTTAGCCACACCCTCAGTTCCTAAATTTTGGCCAATACTTTTTGGTCAGTTACTCATAATTTGAAGATACAGGCAGGATAATTCTGTTTCATTTAATCTTTGCTTTCTTTCTTCTGGCATTTAGCAAGCATATATGAGAGCAAGATATTTGCCAGTTTTATTCACTGTAGTATTCACAGAGCCTAGAACAGTGCCTCAAAGATGGCACTCAATAATAGATATATGTTGAACAATACATGAATGCAGTTCTTATCTGTTTTGTTGATACTTTGATCTTGTGTATTCAGCAAAATTTGTGATGCATTTTTATAACTCTTGCCTGTCTTGTACTGTTACCTTTATATGTATCAATGCTGAATACCCAGTTCTGTTGTAGGGTTCTTCAGAAGAGGGACTGTGTCTTGCACTTTGTAAATATCCCCTCAACACCTGAGAGAGTGCCTTGAACAAAGTAGTTGTTCTAGGAATGAATGACTACTTGTGGGTAATTAACGGATAATGGATCAGAAGTATGGTTTGATCAGTTGGAGACCTAATGATCTGATTTGACGTGACAGATTCAGTATTTCCTTTCTCAAATTCTTTTAAACATCTCCAATAACTGCAGGGTGGGGTGGGAGGGAGAGTTTGCAGTGAAGGAATCTAAAGCTTTTGGCGCTCTTTTGGAAGCAATCCAGGGAGGGACATATATCTGTCTTACTCTTATTCCAGATGAATCGGACAAAGGGTGATGAGGAGGAATATTGGAACAGCTCCAAGTTCAAGGCTTTCACCTTTGATGATGAAGATGATGAGCTCTCACAGGTAGGTCTTCATGAACAATTGCTGCAGGTCACACCTCCTCCACATTGCCATTCTAAAATTTCTTCCTCTCACATCCTTGGTAACCTGGCTTTTGACTGTGTCTCCATTAGGCTCAGAAATGTTTTGGGTTAGATCTTTAGAAAAATCTTCATAGAGAAGAGCCCTCAAAAAAGAGCCAGAAGGATTGTAAAAACCAATTCTCTGCCCTTCTTACTTTTATTCTTAAGGTGATTTCAGTTTCTTTTTTTTCCCTCAGAATCCCAAGTCTTTTATCATGTGATGTAATTTGTTATTTTTGAATGATGAACTGGATTGGATGTTGTCTTTTTGCATCTGTTTTACAAATGGGGAAATGGATTTATTTTTGGAGAGATGGATAAACTCACCCAGGTTTACACAGCAAGTCATTGCCAGGTATATGATTAGAACTTAAAAGCAGCTTTAATTCCTTCTAATTCTTGCCACTGGACTTCAGTGTTGGCTAAAAAGCAATTTGTTCTCTTGGCAAATATCTAGCAGGCTAGGCTTTCTATTGCAGAGAGTGAAAGTTTTGGCCATGTTAAGTCCCAATTGCTCAGCCTTCTTGGTTGTCAAAGAGAGAGGTGGAAGTAGTGATTACCTGAGTGCCCTGCGTTATGTCCCTCTGCAGTTAAAGGAATCCAAGAGAGCAGTGAATAGTCTTCGCGACTTCGTGGATGATGAGGATGACGATGACCTGGAAAGAGTCAGCTGGAGTGGGGAACCTGTGGGAAGTAAGTAGAGGAGGCTGTAGGAAGGGATTGATATTCAGGGTTCTTGTCACTAATGAAGGCTCCGCTTGCTTGTCTCCTCAGTGCTTGTTAGGAAGGGGAATGAAGGTAGACTATTTTTAGATGAGCATACATTTGGAAATTTAACCCCAGAAGAAACTTGAGGAAATAACAGTGGTGGTTCCCATATGGCTCTCTAGGTCTGCCATCCTGGGGCTAATGCTTGGCTGGCTATTTCAGACTCCTTTGGGGTGCTTATTAAAGTTAGGTTCCTAGGCTTTACTCCAGAAACTGATTAAGTAGGTCTCAGGGGTGGGGGTGGGAAGTCTTAATTTATAATGGGTACTGCAGGTGCTTCTAATATTCAGTCATATTTGGAACTGCTGGCTTAATTGCTCATAACTGGCTGGCAGGACTGACTTCCTTAGCCACCAGGCCCACTGTCTAGCTGTTTTATAATACCACTTAACACCTTTGCCCAGTCCATCTGATTTTTAAGAATATTTAAAAATTTTTTCTTAATATAGGAAATACCATCAGGATTTGAAAATCAAGTATTTTAGGCATACAATGTAAAGTTTCCCTCCCACACTATCATGCATCTACTATTCTCAGTTCCTTCTGTCCCAAGACACTGCTGTTGTTTGCTTCTTGTGTGTTCAACTAAAGATTCTTTCTACATTTGGAAATGCATATAGGAATATATATTCTTATTCCCTTTTTTATACCAATGGTAGCATACTTTATATACCCTATTCTTTTCACTTGGCAATATAGCTTGGAGATCTTTCTATATCAGTACATAAAGAAGTTTCTCACTCTCTCTGAAAACAGCAGCATAGGATTACACTGTATGGATTTTCCATAACTTATTTAACCCGTCCACTTTTTTTTTTTTTTTTTTAAGATTTTATTTATTCCTTTGACAGAGAGAGCACAAGCAGGGGGAACAGCAGAGGCAGAGGGAGAAGCAGGCTCCCCGCCTGAGCAGGGAGCCCAATGTGGGGCTTGATCCCAGGACTCCGGGATCATGACCTGAGCCAAAGGCAGACACTTAACCAACTGAGCCACCCAGGTGCCCCTAACCAGTCCACTTTTGATGAACTTCAGATAATTTCCAATCTTTCCTTGTTTATATTGCTATCAATAACCTTATTTCCTGCCCAATATGAATACATGAAAGATCAATTTTTAGAGTGGAATCACTGGCAGAGGGTATTTGCATCTGTATGGGGTACACGTTGCCAGATTGTTCTCCACAGGGGTTGCACCAGTGTACTCCCACCAGCAATGTTCAAGTGTTCCTCTTTCCCCACAGCCTTGCCAACAGAGTATTATCAGACTTTGGATCTTTGCCAGTCTTAGAGGGGCCAGAGGTATCTCAGTATACTTTGTGTAATTCTCTTATTAAGTGTGAGGTTGAGCATCTTTTCATATTTTTTTTTTTTTTAAGATTTTATTTATTTATTTGACAGAGACACAGCAAGAGAGGGAACACAAGCAGGGGGAGTGGGAGAGGGAGAAGCAGGCTCCCGCTGAGGGGGCAGCCCAATGCGGGGCTTGATCCCAGGACCCTGGGATCATGACCTAAGCTGAAGGCAGACGCTTAAGGAGTGAACCACCCAGGCGCCCCTTTTTCATATGTTTAGTAGCCACTTGAATTTCCTTTTCTGTGATCCATTTATTAATTTCCTTTGCTCCTCTTTCTGTTGATTAGTCTATCTGATTTTATCCTTTCTCCCTGCCCCAATTTTTTAAGTCCATGTTAATAAGGGACCAGGGCCTCTGGTGAAAAACTTTCAGTGTTTATCAGAATGCTGGATTTCAAGGTTTATCTTGGATGAGAATCACTGATTTAGTTCTTACTATCTCACAGGTATCTCATGGTCCATCAAAGAGACTGCTGGTAATAGTGGGTCGAGCCAGGAGGGGCGTGAACAGCTAAAGAGCCGGAACAGCTTCTCCACCTACGCACAACTACCCAAACCTGCTTCTACCTACTCCCTGAGCAGCTTTTTTAGAGGTAAAGAGTGATGGTTAAAGGGACAGAGGGCCCTCCTTTTCTCTTTTCAAAAAACCACTCAGGCTATAATTATCATTTACTCTGGAAGAAAAAAACTATTGAAGGATAAAGAATTATCTTTGGAGCTGGCAGTTAGGGATTAGAAGTGGGAGAAATGAGAGAAATTCAGAGGGATGAGACTGGGTTTCAGGAACACGATGAACAAAACTGACATTAGCTCTGTGGCAAGTACTGAAGAAATTTGCTGTGGTCAGCATTCCTGCCTACCCCTATGCATTGCTGTTGGGAGCCCTAGTGCACTGCCAGTGGGGATGTAAAATGGTGCAGCCGCTGTGGAGCACAGTATGGCAGTTCCTTAAAAAAAAGTCAGCCGGACATACAAGGAAAGATACTGTATGATCCCATTTCTGTAAGATACCTAGTATAGTCAGGTTCAGAAAGACAGTAAAATAGTGGTTACCAGGGCCTGGAGGTATAAGGAAGCATGGGGAGTTACTGTTTAATGGGTAGAGAGTCTCAGTTTGGGATGATGAGAAAGTTCTGGATATGGGTAGTGGTGATAGTTATACAGTGTGAATATACTCAGTGCCACTGAACTGTACATTTAAGAATGGTAGAAAATGCTCAGGTTTACATCACGTATATTTTACCAGAATTTAAAAAATTTTCCACCCTGTGTTTTTCTTGGCACCTCAAATTTCTGAAGTTGAATGGAGGTTTTTTTAAGCCTGAGTTCCCATATTGCATAAAAAGGTTCTATACATACTGCATTCTTTTTTTTTTTTTTTAAATATTTTATTTATTTGAGAGAGAGAGAATGAGAGACAGAGAGCATGAGAGGGAGGAGGGTCAGAGGGAGAAGCAGACTCCCTGCTGAGCAGGGAGCCCGATGCGGGACTCGATCCTGTGACTCCAGGATCATGACCTGAGCTGAAGGCAGTTGCTTAACCAACTGAGCCACCCAGGCGCCCTACATACTGCATTCTTAACCAAGTATGAAATGGTTCCGACTTGAACTATTGATCTCTTCCCTTACATATTCTTTACCTTCAGGGAGAACTAGACCTGGAAGTTTCCAGTCCCTTTCTGATGGTAAGCATTGACCCTCTGCTCTTGATTGCTGTGGGAGATGTTACTGATATGAGATACAGTCTGGGGAGTCATGGGGAAAGGTGGTAATTAGATGAAATTTCTTCTGAATCTACCACCATTGTTAGAGAAATTTTCTGTTACTGAATAAGGAGGTCAAGATCATGCTGGCTATAGGAGCAAGGGGTGACTTCTAGGGATGCTGTCTTTGGGGAGGAGCTAAGATCTACTTTGGGCCATAAAGATGTCTCAGATGCCTTGGGAACTCACAAGTCAAAAAAATGTGCGTGAGAAGGAAGCAATAGAGGAAAGGGTTGACCTGAAGATGGTGTCCTTCTGAACCAGCTGCCTGTTCTTTTTCAGCTCTGTCGGACGTACCTGCCAAAAGCTATGCTCCAGAGCTGGGCAGACCCAAGGGGGAATACAGGGTGAGTTATAGCTTACACTGGTGTGACACTTTACAAGTTCCAAGCGCTTTGATGTACATTATCTTGCTTGATATTTCCAACTTTTTGAGCAGCTATTATTTTAACTTTTTTGTAGATAAGAAAACTGGGTATTTAAACATCAGGGTTTGCCTTGGGTCTCATAGCTATTAAGTGGTGGAACTGGGACTCACAATCTGTTTTCTGATTCTTAGTACACTTTCTTTACCCATTATACTGCCTTTTGGAGGCTGTACTTTGAAACTTTTGATCATTGCTGTGGTCTGGAAGCTTGGTGGAGCTCATATTCCCAAGAAGCACATAACAAAGCAAATTCATTCATAAGGAAGAAACTATTATAAGGTCCAGAAGAGGAACATGTCTCCCTCTTTCCTTCTGTCTGCAGAGTCATTCATTAGAATCCCAAAACGTGACTGATTATATCTGGTGAATGAAATCCTGAGCCACTAGGCATAGGGTTTTGTCAGTCGGTTCTTTCCCTCTTTGATCCATCTCTTCTTGCCTTCATTGTCCCTATTCTAATTCCTTCAGAAACTCAGAACAAGACTATCCCTGTTCTTCATTTTTTTTTTTTCCATTCATTTCCTCCTCCCATAAAATATTTCCCTATCGGGGAATAAAGATGAGTTTCAGGTGAGGAGCTGGCACACTGATAATTCTGATCCCTTAACTTCCTGAGATTCATGTGTTGTTAACATTCCAGGATTACAGCAATGACTGGAGCCCCAGTGACACAGTGTGGCGCCTCCGGAAGGGCAAGGTGAGGTCACTGGAGAGAGAGTTCTTGTGGGGGAAAAACCATCATGGCTGAGAAAAAATATTTGCAAAATACATATATTGTAAAGGATTTTTATCCAGACTATATAAAGGACAATGATTATCTTTCATAAGAAGATAAACAACCCAGTAAGAAACTTGGCACAAGATTTCAGTTATATCAGAAAAAAGGTACATGAATGGCCAAAGAGCACTTGAGAAGATCTTCCACATCAACAGTTATCAAGAAAATGTGAATTAAAACTGTGAGATACTACTGTACAGCCACTAGAGTGGCTAAATTTAAAAATACTGATCATACCAAGCACTGGGAGGCTGTGAAGGAGCTAGAGCTCTCTCATACAGTGGGGGCAAGAAAGTGAAATGTTAAAACTACTCTGGAAAATGGTCTGGCAGCTTCTTACAAAGTTAAACATATACTTAATTTTATTGCTAGACATTTACAATCCAAGATAATTGAAATATGCTCAAAGACTTATACACGGGGGCACCTGGGTGGCTCAGTAGGCTGAGTGTCTGACTTTTGGTTTTAGCTCAGATCATAATCTCAGTGTCCTGGGATTGAGCCCTATGTTGGGCTCGCGCTCTGTGCAGAGTCTCCTTGTCCTTCCCCCTCTGCGCCCCACGCCCCACCCCCCATGTGCCCACTTTCTCGTGTGCGTGCTTTCTCTCTCTCAAATAAAATCTTAAAAAAAAAGACAACACAGATTTTCACAACAGCTTTATTCATAATAGCCCCCAAAATGGAAATAACCCAAATATCCTTCAGTAGATAAATGGATAAATGGTGATCTGTCCATACAATGAAAACTACTTACCAGTGAATAGGAACAAACTAGTGGTACTCATCACAACATATAGATTCCTCTGAGAAATGTGATATTGAGTGAAAGAAGTCAGATGTAAAAGAGTACATATTGTATGATTCTATTTGTGAAATTTAGGAAAAGAGAAAACTTCAGTGACTGAAAGATGAGTGGCTGCCAGGAGTTAGGGATGGAAGGAGGGCATTGACATCAGCCCACAAGGGAACATTTTGGCATGATGGAGTTGTTCTGTATCTTGATGGTGGTAACAGTTAGATGGAATTTTATACGTACTTGTCAAACTCGCTGAACTCTATGCTTGAGTAGATTTTACTGTATGTCAATTATACGTCATTTAAAAGAGAATGAGTGATCTCCAGCCTTTGGCTGCAGCAGGACTCCATGAAGACATGTGGACTTCCTTGCACACTAACTCTGCTCTTGTACTGCCAGGTCTGCTCTCTAGAACGATTCCGCTCCTTACAGGACAAGCTACGACTCCTGGAAGAAGCAGTCAGCGTGCACGACGGAAACGTCATTACTGCAGTAAGTAGTGGGCTTTGTCTTTTGCTTAATTGTTGTTCTCATTAGTTTCTCGAAGCCTGATCAGAATAGGAGTTTAACATTTTAGGTTAAATGTCTAGTAGAGATCCTGGATTCCTCCTGAAGTGTAGGATCCTCAGTAATACCTGCTCTGAGGCTCGGCTGGCAGGAAATGCATCGGATGTGGAACTCTTGATTATAATCAAGAAGCAGCAGGTTGGCTACTCTGTTCTAAAAAGTAATCTGAGGGGGGCGCCTGGGTGGCTCAGTCAGTTAAGCAGCTGCCTTCGGCTCAGGTCATGATCCCAGGATCCTGGGATCGAGCTCCGCATCGGGCTCCCTGCTCGGCGGGCAGCCGACTTCTCCCTCTCCCTCTGCCTGCCTCTCTGCCTGCTTGTTCTCTCTCTCTATCTCTCTGTTAAATAAATAAATAAAATCTTTAAAAAAAAAAAAAAGTAATCTGAGGGGCGCATGGGTGGCTTAGTCGGTTGAGTGACCCACTCTTGATTTCAGTTCAGGTCATAATCTCAGGGTCGTGAGATCGAGCCCTGCATGGGGCTCTGAGCTCAGCAGGGAGTCTGCTTGAGATTCTCTCTCTGCTTCTCTCGCTGCTGTGTGCACGCGTGTAAGTGCACATTCGCATGCGCTCTCTCTCAAATAAATAAATCTTTAAAAAAATAAAAACAACAATAAAAAAGTAATGTGAGGCAGGAGAGGCATGAGAGCAGTCTCTCCCAGAGGGAGGTGTCTCTTGCCAGTATGGGAATGTCTCTGAGACACAGCTCAATTCCACATGTCTATCACCTGTCCTTCCATCCCAAAGAGAAATCTGTTGTCTGAATGTGCCAAGATTCCTAAGGAGTCACCTCATTCCTACACATCAGGAGCTCAGGGCAGGGCTTTGTGTTTGTAGGTTACACAGGGTAACTTATTCTTTGTTCTCTTTTCCTCTAGGTTCTGATCTTCCTGAAAAGGACACTGAGCAAAGGTGAGCATGAACTGAGAGAAATCTTCAGATGACAAGATGCCTGCTACATTTGAAGGGAGAATGGCATTGTGGCTTCCATTATCAGAATTCACCATCATCAGCTCTGCTTCAAAGACAGCTGGGGTGGCCTAAGACTTCAGAGTATTCTTCTCATCTCTGAGGGTGGTTGTTCATCCTGTAGGGTGGTAAATACATTAACTCCAAAGCCTCCCTATTTACTAGACAGACAGATGGCTCTGTTGGTTTGAGGACCTCAGAGTCTATGCTAGGTGCCTGCTGGTTGGGTTGGTGAGAACTGAGGGCTGATTGAATGGCCAAGAGTTGCCCTGGACCATGGAGTGTGCTGGTGGTGGGTTGATCCAGAGGAATTGGTGCCACAAAAAGCTGTTCCTCGCTTGTGATTGGCTTTGAGGAGATGTTTGGAATGTATGAGGAGGGAGACCAATTTCAGGCTTGAATAATAGGCTTTAATCTTTCTCCACCTAACTCCTTCCTGCCTACCAGAGATCCTCTTCCGAGAGCTGGAGGTGCGACAGGTTGCCCTGAGACATCTCATTCACTTCCTTAAAGAAATAGGGGATCAAAAGCTGCTTTTGGACCTCTTCAGGTAAGAACTGATCATCTTGTCTATAAAGTTTACAAAGTACTTTATTCAAAGCTCTCTGGAGGATACAAAGAGAGAAGACACTGTCCTTTTTTGTTGTTAGGTGAGATACTGAAACATGATGGGATAACTAATAATGTACCTCAGCCAGTGATAAAATGATAGTGTAGCAGGTGGTTAAGAACCAGACCCTGGAGTCCAACATAACCTGCATTGAATACAGGCACCACCACTTAGTTCATGAAGTGACCTTGAGCAAGTTCCCTAACCTCTCCTAGCATCAGTTCCACAACGATACAATGGAAATGATGATTCCTACCCCACAAGTGATGAAGATTAAGAGTTAGTGTGGGAAAAGCACTTAGTGTAATGCCTAGTCTGTATTATTAATATTTTTAAGCATTTTAAGGTATCTCTTACTACTTGGTCCCCAGTGATGCCAGTGGGAAGTACAATGGAAGAGTAGAAGAAGCAAATATAAGTTTCAGCCAGGATACCCAAAGAAAGCCTTATGGAAGAGGTTAGGAATTGAGACTAGATAGGAATCTGATAGGTGGAGAGGCAAGAGGTGGGCATAGCTACTGGAGGCCCAGGGCAGGGGAGTGTCTTCTACCATGTTTTCCTTCCTTACTTATCTCATTCTAATCAGTAGAGACTTTCCTGCCAGTAGATTAAAATGTGTATCTATTATGTCCTTTCTTCAATGCCAGGGAAGGGGTTGGAACCTCTTTTTAGGGTGATACGTGGCCCAAGGAAACTCCAATTACCCAGTGACTCTAGCACAGTGATGAGCTGTCCCAAAGACAAAGGTGGGAAAGCAGATCACTTGGTCAGGGCCAAGATTAGAGATGGTTAGCCAGGAATTTGCAGAAGACGTGTTCATTTAGGCAGGCTGTTCCCTTCCTTAATTCGCTCCCTTCCCAATCAACAAGGCTTTATTTTTTTTATTTTTATTTTTTATTTTTTTAAAGATTTTATTTATTTGACAGAGAGAGAGACAGCGAGAGAGGGAACACAAGCAGGAGGAGTGGGAGAGGGAGAAGAAGGCTTCCCGCTGAGCAGGGAGCCCGATGCAGGGCTCGATCCCAGGACCCTGGGATCATGACCTGAGCCAAAGGCAGACGCTTAACGACTGAGCCACCCAGGCGCCCCATCAACAAGGCTTTATTAAGCATCGCCTCTAGGTCAAAGCAGTGATTTGATTATAGTGGTCCATTGAGAATAGGAAGGAATCAGAAGACAAAGTCCTTGTTCTGCAAGACCTTACACCATTGAGAGAGACAAAGCTCTTTCTACACTGTACGTGAAAACAACAGAACAATATAGAAAATCTGTTTCCAAGATTGTACTGACAGAGAAGAGTGCTTTAGTTTTTCCAAAAATCCCTGTAAGATTACTGTGAACTAAGGTTTTGTGGAGGCTCTGAGCCTTTCTATCAGACCTGTTAACATTACAAAGTTATTAGTGTCCTGCAGTGCCTTCTTGTCCTTGCTTTTTCAGCGAGAGCGATCAGGGGGAACAATAATATTTGATCCACCATGTGTTTTCAAGAGGTTGCTGGTGGTAGAAAGTTTAAGAAGAGGAGGGCTTACTCATGTATAGAGGCAAATGAATTTTGAATTATGTTTCTCCTAGAGCAGCCATCCTATTTTGTGAGGTTACATTGCCACACATCAATAGATAAAAATGCCCTGCTCCCTTCTGCTTCTTCCCAGGTTCCTAGATAGAACAGAAGAGCTTGCGGTAAGTGTGGCCTTTGTTTCAGTTGGGGACCTGTTTAACAGAAATGTAAGCCAAAACCCAGTCTCCGAGATCCCAGAGTAGTTAACAGTTCCTTTCCTTTGGTATTGATTGCATCCAAAAGAGAAAGGCATCTGGGAAGCCTGAAAACTTAATCCAAGTGATGTATTATTTCTTTTTATATGCTCTTTTGATTGGGCTTATGAATATTTTTTTGAAGAATGAATAAAAACTGGCCTGGTCAATTTGTAATTTGTTTTTTAGTTTCTAGTTGTTTTCAGATCCTGGTTTATAGGAGCTTTTGGGTTTTGGCTTCCAATACTAGAAAATGTTGTAAGTTAAGAGGGATAAGATCATGGAACACTACATCAAAAACTAATGATGTAATGTATGGTGATTAACATAACATAATAAAAAAAAAAAAAGAGGGATAAGAAACCAGATATAGGTCAAGAAGGAAGATAGGTCAAGCTGGTGGTGCACCCAATACACATTTTGGCTGAGAGCTCAATGACTGAGTGTTATAACTGATTTTTGGCAGATTTTCACCATTACAGAATAAACTCCTGGAATACAAGAATAAAGCTGAAATTGTACCAAAAATTTCATTATATTATTAAAACTGTAGTGATCCACTTTTTGAAAGTTTGCCCTTATAGTGCAAGGGTTAGAATTCCTCAGCACCATCAATGGCAGTCACTGCCGTTTCGTTCCTTCAGTCACTGCCTCACTGTAGCACACGTTTGTGGTGAGATCAGGGCTCACATTCAGCTGGCACGTCTAATAACCTTGCTAACCTTTGCCCAGCAGAATGTAATTCAGGAAAATGTTTTTCAGTACCGTTTTGTAAAAGGAACTTGTACTTAATATTCAAGGCGTGGGAAAATCTCAGAAATCCTTTATCATAATCTACTGAAAATGACTGGCAGTCTGTAGCAATCATTTGGAAATGCTTTTTGTTTACATTTTTAATCTCCATAGATTTGAAACTGTAAGGAATTTTCTTCATACAGCATTCTTATAAAGTTTGTTTTTTGAAGTTTGATTAGTGAAAATAAATGTGTTTTGGGTAGCTCATTTTCCTCTAAAGCATTCTTATTTTCTTCCTTTCTCTATTATTTTTGAATTGAAGGACTTTGTTTAAATTAAAGACTTAAGGCCAAAATGGAATTGAACAATAAAAATTAACTATAGCTCTTAAAGATTACTTTCTTTGATACTAAGAATGATTATATTCTAGATATTTTATGAAGATTAGATTATTATATAATCTCTATTCATTTTCATTTTTATACACTTGTTTCTAAAAGGATATACTGTCCTTCCTGAAGTCAGTTCATTCTCTTAATATTGATATTAACTGTCAATCTATTTTTTAATCCTTGGAAGGTTTTTTTTTTTTTTTTAAAGATTTTATTTATGAGAGAGAAGGAGGAAGAGCAGAGGGAGAGGGACAAGGAGACTCTGCGCTGAACATGGAGCCCAATGTAGGGCTCGATCTCAGGACCCTGAGATTATGAACTGAGCCAAAACCGAGAGTCAGATGTTTAACCAACTGAGCCATCCAGGCTCCCTGGTTCTTGGAAAGTTTTAATAATTGTACATAAAATCGCAACTTTTATAATCATCATTAATTATTGCATCAATTAGTTCTCGTAATAATAAATAGGGATTTAAGCTTCAGTTCTTTTTTTAGAATTCCAAAATAGAAAGCACATAAGGAGATTTTCTTTCAGAGTTGTATGTAGAACCTGTAGTATTTGAATGTGCATCTTCAGTAGGTGTCAGCAGTGAATCAGAGGACATGGCTTATTCATGTTACTGATGTTGTTAATTATTAGCTACTTATAGGATCATGCTACCATTGATCATGTACAAGGTCAAGGGTGCTGAAAATAACGTTGGAGTAAGCATTTAGTTCTTTGGCCTTTCAAAGGCTAAAGCTGAAGCAAAAGCTGGTTTTAGTTAAATAGTGAGGCTGAAGCCAAACTTTGGAGTAAAGCTAGGTACTTAACTACTCAGTGCTTCATTATAGGCTAGTACTGTCCAATAGAGCTTCCTACGATGATGGCAGTATTCTCCATCTGTGCTGTTGGATATGGTAGCCACTAGTCACATGGTAAAATGACTAATATAACTAAGGATCTGAATTGTTTAACTTAATTAATTTAAATGTAAATGTAAACCAAATGGGGGTAGTGGTTACAGTGTTGGATATTGCAGTTATAGATAAACCAAAGAGTGATTTTGAAGATTTTCTTTTTTAAAGTAATCTCTACACCCAGTGTGGGGCTTGAACTTACAATCCCGAGATCAAGAGTCCCACGCTCTGCTTACTGAGCCAGCCAGGTGTCCCCAAAGAGCAATTTTGAATTACTCTCTACCCTCTCCCTACCTGCATACCTGTCCCCACTCAGAGGAATCTCTGATAATGAAGAATTTAGTTTTTTAAGGATGGAAAGGCTACTTACATAGCCACTTCACCCTTCAAAGGAGACAAAGTAGACAAAATGGTTCAAAGCCTTTCTTTCTTTTATTTGTTTATTTTTTTGTAGCTGTCTCATTATCGTGAGCACTTGAACATTCAGGACCCTGAGAAACGAAAAGAATTTCTTAAGACCTGCATTGGGTAAGTATTGGGGAGAAATGTTTTAAAGTATAAATATTCTTATACAGAGAACTGAAGAGACTAAATGAGGGTGGAGTGGATAGGTACTTGAAGGGAAAGGCTAACAGTGGGTTGTACAAGCATCATTAAAGCTGGTCTCATTCAGTGCTTCCAGACATTAATTCCCCAGTAGAGTTTTCACTGATGGGTAGTAAATTGAGAAAAATAAAGAAAATGTAAAGAGTTTTTTTCTACAGTTAAATTTATCTAATTTGAAAGACTGCCTTTTATTCTGGGATTATTTTTTCCTCCTCTCCCTCCCTTTTTGGGGGTAAAATGGGATGTAATTTTTTTTATGACTTTATATATTACAATAAAAAGGTTGGCAGCACTACCTTCCATATTATTTTCAGTGTTAACTGGTCCCCGACACCTCAGGGCACAAGAACCACTGATTCAGTATAGGAGTTCATCCAGGATATAAGTCCCTATAAAAACCAGCCCCACATACTACTCTTCCAGTGATGAACACTCACTGCTCTTGGAAGTAGCTTATTCTAGTGCTCGCTTCGGCAGCACATATACTAAAATTGGAAGAAAGTAGCTTATTCTGTTGTTGGACAACTTTCATTATCGTTAAATACTTATTGAGCTGAAACTTGCTTCCTTCTCTTTCAAGACGGGCATAGAGTCTACACAGTAGGTCTTAATCCAGGTTCAGTATTCACAGTTGCTTTGGTCATTCCTCATGGGATAGGAATTCCAGGATTCACATTTAGAAATTTGTCTTTGTCTGTACAATCCTTAATTTTAATGTTACCAGATACTGAGCTATGTCATAGTGGCCTCTGGTGAACAAAGAGAAGAGTTAGAATAGTGAAGTAACTGAAACCTAGTGCTGTCTCCCTTTATCTCTTCTAAAAATTGGCTGTGGCTCACACTTACCTGGGATAGTGTAACTGAGTTTCAGAATTCTTCCGGGAGTGAGTGGAGTATGGGACTAAGGCAGCACTTTCTAAAGGAGAGATCTGTGAACTGGAAGCTTAAAATCTGGCTTCTGTTCCTGCCTTACATCTTGGTTTACCATGTATGACTTTCAGGCAAGATTCTCCTTGTCCCTCAACTTTTTCACGTGTAAAATATAGTGTTGAAGATGGGACCCTTGATATCTGTGTAGATGTCTGCGATCTTTATCAGCCTATACACGTACCAGCGTGCCTGGTAATTTAATTTTACCTTATTCCTCTGCAATAGGAAATGGCTAACAATTGTAAGCACCCCTTAAGGAGAGTTAAGCATTGACATTAAGGCAGGACAGGAGCCACAGGGCTTCACTGGGTTGTGGATGATGGGCAGTCGCCTAGGCTCACTCATTCACTAAGTGACTCATTCGCCAAACATTCCAGCTCCCACAGTGAGAGGTTTCTAACTCATTCCTCAGCAAAACCGCTGATGACTATATATTTTGTGGACTTTCAGGATCCCTCTTTTTTTTTTTTAAGATTTTATGTTTTTTAAAGTAATCTCTGCACCCAACAGAGGGCTGGAACTGACAACCCTGAGATCAAGAGTTGCATACACTACCGACTGAGCCAGCCAGGCGCCCCTCAGGATCCCTCTTGAATTGGCAAAACCTAAAATACAGAATCCCCACCAAAGGTCTATTCTGTTTTCTGCTTTCTCTCTCTCTGCCTTTCAGGGTTGCTCTAAAGGTGCACTGAGATCAGATTTGTGAAGTGCCGTGAGCCTCTTCTGCTTACGGTAGTGATTTGATTTAGTTGGGTTTGTTTCTTGTTTCAGTAGAGAAAGAGGTACTAACCTTCTGGCTCTTTACCAGTTTGCCATTTTCAGCAGAAGATTCTGCACATATTCAAGACCATTACACCCTCCTGGAACGCCAGATCATTATTGAGGTTAGACTCCTTGTCTCTACATTTTCTGCTTCAATGCTAGTGCTCAGTGCCATTCAGCATCTAGGAGACCTCTATGCTCTGCTGTATGTGTCATTTCCTGTTATATCCTCTAAGAGCCTTTCATTTCCTCTTTCCATGGTAGCCCTTTCCCCTTCATTGTTCTCAGGCATCCTTTTTCTTGCTGTTAACCTGGAAGTGTTTTCTCTCCCAGAACTCCCATTTCATCCTTACTTCTCCAGTCGTCCTCCATTCAACATGGATCTATCATCATTTTATGGATTTTAAACTCCCCTGCGTTATCCTGGGCAGTTTCTTTCTTTCTCTCTTCTTTGCCTCCTTCCTAGGATAGGAAGCACAACGGCTTTAGTATTTAATGTTTCTCTCCTGCCTCTACTCTGCAGATATTGTTGTTTTTTCACTTGGTTCACTCCACCACAGGCAAATGATCGACATCTAGAATCAGCAGGACAGACTGAGATCTTTCGGAAGCACCCCCGCAAAGCTTCTATCCTCAACATGCCATTAGTGACCACGCTTTTCTACTCGTGCTTCTACCATTACACGGAGGCTGAGGTACAGGCAAAGTGTGAAAGACCCCACACTCTCTCACCACACAAGAGAAGATAATTTTAAGCCAATTATTTCAGTGTGCTCTTAACAGTGGGTGTGTGTAGTTCTTGGGGAGGTCCATCCGGAAGCTTCCCTGGCCCTCAGAAGGGGTGAGCCAAGGGGGAAAAAGAGGTTTGAAAGGACTTGTGTGGCTTCCAGGAGCTGGCATGCTAGCATGGGACATTCAGTCTCACCAGTGCTGGTCCCTGCTCAAAGGTCCATAATTGCAAGTGGATTCACATGGTATAAAGAAGAGCAGCAGGGTGTTTGTATTTGTGGGTACTTAAAAAAAAAATGTTTTTTTGAAGAGGTTCGAGTTTAATGATCATAGGTGGGAATGATCTTAATGATCACAAGATTGGCATAAAATTGAGAAATACACCATACCTATTAATCCAGTCTTGTTTAACCAAGTTATGATATCCAGTTAGACCTGGTGGAGTTTTTCTCTTAAATTAACTTCTGGGTTTAAATGGCTACAGAGAGAAATGTACAGTGTCTACGTAGTGGAAAGAAAATGTTAGATTGGGTGGTTTTTGGGAAAGTCAGTAACAGTAAAATTCCTTCTCCATGGGGCTCCTGGGTGGCTCAGTTGTTAAGCGTCTGCCTTCTGCTTGGGTCATGATGCCGGGGTCCTGGGATGGAGCCCCGCATCGGGCTCCCTGCTCTGCGGGAAGCCTGCTTCTCCCTCTCCCACTCCCCCTGCTTGTGTTCCCTCTCTTGCTGTCTCACTTTCTGTCTGTCAAATAAATAAATAAAATCTTAAAAAAAAAAAAAAATTCCTTCTCCACTTTCATCCTAGGGGACGTTCAGCAGTCCAGTCAACCTGAAGAAGACATTTAAGGTAGATATAAATTGGTCAGTGTTTGGTAAAGTAGTATCAGGGTGACTGCATGGAATGGATGTTGCTTGGTCACCCTATACAGGAAGTCCCTTGATGGTCATGGTTAAAGGTAGAAAGGAGTGAGTGTGTGAGAAGTGAGGGAAGACTTAAACGGAATGGCCTGCAGCAGTGCTGGGGCTTGGGAATGAAGAGGTTCTTGATGACTTGAGAGATTTGTGCATTTTAAGGGACAGAATCAACATCAGGGAATATTTTTGCCTATCTTTTCCAGAATTCTCCCCTGATGCATTTCTCCTCCCCCTTAATTCCCCTGGTCTCTGCTTTTTAGATCCCAGACAAACAGTATGTGCTGACGGCCCTGGCTGCCCGTGCCAAGCTTCGAGCCTGGCATGATGTCGATGCCCTCTTTACCACAAAGGTGGGTGCCTGGAGACTGTCTGGTGCTGCTGAAGCCTTGGACATACCATCGTGTTACCCCAGGCCTCGTGGGGGTCTCCCATTCTAGTTATTGGTTTACATTTTTCCTCCAACTTTTTATTTTCCAAAATGTCAAACTGAAAGAAAAGTTGAGAGAATAGTATAATAAACAACTAAAAGTCTTACTTCACTAATTTATCAACATTTTTGCCATATTTGCTTTCTCTTTTTTCTTTCGCTGAACCATTTGAAAGTAAGTTGCAGACAACATGACACTTCTCCTTTGAATACTTAAGCATTTATTTCATTTATAACCATAGTATTATTATCATTTTCAGGATATTTAACATTAATATTATGATATCATATCTATAGTCTGTATTCAAATCCGCTCTTTAGAGCTTTTTGTTTCTTTTTGTGTTTGTTTGCTGTCAGGATCCAGTAAGGATCTTGCATTACTTTGGTTGTCATGTCTCTGTTTATTTTTTAATATCCTTTTTTCTATAATGGATTTGAGAATTTTCTTGTTTTCCCATCTGTTAGGTTTTTGTTGTTGTTTTCTTGTTGTTTGGGTTTTTGTTTTTTTAAGATTTTATTCTTAAGTAATCTCCACACACCCAATGTGGGGCTCAAACCCACGACCCTGAGATCAAGAGTTTCATGTCCCACCTACTGAGCCCACCAGGTGCCCCCCCTTTTGGTGGTGGTTATTGTTGTTAGTTATTTAATAAGTTACATTGACTACCAAAGCAATACATGTCTGTGTCAAAATCAAACACTATATGAGAGCACAGACAGTCAAATTATGTGAAATTCCTCGTCCATTGTCTACCTGCTCCTGTCTCAGTCCCTTCTGCAAGGCAAATAATCTTAAAAGTTTGATGGGTAGTTTTCCAGACTTTCCCTCATGAATTTACAAATACCCTTATATGAATATAAACACAGAGGATAGGATTTTTTCTACCCAGATAAGTTCATACTACAAGTATTATAAAGTAAATTGCTTATTTCATTTAGCCATATTTCACAGACTTTTTTCTGCCTGTAGATCTAAGAACTTATTTCATAGCTTTGGCTTTTTTTTTTTTTTTTTTTAAGATTATTTATTTATTTATTTGACAGAGAGAGACACAGCGAGAGAGGGAACACAAGCAGGGGGAGTGGGAGAGGGAGAAGCAGGCTTCCTGCTGAGCAGGGAGCCCGATGCGGGGCTCAATCCCAGGTCCCTGGGATCATGACCTGAGCTGAAGGCAGACGCCTAACGACTCAGCCACCCAGGTGCCCCTCTTTGGCTCTTTTTCCACCCTCTTAAATTCCTTGACTTTTCTGAAAAACTCCTCTCTCTTCACTTCTCTATCTCCCACCTCCCATCCATCCATACTCACCACCATGTTATTCTAGTCTAAACATAAAATGAATGGTCACAAAATGTGTTGAGTCTGTCTTGCCTAGCTACTGCTGCCCTGTCTTCCCTTTTCAGAACTGGCTGGGCTACACTAAGAAGAGAGCACCCATTGGCTTCCATCGGGTTGTGGAAATTTTGCACAAGAATAGTGCCCCTGTCCAGGTAACGGCCCCCAAAGAGTGTTGGGTACAGGATCCTCTAGGAGACCTAACTTTTAGCCTCTTACTGGTCAGTGATGGGAGACTTGAGACCTGCTCTGGTCTTATCTTAAAGATAACATAATGGTGGTAGTGGACCTTGAGATAGAAAAGGCGAAGGAGGGAAGTTCTCCTCTCCCCTTTAGAAGTAATCCCAGACTGCCCCTCTTTGAGGAGCATCTACTGTGCCCATGTGGAGCACTGACATATTCAAATGATACAAAAGGAGAGCTCAGTGAGAAAGGACATCAAGGAGCAATGAGCATAGCACCAGCTCAGATCTAGAGCACACCTCTTGCTGGCCTGGGTATCTAGCTGTAGGGTAAGGCAGAATGTGCTCTTCCCATCTGCCCTGGGCAAGCACGGAAGTACTGCATACAGTCACCTCATTCCCCATTGCAGAGCTAGTTCTCTGGTTGATCATGGGAATGGTAGACATCAGATATGGAACTCTTGCCTTTCTCAGGAATTTTGTTGTCTTCCTTTTAGAGCTCTTTGTTTTATGGGTCTGGGAGTCATTAATCAGAAGTACCTTTTCCCATAGATACTACAAGAGTATGTTAATTTGGTGGAAGATGTGGACACAAAGTTGAACTTAGCCACCAAGTTCAAGTGCCATGATGTCGTCATTGATGTGAGTCCTAAGAAATGAGAACCGTGAGTTAGACCCTTACTGGAGAATGGGGGATTATGATATTCTCTGTCTTAGATCCTGAGGTGCTTTCAATTTCGACTTAACAGACAAAATGATCTGGCAAGAATTAGTTTGGAACGAGTTCTCCTGTATTATTTCCCCAGCCCTTTGATAACCTCTCTGCTTTTATAAATTTGTTGCACTTATGGAATTCACAGAACTGAATCCAGCCACATAAGCTCTGTAGATTTCTCTTCAGTAAGAAGTTCTGTAGGTGTTTGACCCCACTGTCATCCCACTATAGGCCGTCAGCCTCTCCTTGAACCTTGGCCCCATGTTGAGAGTGGCAGAAAGAAAAAGGCCCTCGTAGAGAAGGCTGATTGGAGGTTTTATTGTGTCTGTTGGTGTATAGACTTGCCGGGACCTGAAGGATCGTCAACAGTTGCTAGCATACAGGAGTAAGGTGGATAAAGGATCTGCAGAGGAGGAGAAGATTGATGCCATTCTGAATAGCTCGGTGAGCAGCTAAAGCATACTCTCCAGCAGTCCCAGGAGACGGTCCTCAATAGTACCATCAAATATATATCCCCAAGGCCTGGATGGGGTCACAGTTTGCTGAGTATCATGGATACAAGGATCTCTTCCGGGCCTCAGGATCTGAAGCACTGCTTTGAATAGCAGAAATTACTCCTGAGATGTGGGATGACCCAGTGGTAATCTGGGGACCTGGGGCTGAGACTTCACATAGCACCCTGGTAATCATTAAACATAGTGGGTAGGAGGTACTAGTCCAGGGAGTATGGAAACAACTGCTACGGATTCAGAACATCCAGATGGTAGTTTCCTGGGCCAGGTGTGACCTACCTGTTGGAAATAAGTGGGTAAAACAGATATTAGCTATTTGGGCAACAGCGGGCTCATCTCTCATAGCAGGAAATTGCTGAGCTTTTTGTTAATATGGAGCTTAGCTCCCTGTTAGATATTTTGGGACCTATCCTTGGGTTATCTAAAGCTAGTGAGTCTTGGTCCTGCGTAGGGCAGAACCAGAACAAATGCCCTAAATGAAATTTATGATACACAGGATGGGTGTTTGATTCATCTTTGAATAAGCAAACTCCCCCACATCTTAGAAAAACAATTCTCAATTTCATTCTCCATTCTTATTCTTACTTTATCTAGCTGTTAGCCTTGTTTTATTGTATTCCGCTACCTCTCTCTAGGGGTCAGTGGAAACAGATATTGTTTGTTCTTTTTACAGCAAATTCGATGGAAGAATTAAGTGGCATTGGCTACCCTGAAACCTGCCTCATTTCTTCTTTTCCTGCCTGTGAAAGTAGAGTGTGCTCTTCAACACATCGCTTGGACCCATCATCAACAGGCAGTGCCTGCTACTCTGAGGACAGAAACCAGCGTCTGGGCACAGACAGCTTCAGACTGATCTTCTGTCCAAGGATCATCGTCCAAGGGCCAAGATCTAAAGCTTTGACTCATGAGGAAGATTCTCTCCACCTGGTGCTCACATGAAGGTGGGAGTAATTTCTAGATTGGGCCCATATTGGGCAAGATCTCTCTTGGTCTGGGAAAAATGACTGCTCTAGAAAAGAAGTCATCTAGACTAAGAGGTCAGGTGTCATAGAGTGGCCACTCCATTCCTCTCAGCTAATTATGACCCTGGACTTGGTGCTGGACATTGGCAGTTCTGCTCTGAATGAAGTCAGAAAAGAACCAAAATGGCTTTCTCCCAAGGGACCTCAGGAAGGGGTGCCAGTAATAGCCACGAACTATTGGAGGTGCCTTCACACCAGACTGCACAGAGTTCTCCACATAATGACAGAGATTGCCCAGATGTCGTGTTTCTTCAACCAGTGCCCTCTGCTGCCCCAGTCTAGCCTCTGTCCGAGACTTGTGGTTCTTCTCTCACCTGCACACCAAGATGGCCTTGTGTGGGAGATAAGGACATCCCCGTTATCTTTTCCTCTACTTCTCCCACCCTAAACCCATAACCTTTTATGGAGCTCAGATTCAGCACTGCTGTAGTGCTCTTCCCTTATGCACATATCTCATTATTTCACTAGGAGCTTCCAGAAGGTTCACCAGGGCTAAACTCAGCAGCATTTCAGACGGTTAGGATATTAAGAGGGAGGTTTGAGTTTCACACGTGGTTTTCAACAGGATATTCTGTAGTACTAGCCTCCTGCCCTGTACCAATATTAGCCTCTCTTCTTTGTGACTGAACTGGGTTTCCCCGACATGCCTAGACTCTATTAATAAAGCTTTTTCCTCCTTGGTGCCTTCTCTTTCCCTCCTAGTTGTTTTGTGCAGAACAATGAAATAATTGCCCTGTCTCTTGGGACCACTAGAAACCTGCCTCAGTGACCGCATTCAGTATCTGTCAACCTAAGTCATGGAGTAACGGTGTTTATGGCAAAGTATGGCTGTGTGGTTAATGGAGCACCAAGCTGGGAGACAAAAGACCTGGCCTCTTGTCTCAGTTCTACCACTGATAAGCTGTGTGGTGTTGAGTGAATCCCTTTCTCTCTGGACTCACTATCTTAACCTGTCATAGGATGGTGTGTTTCTCTCAGAGCTTGTAGAATTATATGCCCCTGTGGAGTGGGTGAAGTTTTAGAGGAAAAGGAGATGTATAGAAGCACACAGCAGGGGGCGCCGGGGTGGCTCAATTGGTTAAAAGTCTGTCTTCGGCTCAAGTCATGATTTCCTGGTCCTGGGATAGAGCCAGGCATCGGCATCGCGTAGGGCTCCCTCCTCAGTGAGGAGTCTGCTTCTCTCTCCCTCTGCCCCTCCCCACTGCTTGTTCTCTCTCTTTCACCCAAATAAATAAAATCTTAAAAAAAAAAAAAAACCCAGCAGGCTTTAAGGCATGTGGTTCTCAACTGGGGACAATTTTTCCCTCAGGAGACCCGTGTCAAAATCTGGAGATGCTTTGTTGCTACAAGTGGGCGCTACTGGCGTCTAGTGCGTAGAAGCAAGAACGCTGCGAAACGTCCTACAACGTAGGACAGCCGCCCAGAATGTCAGTAATGCGAACCTGCTTTAAGGTTATCAGACTCCGGCTCTTGCTCCTTCACTTTGCAATTCCAGGTAATTTCATAGTTCCTTTTCTAATCATCCCTCTTGCTACTGAAGAAACAGGAGTTTAATTTGCTAAATTGTGCTGAAGTTATTGCCTGATCGTCCAACGAACCATGGTGGCTTTATTACTTAGTATACCCGGATTCATTTAGAGAAACAGAATCATTAGTATGTAGTCTGTCTATATGTAGGATTCATTACAGGGATTGGACTTTACTCCAGTATGGCTTTGGTTAAACAGTCTCTGGAAGGTTGTCTTCATACCTGGTGGTAGAGCTGGATGTCCACAGGGCAGGCAGTGGGGAAGGGAAGGTGGATAAAATGTGAGGGAAAGCAAGGACAAGATGGAGCCCGTGAGGATGGACAGGAACCCGTGTCAATTCTCACTGCCTCTAATGTTGAGGAAGTGGGTGTCCTGCAGCTGGTGGCCTTTGTCGCACAGCTGAACACAAACCTGGCTCAGGAGTGTGAGAAGCTGTAGGAGGATCCAGGGGAAACTGTAGCAATTGTGGGTCCAACTGCTGCCCCCCACCAGCAGGGTTGCTAGCAGACAAAGTACCTGCCCTGACCTTGCAAGCATCAACACAAACTCGCCGTTGCTTCAACTCAGCCTTCCAGATCTTGCACAAAAGTCTCTTGTGGCTAACCAGAAATATTCAGGGAAGGGAATTCTGGGAAATGTAGTTTAGCCTAGCCAACTTGACACATTACAAAGCCACAACCGCTGGATCCATATTTCTGAGAATGTGTTAGCGAAGGATGGGCCTAGAGTCCACAGCTGTACAGGTTCATGGTCATGCTGAGTGGGGAGATCCTGAACTTTCTCCTTCAGAACAATAACATCACATGCAACGTTAGGATTACCTACCTACTCAGTGTTGTGATCAAAGGAAGTATTTTCTCAAACTTGATAAGAGCTTCCATACTCTTCACTTCAAGTGCTAAGATTGGGATTGACATAAGAGCTCTCGAATGATAGTCTACTAATCTTTGAGAAAGCAGGAAAGAATATCCAGTGGGGAAAAAGAAAGTCTCTTTAATAAATGGTATTGGGAAAACCGGACAGTGACATGGAGAAGAATGAAACTGGACCACTTTCTTACACAATACACAAAAACAAACTTGAAATGGATGAAAGACCTAAATGTAAGACAGGAAACCATCAAAATCCTAGAGGAGAAAACAGGCAGCAACCTCTTTGACCTTGGCCGCAGCAACTTCTTACTTAACGTACCCCGTACCTCCAGAGGCAAGGGAAACAAAAGCAAAAGTGAACTATAGGGAGCTCATCAAGATAATAAGCTTCTGCATAGCAAAGGAAACAACAAAATCAAAAGGCAACCAATGGAATGGGAGAAGATATTTGCAAATGATATATTGGATAAAGGGTTAGTATCCTAAATCTATGAAGAACTTATCAAACTCAACACCCAAAAAACAAATAATCCAGTTAAGAAATGGGCAGAAGACATGAATAGACACTTTTCCAAAGAAGACATCTGGATGGCTAACGGATGCATGAAAAGGTGCTCAACGTCACTCATCATCAGGGAAATACAAATCAAACCACAATGAGATACCACTTCAAGCCTGTCAGAATGGCTAAAATTAACAACTGAGGAAATAACAGGTGTTGGTAAGGCTGTGAAGAAAGGGGAACCTTTGTGCACTGTCGGTGGGAATGCAAAGTGGTACAGCCACTCTGGAAAACAGTATGGAGGTTCCTCAAAAAGTTAAAAATAAGACTACCCTATGGCCCAGCAATTGCACTACTAGGTATTTATCCAAAGGATACAAAATACAAAAATGCTGATTCAAAGGGGGCACATGCACCCCAATGTTTATAGCAGCATTATCAACAATAGCGTAATTATGGAAAGAGCCCAAATGTCCATCAACTGATGGAATAGAAAAAGAAGATGGGTATATATGTATTTGTATTTACCCATTTGTATGGGTATAGATATACCCATCTTTGTATGTGTGTGTGTACACATATACAGTGTGTGTATATATACACTAAATTACTCTTATTTTCTTTTTTAAGATTTTATTTATTTATTTGACAGAGAGAGATAGCGAGAGCAGTAACACAAGCAGGGGGAGTGGGCGAGGGAGAAGCAGGCTTCCCGCCGAGCAGGGAGCCCGATGCAGGGCTCAATCCCAGGACCCTGGGATCATGACCCGACCCGAAGGCAGGTGCTTAATGGGTATAGGGTTTCCTTTCATCGGGAAATGTTTTGGAACTAGAGGTAGTGGGTATGAGTGTATTGTGAATGTACTGGATTGTTCACTTCTAAGTGGCTATCTATGTTATGTGAGTTTCACCTCAATTTTTTTTTTTTAATTTAGAAAGTGGATTAGAGTGGTGCCTCGCTGGCTTAGTCTGTAGAAGGTGTGACTCTTGATCTCGGGGTCGTGAGTTCGAGCCCCACATGGAATGTAGAGATTACTTTCAAAAAAGTGGATTAGAGATTTGAGCTAGTTTTGATTTCTGATCTCAGTTTTGCCATTGCTGTAATAAAATAGAGTTCTGAATATCACTGATTTCTTTCCCTGGCTTTATTGAAGTATAATTGTATAAAATAAAAAATAAAATAAAAATTGTATATATTTAAGGCATACAACATGATGATTTGATATATGTTGTGAAATGATTACCACAGTTCAGTTAATCAACACATCTGTCATCTCATATAATTACCTTTTATGTATGTGGTGAGTACATTTAAGATCTACTCTTAGCAAATTTCAAGTATAATTAACTATAGTCATTATGGTGTACATTAGATCCCCAGAACTTACTCATCTTATTCATCGGTATCTTGAATACAAAAGAAGGAGTTTGAAAAATAACTCCTTGACTAGTGCTGAGATCTGTATGATATTACAGTCTGGGAAAAATCTAGAAGTCTAGAACCTTCTGTTAGGAAAAGGAGGATCCCATACCTCCCTGTTTCTAGTGCTCCTAGAAGTAGTGGAAAGGGGCGCGTGGGTGGCTCAGTTGGTTGAGTGTCTGACTGTTGATTTTGGCTCAGGTCATGATCTCAGGGTCGTGAGATCAAGCCCTGTGTTGGGCTCCGCACTCAGCAGGGAATCTGCTTGAGACTCTCCCCCTCTCCCTCTGATCCTCCCCCCTCAAATAAATCCTCGGTGAAAATAAAAAAACTAGTGGAAAGAATTCCTGTCCTCATGAGGCGGGTCTGAAAACTTCTTTGTGGGGCTGGCCCCTTTAAGGCTCAGAGAATGAAGTAATCTGGTAGCTAAGGAGTCATAATGACAACTTTCTTGGGTAATTCTCCCTGGAAATGTATTCTTACTCTCCAGGACCAGAAGTACTGAGGAGTAGTGCCACCTTCTCCTCACTTTGGTTGGTGAGAGATATATGTACACGGGCTTATGTATCTCTGGCTTCATTTTCTAAAATCCAAATGTCCTTGCCCTAGGCAGGGGACCATGTTAGTTATTTTGGGCTCTTTCCTATCCTTTGAGGAACACAGAGTTTAGTGAAAAGAATTCCTCTGAAGTGTGGTGTACATGGCCAGTCCTATTTCTAAGGCCTAGGAGGGAGTGGAAGGGAGAAGGTCCTGGCTCATGAGCATCTGCGAAACCCACTGCTAATGTAAATGCATCTCTTGAAAAAAGTGCATGTAGCCTATGTGGAGGAGCGTTACTTTGGATTTTTGTTCAGGTTTTTTGTGAATCCAGGTATTCCTGATCCGTGGGCAGTCAGTGCATAGGAATCCTCCAGGACTCACACTGCAAGTATAGAATATGGGAGGAGAGAGGTGCTGAAGCCCACCATCACAACCGCCTGTGACTTGGGCACACACTCCCTGTCTTCCAAGACAGGGAGCCAAACTGATTGGCATCTGTCACTGCAGGAGATGGTGGCTTGGAAATGGACATGCTAGGGGACCTTGAATCCCTGCAGTTTGAGTATGGGATTCAAGAGGAAGATCGCAGCTGGCTGTATTTGCAGGGCCGTTCTCGAGGGCTGATGATCAAGGCCTGTGCCCATGCAACCTTCTTCTGCAAGCTACTCTGTAATTTGAGGTAAGCTAGGTCTCCAAGGTAGGCCAGATGGAGAAGAATCTCACTGTGGAGTATCCAAATGACTTAAACTTTTTATATTGGAGGATACCTTTGGCAGGGGGAGTGTCTTCCTACCTTTTCCAACCCACAGTCAGTCACTGTGGTCTGAAGGCACTGGGAAATGCATACCAGAGTCCGTTGGCTGTGGTTACATAACAAAGCACAGCTTGTGGTGATTTCCTTTTGGTGGATTGATTAAATGATCATTCATTCACCCATTCAGTCACTCACTGGAACCACCAGCTTGTCTTCCACAGCTACCAATGACTAGCTATCCTGTGGCTGTTGGCTGAAAATGAGGTTGGTTCTTCCTTTCTGGGCTAAGCTAATAATGGAATCCTCCTGAAACTCGGGGGGTCCTTTTGGTCAGGTGACTTGCGTGAAACCCAAGGATACTGATTTGCAAAGAAGCTCAGTCTAGTCCTGACCTCTGGTGTCTTTGTACAATATGGCTTTGGACACTTAAACAGGTAGTGTGTGAGAGCCAGGTACCTAAGCCCAGGCTCCTGGATTCTATAAGCTACTCCTGGAACATTGGTAGTGCCCTCCGCCCCCAGACTACTTTTTTCTGAAATTAGATCAACTGCTGGATGGTGAGACCAGATCTGAATTGAACATGTTACAGATATAGCAGATACACAAAGAGGCAGGCTGCTTTATGAGTCTGCTGATTGGTTGACTGATAAGAGTACATAAACCTTCTGGTTGCATCCCAGATGAGTGGTGAGAAACCAAAATGTGAAATTTCTGGGAGGCATTTTATATTTGGGAGGATCAGGCACAGAGTAAATGCTTTCCTTTCAACCCAGAGAGAAGCCTTAAATAGAATGTGGCTTGTGATGTTTATATGGAAACTCCAGAGCTTAAGTCTAATTTTAACAGAAATAGAGAACAAATATAAGATTGTCATATAACAACAGAAAACAACGCCTCAGGTATTCAGAGGTCAGACTTTGTTCACCTTGGGCCAAGGAAACACATCCAGAACCAACAGTTAAGTGAGCCTCTGGAAAGAGTGGCCTCAATCCTTTGATCCTCAATTTCTCAGGTTTGTTTTCCCCTATATACCACTTATTTTTATAAATCATATGTTTGAAAAAAGCTAAGTTACCTGGTTACCCAGATGTATGCAAAACTAAAATAGCAAAGCAGAAAGAGTAGGTATGTGGTAGGAGAGGGATGGCTTATCATGATGGCAATGAAAACGGACAACTGTCTACACAGGAAGCAATGAAGGAACTGGCCGACAGTGTTCCAGGATGCTGCATAAAGAGCAGTTCACAATGATAGTTCTGAGTCAAACAGTTAAATATTCAGACCTTGTGTTTAAGAAGGCAGGGAAATTCATGGTACATGTAACAACAACAAAATATGTTCATTTAAAAATGTTTTAAACAAGTTTCGGTCCCTTGAAGTGGGATGCTTTACTTTGTGGAAAATTTGCTCAGGGGGAACATTTCATTCCCCAGCAATGCTGGGTAAGTGGCACCTAATTGGAATGCCTTATCTCTGGAGTACTTCAGGGGCCACCAGGCTGCCGCATGAGGAAGCTAGAGCAGAGAACATCGGAGGTTGACAAGAAGAGCTACAGGGTTCATGTGTATTTATTTATGTGTCTGTGTGTTCATTCTCCAGAGAATCATTCCATGAGAAGCAGACTTCCAGCTGTCCCTTGACTGGATTGCTTACTGGCATTCCCGATGATGATGAGTTAAAGGTGGGCATCATTGGAGGTGGCCACCTTGGGAAGCAGCTGGCTCGTGTACTGCTTCAACTTGTCCCCATCCCTGCTGAGAACCTGAGGATCTCCACTCGGAGGCCAGAGGCCCTGGGTGAGGAACAGTGTGTGGCCGAGAGGGACTTGGGTGTTGACGAGGCCATTTTGAAAGCGTCTCTTGAATAAGGAATCCCTGCACGCAGCATACTTAGTTCTCTGCTTGCTAGCCCTGAAGGAAGCTAGAAAGAGGTTTATGTGTGTGTTTAAAGATTTATTTATTTATTTATTTATTTATTTATTTATTTATTTATTTATTTATTTATTTATTTGAGAGAGATCACGTGTGTGCGAGCTGGGGAGAGGCAGAGGGCAAGGGAGAGAGAGAGAATCTCAGGCAGACTTCCCGCTGAGCACGGAGCCTGAAGCAGGGCTCCATCTCCTAATCCGGAGATCATGACCTGAGCCAAAATCAAGAGTCAAGACGCTCAACCTACTGAGCCACCCAGGTGCCCCTTAATCACCATTTTAATATAACTTTTAAATTTTTCTTGTTTTAATATATTCTTTACTGATCACTAGAAGAACTGAATATGTTTTATAGCTTTATTACTAGTTCCTTTTTTTGAGTTCTTTTTGTCCAGTTTTTCAGTTGGAGTGCCTGACTGAATTTTTCTTATTAATTTGCAAGCATTCTTTCTATATTAAACTTAAAAAAAAATCTTACCATGTGGGGCACCTGGGTGGCTTAGTCGTTAGGCGTCTGCCTTTGGCTCAGGTCATGGTCCCGGGGTCATGGGATTGAGCCCCTCATCGGGCTCCCTGCTCCACAGGAAGCCTGCTTCTCCCTCTCCCACTCCCCGTGCTTGTGTTCCCTCTCTCACTGTGTCTCTCTCTGTCAAATAAATAAATAAAATCTTAAAAAAAAAAAATCTTACCATGTAAAACAAATTTCTCTGATTTCATCAATAGGACTAGTATATATGTTTCAATAAGGTGCATATATTCTTTGGAAAGCACTGTATTTATTAATAATAAAATTACAGTTTTAGAACATCCCTGCATGTTGTGTAAGGAAGAAAGAATTCAAAATGCTTAGCATCAGATTTTTTTTTTTTTTTTAAGATTTTGTTTATTTATTTGACAGACAGAGAGAGAAGAGAGCATGAGCTGGGGTGGGGGAGGGAGAGGGAGAAGCAGATTGCCTAGTCAGCAGGGAGCCCAAAGCAGGGATCATGACCAGAGCCAAAGGCAGAGGCTTAACCGACTGAGCACCTAGGCGTCCCTTAGCATCAGATTCTGTACACTTTTGAGAACAACCTGTGAAAGAAGTATGGACGTGCATGTTTTCTAAACTTCCTCTTTGTCCCATCCATCTTCCAGGTTTATGAGTGCCCAGATAACATCAGCGTCAAATGTTATCATATACCCTTGGTGGTTAAAATAAGAACTCACTTCTCCAATGTCTGTAATATTCTGTTTTCCAACAACCCTTAAAACATACTACCTTATGTGAGTTTACATTTTTACTTTTGAAATCCATATCAAATAAGTACAAATGATTAACTGCCGGTGACTGAATGCAAATACATGAGTCATCACATTTCTCTCAATGTTTAAAACTATCTTGTTAAAACAACAGTAAGTTGCATATACTTTACTGAAACTGTAAGTATATTTTTCCAAACTCCTCCCAGCCTCTGCCCTATGTTCTTCCACTCTCTTAGCCTTTCCCACCAGCTCAAGCCAAATGATTTCTCAAAACCTCAGTTTCCTCATCTATAATATAGGAATAATACTAGTCTCAGGAGGTCCTGTGGGGACTGACTTAGATAATGTATGTAGAGTACTTTGTACGCTACCTGGCACATGATGAATCGTCATTAAATTAGAGCAAGGAGGCTTCTTCCAGATTTTTTTCTTCCTAACCAACCAACCAACCAACCTGAAAAATTCTAGCATTTGGTCTAAAAGTAAGAGAGGATGAATTAAATCTCCAGCACGGCTGCAGTGACACTAGCTTTTTTGATGATGGGGTTGGGGCATGGCCCATGTCTTTTAGAAGACGTGTGGAGGGGGTCTCTCTGATTCACAGGGAGAGAGGACTTGAGAAAAAGTCATTGTCATCCTCTCCCCACAGCTGATGTTTAGGTCAAACTCCTTTGTGATGTGATCTGTCTTTCTTCCTTTATCCCTCCCAGATGAGTTCCAGAAACTGGGAATCCAGTGTTTTTACCATAACCCTTATCTGGTGGACTGGGCCAACGTGCTGTTCCTCTGCTGCCTGCCCTCTCAGCTGCCTAATATCTGCCTAGAAATTCAAACCCGCCTAGAGAAAGGTTGCATCGTGTACAGCTTCGTGGCTGCCGTCCCAATAGCCAGGTAGCCTGTTAGGGTGAGCGGGAAGCTGGCAGAACTGCTCTATCTGCTCCTATCTGGCTCCTCCCCCCACCTCCACCCCAGCCCCCTGCTTCCCCCTTGGGGTAGGTCATTCCCAGTAATAAGAAGAGCAGCTTCATCTGCAACACCCAGCCAGCCTTTCTAATTGTGTCTTCCCCACTTCTCCATAAACAGCCCTTGTGGGTGGACTGTTTCCTTTGGTGGGCAAATGGTTAGAACTGCAATGGAGCATTGCTTCCCACCGCTTGAACCTGACTCGTGTTCCCCTTGTGCATCAGTGGGAAGGGAAACTGTCAGTCAACACCATGAAAAGTGATTGACAGCATGTGTCAAATATTATTTTTGTACCCCTGCTGTCTAGCCTAGTGCCTGGCAAGAGACCACATTCACTAAGCGTCAGGTAGACTGCTGAACAATCCAGCGGATAAGTAGTGCCCCAGTGCTGCCTGCACCCTGGTTGCCTCTGAGCGGCGCTGTGCAGGGCAGGAAGTCGGGGGTGGGGGTGGGGGTTGGATGCGATCCAACACAGTGGGTCATGGGTTGGTTTATGGGAGTACTGACTCTGCACTCCCTGTCTTGGGGGCTTTCCTTTCAGGTTGAAACTCCTACTGAACCACACCAATATCTTGCGGCCTCAGTATCAGTGTGTTGAAGATTTTGTCAACATCTGGGGGGCCAACAAGGACATCACAGCTGCCCTCCAAGATCCTGTGATTCTTCAGGCTACCTGCCCCTACAGTCCTGCTGGTAATGGCTTGCCATGTTTTTGGCACTCTTTTGAAAGTTACTTCCCTCTTGGCCTGGTGCTATTTTATAATCCCTGTGTGTGTGTGTGTGTGTGTGTGTGTTGTGTCTTGGGTATGTGTGTAGGGGGCGTACAGGCTAGACACACTCTCAGCTATTTAGGTTTTTTGTTTTGTTTTTAAAGATCTTATTTATTTATTTAAGAGAGAGAGCGCACACACAAGCAGGGGGAGCAGCAGAGGGAGAGGGAGAAGCAGGCTCCCTACCCAGCAGGGAACCAGAGTGGGCGTTTGATCCCAGGACCCCGGGATCATGACCTGAGCCAAAGGCAGACACTCAACCAACTGAGTCACCCAGGCACCCCTAGCTATTTAGGTTTTGAATGGGAGCAGTTTTGGTGGCAAAAAGCCAGCCTTCTTTAGGGAAAGCAGAGAAGTCTGAGCACTCAGACCTGTTAAGGCTGAACTAGAAACAGCCAGAGGTAAGAGCCTATTTAAACAGGAGGATGTGATATCTCGCACTACATGGCGTTTCCCTGCTCTAATCTTATATTTTTCCCTAGTCTCTTCTCCTTATTGGAAGGATCATTCTAGAGATTTTTAGGATGCTTTTGCCATTAGCAATGTCTACATTAGTCATACCTGTCCTTCTAGGGTAGGGTAACACACAATTTGTTATAAAGGGCACAATTAGGGCTCTTGGCTTACGAAGAGGAGTGTTTGTTTATCTTCAGGTTCTTACGACCAACCTATCTTGGAAAAAAGGTGGCTGTTCACTGTCTGGGGTTTGTCCTATATTCTAGGCAAACCCTTTTGGTGGTGCTAACTGGTATTTCCCTCCCCATTAATGTGTAGGGGGAATAATCCTCAATATCAAGTGGTTGGAGGGAGTGTTATACGCGGTCCTAAACATCTGCACCGCAAGGGACATGCCTCACTTACAAGCGCTGCAGCTTCTGAATGAACTGTTACTCTCTGTGCACTTTGAAGACTGTGAGAAAGATGGAGCATCTTGCCCCAAATTTCAGTTACATGATTTTGTCAGCCAAATCTATAGCAAGAACCTATCTCAGCAAAGGTAAGGCATCAGACAGCTGGCTATTCTAATTTCTCCCACACTGTTGTTTTAGCAGGTGCTTTTTCTCTCTTTTTTTCCTTTCATGTAATCTTAAAATTTTATAAAAATAATACATTCTTGGGGTTTTTTTTTAAAGATTTTATTTATTTCTTTGACAGAGAGAGACATAGCGAGAGAGGGAACACAAGCAGGGAGAGCAGGAGAGCGAGAAGCAGGCTTCCCGCAAAGTAGGGAGCCTTGACGCAGGGCTTGATCCCAGGACCCTGGGATCATGACCTGAGCCGAAGGCAGACGCCTAATGACTGAACCACCCAGGTGCCCTACATTCTTGGTTTTTTAAAAAGATTTTATTGATTTGAGGGAGAAAGAGAGCGAGAGGGGGAGAGAGAGAGAGAGTGCGCATGAGCAGCGGGGAGGGCAGAGGGAGAGGGAGAAGCAGGCTCCCCGCAGAGCAGGGAACCCGATGTGGGGCTCATCCTAGGACCCTGAGATCATGACCTGAGCCAAAGGCAGTTGCTTAACCAACTGAGCCACCCAGGTGCCCCCCAAATAACACATTCTTGTAAAAAATCCAACTAGTGGAAAAGTGAAAGCCCTCCTTTGTCCCCCAAACACCATTTCATATGGTTTTTATATTTTATCTTTTTATCTATGCATTTGCAAACATATATTTATATAGTTATGGTATGTAATGTGTATGCATATCTATACCTATACATTTTAGAAACATGCAGACTATGTATACTGATTTTTCACTTACTATGTTATAGACACCGTTCTAAGTCAGTACATTCATATCTACTTCATTTATGAGCAACTGCATAGGTATCTGTTGGATACATTCATTATTTCATTAAATTTATCCATCTTATTTCTTCTTGATGGTGATGTAGTTCTCCCATGCCCCAAATTCTGAATACGGGGCTGCAACCGAACATTCTCGTACTTACTTTGCACACCTGTACCGATATTTCTGTCGGATGAACATCTAGAAGAATATTCTAGAAGAATATTTCTGGGTCAGGGGTTATATATATTTTATGTTTGATAGGTATCCCCAAATTGCTTATTGAAAACGTGGTGCTCATTTACATTTCCACCAGTAGTGCATGAGCGCATCATTTCTCTATAGCTTGATTACTTGTTTTTGTTTTTGTTTTTGTTTTTGTTTTAAATATAGCTTGATTACTTGATCAATCTTTTTAACCTTTGGTGATCTAATAGGGACAAATTGTTGCCCTTGTTACCATGTTACCGGTGATTTCCATGCCACAAAATTCACTGGACACATTTTATTTTATTTTATTCTATTTATTTTAAGATTTTATTTTATTTTATTTTGAGAGAGCGCGCACCAGTGAGGGAAGGAGCAGAGGGACAGGGACAGAGAGAATCCCAAGCAGACTCCCCGCTGAGTGCGGAGCCCGATGTGGGGCTCAATCTCAGGACCCTGGGATCGTGACCTGAGCTGAAATCAAGAGTTGGACATTCAACTGACAGAGCCCCCCAGGTGCCCCCACCGGATACTTTTTAATCCTTTTCTTCCTTGGCTATTGAACATTCCATCCTTCTTGAAGCAATCTCTTCTCTTGACTTTCCTGATACTCTCACATTCTCCTCATTTTATTCCTGTCTCTCTAGCCCCTCCTTTGCCAGCAGCTTTTCTTTGCCTCATCCGATGTCTGGGAGTTTTCAGGGCTCTGTCCTAGGCCTTCTTTGCTTGCCGCCCTACACTGTGCTCACGGCTGTGCTTTTCCACTTCGGGGACTTCGGTTGCTATCATTACACCAACAGTGCATGACTCTGTATCTCTAGTCCAGATGTCAGCTTGAAACCCAGGGAAGTTGTGGTCACCATCTCCCCTCAAACTCAACCAGTCCAGAAGCATACCTGCTCTCCTACCTGCTCTGCTGGTGTTTCTGACCTAATTACATGCTCTTCTGCCAAGTTGTCAAGCCAGAACTAGGGAAGTAATCCTTGATTCTCTCTTACCTTTTGTATTCTAATTAATCACCAATGGCCTTTGAAGCACTTGCTGTTTGGGGATTTTCCTTCCCCCTTAGCCTGCGATTCCTTTCTCTCTCGAATGTTGGATCTCTTTTTCCTGGCTCCCTCTTCCTCTGGCATGGTTTTTTCTTTCATACTGGTGGATCATATCCTCCTCCGGTAGCTTCCTTAGGAAAGGATGCGTAGGAAGTAACTTAAAGAGACTATGTCTGAAAATGTTTTTATTTTAACCTAATATTTTATTGAGAACACAGCCAGGTATAGAATTCTAGGTTAGAAGTGATTTTCCCTCAGAATTTTAAAGGCATTGCTTCATTGTCTTACAGACAGAGTTGCTATTGAGAGGTACAGTGCCATTCTAACTCTTGAATTCATCCTTTGAAATCTGTTTCTTTTTTTTTTTTTTTTAAGATTTTATTTATTTATTTGACAGAGAGAGACACAGCGAAAGAGGGAACACAAGCAGGGGGGAGTGGGAGAGGGAGAAGCAGGCCCCCCTGCGGAGCAGGGAGCCCAATGCGGGGCTTGATCCCAGGACCCTGGGATCATGACCCGAGCCGAAGGCAGATGCTTAACACCTGAGCCACACAGGCACCCCTGAAATCTGTTTCTTTTCTCTCTGGAAGCTTATAGGATCGTTTGACCTTAGTCAAAATTTTATGATGTGTCATGATGTGTATCTATTTTATTTTATTTTATATTATTTTACTTATTTTTCATGTGGGTCTGTTTTAACTCACTGTGTTGGGCACAGGGTGAGCCTTTCCTCCCCCCCCGCCCTTAATTTAAAAAATTTTGTGAAATATAACACATACACAGAAAAGTACATATCCCATTATTATAAATATCCAGTTTAATAAACTATTGTAAAGGAAATACCCATGTAACTGATATCCATAAAAGAAACAGAACATTCAGTAGTCCTTTTTAATCTGAATGTCAAGTTCTCCAATTTTCTCCAATTATGTCTTTGATAATTTTGTCTCCTTGCCTGTTTTCTTTCTTCTTTTTCTAAATATTTTATTAGTCCAGTGTTGGACCTCCTGGACTGGTACTCTGATTTTCTTTATCTTTCCTACTTTTTAAAAAAAGGTTTTATTTATTTGAGAGAGAGAGCACAAGCGATGGGGAGGGGCAAAGGGAGAGGGAGAAGCAAACTCCCCACTGAGCAGGGAGCCAACACAGGGCTCAATCCCACAATCCCAAGACTATGACCCAAGCTGAAACCAAGAGTCAGATGCCCAACTGACTGAGCCACCCAGGTGCCCCTATTTTGAATATTTTCTTTTCAAAGATTTTATTTATTTATTTGAGAGAGAGCAAAAGTGTGAGAGGTCACAGTGGAAGAGGGAGAAACCAACTTGCCGCTGAGCGCCAGATTCCGGGCTCTAGGACCCTGAGATCATGACCTGAGCCGAAGGCAGACGCTTAAGTCTTTACTGGACTGAGCCACCCAGGGGCCCCTATTTTGAATATTTTCAAAGATTTTTTAAGAATCTCCAAATATTCCTTTTTTATGTAGCATCCTGTTGTCATTTCATTATGCAATACCATCTCTTATCCCTTTGAGAATGTAAATGAGAGAATTTTTTTTCTTCTTTGAGAAGTCTGTTTCCTTCAGGTTGTTTTCTGGTCATTTGTTTTGGTCTCTATCATTCATTTGAGAAGCTTTATTCAAGTATATGGAGAATTTTGCTCATATTTAAGATCCCAGTACTAGAAAGTTGCTTGGAAACTCTGCAGTTAAATGTTCTCTGCCTGAGGTATACCCCCTTTTGGAAACTCTGCGCTACTGTGGTCTTCACTACAGAGGGATTTGATTGGCTGTTTCCTTGGAAAACCTTGAATACTGATATCTTTAAGTCTTTGGGACACAACTTGGGGAAAGAAAGCTGTGTATGTATGTAAGAAGAGGGGTGGGTCTTATCACTAGGGTTTTTTGTTTTGTTTTGTTTTGTTTTTTACTTTCTTCCCCCTCTATTCAGCAAATCCTTTCCTTCAACAGTGCCTATTCCCCTGTCCAGAGACCCCCTATTTAACCCTTCCAGAGAATAAATAAATGGGGGGGAGGAGGGACAGTCTCCTGACTGTACAGCATTGGGTAGGGTGCTGTGAGGGTCTCTCTCCCTTTTAAGATTTTCAACCCATCATCCTATTTTTAGTCCCATCACGCTTCCACTTCCTGATGTGCTTCCTGAGTCTTTTGCAGGTTCTATGATGTAAATGGACTGTGTCTTGGTTTTCCCTATTGCTGACTTCAGATTCAGCTCAGTGTTATCATTTGTCCATATTTTTTCCAGCTTCCAACTTGTTGCTCATGTGTTCTCTCTTATTCTCATTTTAAATTATTTGCCTATTTTTCTTCTGGATTGTTTGCTTTTATTTATTGTTTTATAAAAGGTTTTTAGGGGCACCTGGGTGGCTCAGTCGTTAAGCATCTGCCTTCGGCTCAGGTCCTGATCCCGGGGTTCTGGGATCGAGCCCCACATCAGGCTCCCCGCTCCGTGGGGAAGCCTGCTTCTCCCTCTCCCACTCCCCCTGCTTGTGTTCCCTCTCTCGCTGTGTCTCTTTCTGTCAAATAAATAAAATCTTTAAAAAAAAAAAAAAGTTTTTAGTATGAATATGTTATGTATATTGGAAATAATGTTTATTTCTCTTTTTGATAACTTTTGCTGTTCAGGGATTCTAATTTTTGTAGTCAAAATTGTCAAATTACTTCTCTATGGCTTTAGGGTTTCAAGTCATACTTATTAAGAACCTCTTCATCTGGGGTGCCTGGGTGGCACCTGGGATCTAGCCCCGCATCGAGCCCTGCATCGAGCCCTGCATCGGGCTCCAGGAAGCCTGCTTCTCCCTCTCCTACTCCCCCTGCTTGTGTTCCCTCTCTTGCTGTGTCTCTCTCTGTCAAATAAATAAAAATAAGATTTAAAAAAAAAAAAAAAAGAACCTCTTCATCTTAAGATATTCTGTATTTTCTTCTAGTAATTTATTTTTTAAATATTGAAATCTTTAATCAGTTTGGGATTTTTAATTGTTTTTTATTTAATTAAATTTAATTAAAAATTTAAATTTTTAATTTTAAAAGATATAATTTAATTATATCTTCTATTCATTTTGGAAAGCCAGTTGTCCTAACATTATTTATAGAGTAGCCATTTCTTTTCCTACCAATTTGAAATAAGATTTTTATCATTTGCTAAACTGCAAGATATTCATGGGTATATTTTTGGACTGTATTCTGAACTGTGGACCTATTTTTCTATTCCCATACTATGATTAATTACTATAATGTGTATCTATATTTTGGTATCTGGTAGACCAAGTCCTCTTTAATATTATTTTCCAAATCTTAATCATTCTTACACATTTATTCTTCATGTGAATTTTTTAAAAAAGATTTTATTTATTTATTTGAGAAACAGAGCATGAGGGGGAGGGGCAGAGGGAGAGGGACAAGCAGACTCCCCACTGAGCATGGAGCCTGACTCGGGGCTGGATCCCAGGACCCCAAGATCATGACCTGAGCCGAACTGACTGAGTCACCCAGCTGCCCCCTTCATGTGAATTTTTAAAAATGACCTGAAAAATTAGAAAAGTAACAAGTGTTTGTAGTAAATAGGGTATCAACTAAAATGTACCAAACAGAAAGTGAAGGTACTGCCCTCAAATCCCCTTCTCCAGAGGTAACTACTATTAATATATGCTGTGACAAATGAACTTGAAAATAGGCTATTTTTTTTTTTTAGGCTATGTTTTTAATGTTATACCACTGAGTAGGATGTTTGCTCTTGGCTTCTGGCGCTATTTATCAAGTTGAAAATGAAGAAGGAGTGATAGAATATCATCATTTTGTGACCTCTAATGCAATAATGAATCTAGGCAACATTAGGTGAAAAGTTGAATAGATCAGACTGAATCTATTAATCAGTCTTAACACTGAAGAAGGAGAGACAATGTGTTTCTGGATAAAAACAGACACAAATTAAAAAAAATAGAAACAGATGAGATATTCCTATAAAAAAAAAAGTCAAACCTGAATTTGATCAAATCTATAGATATAAATTCAGGAGACAGGAAAGTGTTAAATGGCCATGAGATATAATCAGCAAAATCCAGAATATGGGAAAGTTTAGAGGATAAACAACGCAATTTCTTCAACAAATAAACTGCAAGAGAAAAAAAAAGAGGAAGGGGAATTTACAGATTAAAAAAAAGACTTAAGGGGAGCCTGGGTGGCTCAGTCTTTAAGCGTCTGCCTTCGGCTCAGGTCATGATCCCAGGGTCCTGGGATTGAGCCCCACATTGGGCTCCCTGCTTGGTAGGAAGCCTGCTTCTCCCTCTCCCACTCCCCCTGCTTGTGTTCCCTCTCTCGCTGTGTCTCTCTCTGTCAAATAAATAAATAAAATCTTAAAAAAAAAAAAAAAAAGACTTAAAAGTCACATTAACCAGGTGCCTGGGTGGCTCAGTTGGTTAAGCGTCTGCCTTTCGCTCAGGTCATGGTCTCAGGGTCCTTGGATCTAGCCCCGCATTGGGCTTCCTGCTCAGCAGAGAGTCTGCTTCTTCCTCTGCCTCTCCCCCCACTCCCCCACTTGTGTATGCATGCTCTCTCACCGCAGTTATATGGAATCAGAATCTGCATTTTTACAAAAGCCCAAGTGATAACCACATTAAAGTTGGAAAAGTGCTGTTCTACATTCTTTTTCATCAGATCATTTGTTAGAGTGAGAGGCATGACATATTAGTATTTCCACTCTGATTGTAGTTTCTCACATTCTCTTTATATTTTTATTAATCTTTGCAAAGTTTGAAGCCATATCATCAGCCCCATCCCCACTCTTTTAAAAAAACAACTTTTAAAAAAAGATTTATTTATTGCGGTGCCTGGGTAGTTCAGCCAGTTAAGCCTCTGCCTTCAGATCCCAGGGTCCTGGGATTGAGCCCTGCATTGGGTTCCCTGCTCAGCAGGGAGTCTGCTTCTCCCTCTCTCTCTGCTGTTCCTCCTGCTTGTGCTCTCTGGCTCTCTCTGTCAAACAAACAAACAAACAAATAAAATCTTTAAAAAATAAATAAGTAAAAGATTTATTCATTTATTTTAGAGAGCAGGGGAAGGGGCAGAGGGAGAGGGAGAGAGAGAATCCTCATGCAGACTCTGCACTGAATGCAGAGCCCGACTCAGGGCTCCATCCCCGGACCCAGAAATCATGACCTGAGCAGAAAGCAAGAGTCGGCTGCTCAACTGACTGAGCCATCCAGGCACTCCCCAAAAAACTTTTATTTTGAGATAATTGTAGATTCATATGCAGTTTTTTTTATTAGTTTAAGAGGTAGAATTTAGTGATTCATCAGTTGCATATAACACCCAGTGCTCATTACATCAAGTGCCCTCCTTAATGCCCATCACCTAATTATCCCTTCCCCCCACCCACCACCCCTCCAGCAATCCTGTTTGTTTCCTAGAGTTTATTGTCTCTTATGGTTTGCCTCCCTCTCAATTTTCATCTTATTTTATTTTTCGCTTTCCCTATATTCATTTGTTTTGTTTCTTAAATTCCACATATGAGTGAAATCATTCACATGCAGTTTTTAAAAATAATACAAAGAAATTCCATGTACCCATTTATCTACTTTCCCCCAATGGTACAAATTTTAGTACAAATATCTCTACATGGATATGATAAAACTATAATAGAATACTACAACCAGGATAATGCCACTGATATAGTCAAGATCTAGAACGGATCTATCACTGAGTGATCCTTCATATTGGCCATCTCCTCAACTTGGCAATTGTTAATCTGTTTTCCATTTCCATATTTTGTCATTTCCAGAATGTTATATAAATGGAATTACAGAGTATGTAACCTTTTGGGATTAGCTTTTTTCATTCAGCATAATTTTCTGGAGATTCATCCAAGTTGCTGTGTATATTAATAGTTTATCCCTTCTTATTGCTGAGTAGTATTCGTAGCATGGATGTACCATACTTTAATTATTCATCTGTTGAAGGACTCCTGAGTGGTTTCCAGTTTTTGGCTGTTTTGTTTTTGTTTTTGTTTTTCAGTTTTTGGCTATTATGAACAGGGTGCTATGAACATTCATGTACAGGTTTTTTGTGAACATAAATTTTCATTTCTCTGGGACAAATGCTCATGATTATAATTCCTAGGTCATTTGGTAGTTGTATGCTTTTTGTTTTGTTTTGTTTTTTTAAGACATTGACAAAGTGTTTTTCAGAGTGGTTGTACTGTTATACATTATCACTAGCAATGTATAATCCAGTTTCTTTGCATCCTCACCAGCATTTGGTGTTGTAATTAATTTTTATCTTACCATTACATCTGTAGATCAATTTGTGGAGAATTGACATCGTTATTATGTTGAGTTTTCCCATCCATGAACACAGTATGTCTCTCCATTTATTTAGATCTTCTTTATTTCATCAGCATTTTGTAGTTTTCAGTATATAAGTCTTTTTTTGTGTGTGGTAAAGGTTCATTTATTTATTTGAGAAAGAGAGCATGAGCATGAGCTGGAGGGGTAAGGGGAAGGGAGAGAGAATCTCAAGCAGACTCTGTCTTGAGCACAGAGCTGGATGCCAGGCTCAATATCACGACCCCCAGGTCATGACCTGAGCCAAAACCAAGAGTTGGCCACTTAACCAACTGTGCCACCCAGGTGCCCCAGTATGCAAGTCTTATACATGTTTTGTTAGATTTACATCCAAGTATTCCTTTTGTATGTGTGTGAATGGAATTGCATTTTTAATTTTAGTGCCCAAGAGTTCATTGCCTATACATATATATTGGTTTTTGTATTGTTTCCTGTGACTTTGCTGAACTCATTTATTAGTTCTGGGACATTCTTTTTGTAGATTCCTTGGGATTTTCTTTATAAACAATCATGTCATTTATAAATAGGGACAGATTCATTTTGTCTTTCCAATCTGTATGCTTTTATTCCCCTTTCTTGCATTATTGCATTGTCTACAACTTCCAGGACTATGTTAAATAAGGAAGGTGAGAACAGATATCCTTGCTTTTACTCTGATCTTTTTAACACTGTAACAATCCTATGTCTTAATACTTTTTAACTTGAATCGACTTGAGTAATACTTAACATTGCTCTGTTTTTATTTGCATATTAACTTCTACTTCTTGCCCTATACAACTGAAGAGGATATCTTAAAAGAAATGAGATCTTTCCTATTTTTTCTTAAGTTTTATTTATTTGACAGAGAGAGAGAGAGAGAGAGAGCAGGAACACAAGCAGGGGGAGTGGGAAAGGGAGAAGCAGGCTTCCCACTGAGCAGGGAGCTCAATGTGGGGCTCAATCCCAGGGTTCTGGGATCATGACCTGAGCCAAAGGCAGAAGCTTAATGACTGAGCCACCCAGGAGCCCCAGATCTTTTTTTTTTTTTTTAAAGATTTATTTATTTTAGAGAGAGAGCACGCACTGGGGGAGGGGCAGAGGGAGAGGAAGAAAATCCCAATCAGACTCCCCACTGGGCATGGAGCCCGATATAGGGCTCAATCTCATGACCCTGAGATCACAACCTGAGCGGAAACCAAGAGTCAGACACTTAACTGACTGCGCCACTCAGGCTTTCCAGATCTTTTCTATTCCTAATGTCCATGATCCTCTTATGTATGCTATTTTCTTTCTTTTTTTTTTTAAAGAGAGAGAGTCTGCACACAAGCAGGGGGGAGGGGCAGAGGGAGAGAAAGAATCTTAAGCGGGCTCCACACCCAGCACAGTGCCCGACACAGGGCTTGAGCTCATGACCCTTAGATCATGACCTGAGCCGAAATCAAGAGTCCATTGCTTAACCTGCTGAGCCATCCAGGTGCCCCTTATGTATTCTATTTCTAAATTCAAGGGAAATATACTGACAACGATGTCAATGTCATTATTATAATCATTCTTTAATTATGAATTCCCTCCCAAATGCACTTAGAAAAATGCACATTTGTGCAAAACGCATCACAAGTACAATTAAATCTGATAGTGAATAGTTGTAGCTGAATGTTGATGAATTTTAATTAGTTTGATATAGAAAATACCCTTATTTCCAAGTGTTGGAAAACTTTCTTTAAAGGAAATGTTTAACAGCCAAATCAGATGTATTAAACAGACATAAAAAAGTAACAGAATTTTTTTTCCCCCACCCCAGGCCTTTCCCCTGGTTTGATCTGACTGCTGTGCAACTCAAGAAAACACCCTTTAGTCAGCATCTCTCAGCCAGTACTGCTCTCCAGGACCACCTTACCTATCGATACTGTGATTCATTTGGTATCTCCCTACCCCAAGAACAGCAGCCAGGGGTTTCCACAGGCTCTGCCTCTCAATAAGAGAAGAGACCTCAGGAATCCGGATTTTTTTCCCTCCACAATGCTTGTACCCTGATTATCACAATTGACACTGGGTATCATGTGAGTGTACTGTGTTTGCCACATGTTTGGGCATTAAGGAATTAGAAAATTGTACTAATGTCTTTAACATATAGAATAAAACAAGAGGTCTTTTACATCAGTGTATTTGGGTATGTCTGGCTTTTTGGAAATAGCCAAATGAAACTGTATAACCTGACACACTTAAGTAAGCTGCTTCCCGAGGAAAGCCATGTTAATATAAATTATCTTTCTTCTAAAAGCTAAATTCAAGAAGTTATGTCATTATTAGACAGTACATACTGCAGCTTGTTTTCCTATAGCAGTGTGTAGCTGACAAATGATACAGCTTGATTTTCCTACCATTTTGGATAAAGAAATAAAATGTAAACAATTAATTATGACTCATTTCATGTTTATTTCAGCTATATATGATTGTCCTGGAACTATCTTATTTAAAGCTGTTCCCATTTAAACCATTTTTATTTTTATTTTAAATAGGTAAAAAAGTATTTCTTGACAAAGAAAAAAATAGCTCATCTCAAATTGTTGGACACTTGGAGAGTCAGGATCCTTTCTTCTGAGGTCTCTTTAGGCAATTTACATAGAAATGCTTCCCAGTGGTACCCAGCTGCCCCTCACCCATTTAAACCATTTTATTTTATTTTATTTTAAGATTTTAGTTATTTGACAGAGAGAGACACAGCGAGAGAGGGAACACAAGCAGGAGGAGTGGGAGAGGGAGAAGCAGACTTCCCGCGGAGCAGGGAGCCCGATGCGGGGCTCGATCCCAGGACCCTGGGATCATGACCTGAGCCGAAGGCAGATGCTTAACGACTGAGCCACCCAGGCGCCCCCATTTAAACCATTTTAAACCATAAAACCATTTTTACAAATAGCTGGCATCTATATTAAATGGCTACAAATAATTTTGCAAAATATGGATCTTCCTACACTGCAAAGTTATTTCCTTTATGTTTTGCAAATACTTTATGTCAGTGATATAGAGTAGAAAACAACAGAAGGGAAGAGACCATCAGGTTGAGGAGGAGGACACTGACTATGCTCTGTCATTGCACTAAATGTTTGCTAAATGCGAAGTGCTTTTGAACAAAACCATTCACTATACATGTAAACCACCATGGTGTTAGGTTAATCATTTACATTTTTCTTTTTTGCATAATTGTGAGCCAGGCAAACTCAATGGTATGGTGTAGAATGGTCTGAGATGAAATTTCATTGGTCCAATTTGGGAAAAAAGTAGGTTCATCATCAGATACTAACATTTGGTATGAATGCTAATTTGAGGTACTGTTCCTTTTCTCAGAAAAAAAAAAAGAATTGGGATTCCTTTGACTATTCATTTGGTGTAGGGAACTGGGCAGGGTACATCATTGTCCTTCTGGATTATGGTAGTCCTTTAGTGGCTCTTAGGGTTAAGAAGTGAGGCTGGGAAGAGAAAGAGCAGTTAAGTCTATAAAACTAGAGAGGAACTGGAGTCATTCAAGCAAGAAGTATTTTGTCATTTCTTGTGAGCAGTCCAGTCATGGGTAGACTCTACCCTAAATTTCTTTCTTTCTTCCTTCTTTCCTCCCTCTCTCACTCCCTTCCTCCCTTCCCTTGTAAACCCTACTCCCAATGTGGGGCTCAAACTCACAACCCCAAGATCAAGAGCGCATTCTCTACTGACAGAGCCAGCCAGGCACCCCCTGAATTTCATTTTATAAAGGTCTGGAAGGTACCACATAAAAGAGTCATGTAAACAAACCCCAGTCTCTATTCCATAGTCAGTGGCACTTCTATAAGCCACATTGTTTGTAAGGATAAATATAAATTTTTAAAAATACTACAATTTTTTTGGGGGGGCGCCTGGGTGGCTCAGTCGTTAAGCGTCTGCCTTTGGCTCAGGTCATGATCCCAGGGTCCTGGGATCAAGCCCCGCATCAGGCTCCCTGCTCAGCGGGAAGCCTGCTTCTCCCTCTCCACTCCCCCTGCTTGTGTTCCCTCTCTCGCTGTGTCTCTCTCTGTCAAATAAATAAAATCTTTAAAAAAAATAAATTTTTTTCTCTGATGTAAAAAAAGAACTCCCCTCCTCCCTTTTCTTAAAACATTTCCTTTAGAAAACATGTAATTTAAATCCTTTTTCTGTTTTTGAAATGTATGTAAATCCTCTAACAAGTTGAAGAAGTCACCTGCCAGTTTTACATCCCAAGACTGTTTGAAATGGGAGCAATGAGGAGGATGGCACCCTATCTCCCTGGCCTAAGTGCCCGGCTCCACATAGTAACTTCCTGTTTATCATAAAGATATGAGAAGTTTCATTTTTCCTTTGGATACAGACAGTTAACATGTAAGTAATGGGTTCTATCTGCCTAGCTATCTAAAAGGGTGGGATTTCCTTGACTTCGTAATCTTCTTTAGCAGCTTGCCTGTGATGTCCATCACTGTCTGATTTAGTGCTGATTCAATAATACAACTGTTTCTTTTTCTGCATTTGTGGAGAACCTCATTTGGGTTGGCAGGAGATTTTACTTTTAATTCCATTTCCTTAACATGTTCCTACTACCAGATGCATTACTAGAATTTATCAGGAATCCTTACAGTTACCCAGAAAGAGAACTATTGCTCTGTTTAAACACGGGGCTGAACTGCAACACAAATGAAGGGAAGATGCTTAGAGGTGGTGATAGAACTAGGAGTGGAGCCAGCAGTTCTAATTCCAATCCTTAATGAAGAAGAGAAGAAGAGAACCCAAAAGAACACACTTCTTTCCCCCAAGTAGTTTAGTTTGATCTTTCAAGGTAAGTGAAACAGCTTTTCCCTATGGTTCAGTGTAATGCAATGCTTCATTCTCTTCAGGGGTGGTTGTTTTTGGAGCATAATCCTGTAATCCTGCCGCTTGCACAAATTCAGAGAAGGTCAAGGAATCAGATTTTACCCCACTATGACCTTTTTGCTCTAAAAATAAGCCAATATTGTCCCTGTAGGGCAGGGCGATGGTGCGACTGAACAATGGCTCTTCAATTCCCAGGAGCACCCGTGTATGCCGAGAAATTGCCTGCAATACAAGGATAATTTTTTAATGGAAAATTTACTGAAAATATAACTAAATCAAAGTATTTTCCTAGGTCTCTTGAATGCTAACCTCTTATTTCTACGGGAAAATAAAATAATGAAATAACACATGGAAAGTCTTAGTAGCCAGGTCCTTACCAAAATAAGGTTCTAAAGAAAAACACCAAGTAATTTATTATCTTTTTATAAGTTCCATTTAAAGATGTTTCTAGGCCCTTGCATCAGCTTGCCACAGATGGGTTCATTTCTTTCTTTGGGCTGAGCAATCTGATCAACCATATGAGCAGATAACATGTTTAGATTAAGAGCCATGACTATCTCTGGGAAGGTTAATAAATAACTGGTCTATAAGGGGCTCTGATAACTTGCAATTAAGAGAAAAAGGTCATTACTCAAATGGTTATTCAATTTGTTTGACTAAAAACAAATCTCAAAGACTAAAAAGCAGATATTAAAGTTCCAGCTGTTTTACTAGTACCTATATGGGTATATTCTTTACAATATTCTTTGCCACAGTGTTCAGTGTCTCTAAAACATATTTTGTATTCATTGAGCACCATGTCACTTGATATCCTAGATTAAACTGTCATTGCGTTTTCAAATTCTAGCTTTAGTCATAGGCCTGCTATAACACTGCTATCTGAATTCATATTCTGCATCTGGATGAGAATGTAGTGCATGAAATTTCTGCTAGAACACCACCAAAAGGGTGAGTGGAGTTTTTTTCTTTTCTTTTCTTTTTTTTAGTTTAGTTTAAAACTACTGGCCATAGTTACAAGGTTGTAAAATGCATTCATGCTACAGTTCTTAACCTGATGCAAAACTGCCCATTAGTAATGCATTTTAGATAGCTAAGATACAGGGCACCTGGGTGGCTCAGTTGGTTAAGTGTCCAACTCTTGGTTTTGGCTTGGGTCATGACCTTGTGGTAGTGAGATCGAGCCCTGTGTTGGGCTCCATGCTGAGTGTGGAGCCTGCTTAAGATTTAAGATTCTCTCTCTCTCTCCCTCTGCCCCCTCCCTGCTCGTGAGTGTGCGCGTTCTCTCTCTAAAAAAACAAAAAAACAAAACTATTTAAAAAAATAGATAGGGGCGCCTGGGTGGCTCAGCCGTTAAGCGTCTGCCTTCAGTTCAGGTCATGATCCCAGGGTCCTGGGATGGAGCCCAGCATCGGACTCCCTGCTCAATGGGAAGCCTGCTTCTCCCTCTCCCACTCCCCCTGCTTGTGTTCCCTCTCTCGCTGTGTCTCTCTCTGTCAAATAAATAAATACAATCTTTAAAAAAAATTAAAAAATAAAAAAAATAGACAAGGGATACCTGGGGGGCTCAGCCAGTTAAGTGGCTGACTTCGGCTCAGGTCATGGATTCTAAGGTCCCGGAATCAAGTCCTGCATTGGGCTCCATGCTCAGCAAGGAGCCTACTTCTCTCTCTGCCTGCCACTCCTCCTGCTTGTGCTCACTCTCTCTTTCTCTCTGATTAAAAAATAAAAAAAAAAAACATAGGTAGACAAGATACCTTTTTCTCAAATCTTACTTGAATTGGTTTTATTTAGAGTCTAGAGATGATTTGTGGGTAAGAGAGTCTACACAGTTGCCTTGTACCCAGTGGGAATACAATTGAACTTTTAGATCCAAATTACCACCCCTTAAGCATTCTCATTTGTAATTGAGGCTGCTACACTGAGCACCTTCTTTGGTCAGCAACTCACCCTGAATGCCCCTTACCAGAGCAGATTATTTCACAAATTCACTGAGGTTTACAGATGGTGTCCCCGGGAGGGACCCTGTAGTCATAAACAAATGTATTCACTATTAACTAAAAGAGCTATGTGCCTACTGTAGGCTGAGAAAGTCCAGTACTGTTTAATATTCTAATGCAGAAATTAAAAGTGTTACAAAGCTACTGGTTACATGTGGAATCAGGAAATATAATCTGACCATCTCTTGCAAAGGACTAGGAGGGTCCTTTGATGGGCTATAAATTAATCTAAAACTGTGAGTTCTTTCTTTAGTTCTGATGAATAACAAGCAACAGATTTTATTTTTGCCTAAGACTTAGAGCAACTTACTAGTAACTTGAGTTAGTAAGGATTATTAAATACAGGTATTCATGAAGACTATTAGGATTTCCTAAGGATTCTTTTTTTTTTTTTTTTTTTAAGATTTTATTTATTTATTTGACAGAGAGATAGACAGAAGAGCACAAGCAGAGGGAGTGGGAGAAGCAGGCTCTGCACTGAGCAGGGAACCCGATGTGGGACTCGATCCCAGGACCCTGAGATCATGACCTGAGCCGAAGGCAGACGCTTAACCATCTGAGCCACCCAGGTGCCCCTCCTAAGGATTCTTAATTCCACATTCTAAGATGGTGGCCCATGCTCAATGCCTGACATCACTGCAGAGCACCTACTTCACATGGTCTTAAGCAGATATTTTAACGCCTATAGCTTTCAAGAGGATTCTATTATTACTATATCATCATTGTATCTTGTGTTGATTAAGGTTTTTAAAGGCTGCTATTCTTTTTTTTTTTTTTAAGTTGGCTCCACACCCAGTGTGGAGCCCAGTATGGGGCTTGAACTCAGGGCCCTGAGATCAAGACCTAAACTGAGATCAAGAATTGGATGCTTAACTGAGTGAGCCAACCAGGCGCCCCCAAAGGCTGCTATTCTTTTATTTGTAAGCTACTGATGGTTTTGCTTCATCATTACCGATTTAGTTATACTGTTTGGTTACCTTATAGTATGTAATTATGCACATTTGCATAATTGGAAGCTATAATTTAATTAAACCTAAAGATATCTTGTTATGGTTCAAATATGAATCATCTACACCACCATTATTAAAGCAGATGTATAGTTTCCTTAAAATCTGCCTGTCAATTCATATAGCAATGTGGATTAATCTTAAATGCATTTTGCTAAGGGAAAGAAGCCTGACTCAAAGGCTACATATTATTTGATTCCATTTATGTGACATTCTGGAAAAGGCAAAACTAAAGCGACAAGAAACAGATGAGTGGTTGTCAGGGCTTGGGGTGGAGTGATAGGCTGACTACCAAGGGGACACAAGGAAAATTTTAGGGTGACAGAATTGTTCTGTATGGTTCTGTGTGGTGGATACCTGATCCTGTGCGTCTGCCAAAACTCACAGAACTGTCCACTGCAAAGAGTGACTTTACTGTATGCAAATTTTTAAAAAGCCAGGATGTCTCAGGAACCCATGATAGAATATAGACTGTGGACAATGAATCTAATTGTATTACAAAGTAAGACATAATCTCACTGAAGGGGTAGGGAAGAAAGGAGCTGACCTAAATAACTAACTTTGAAAAACAGTGTTTTGCCTAGGTAGTGTAAGCCTGAAGACAAAAAGAACTGTAGACAAACACTATACTCTGTTGGTAAATTTGTTTCTCATAGGCATACATATTTATAGATAAGGAGAGCCAGGTTTCTCCTGTCAGAGAAGGAAATTATCAAGAAGCCAGGTGGGGTAGGGAATAGGAAGGATGGGAAGGCTAGAATGAAGCCAGTGCTGGGCTAGAGGCAGAGATAACAATATGAACTCATGCTAACAGAAAGAAGAAATCTGTGTATATATGGGATTTGTATATATACATATATTTCCTACATCTTTCTGCTCAGAGTGCCTAGAAGCCATGACACCCCCACAGCAACAAGCACAATCAGTGCCACACCTTGGTTTCTAAGAATCTGATAGAAGCAACCAGGGCTCCTTGGAGATGGTCTGAAGTAACATGTAATGCTCTGGCTGGAGTACTAGTACTAGAAAAAAATAAGGGGAGCATGTTAGGAGGACACAGGGGCCAAACTGAAAGTGTTCCCAAATGATGGAGAAGGGACAATTAAACACAGAATCCTTACAAAGGGTTCCAATGAAACATGGAAGAAATGAGGAAAATAGAAAATCCCCATTAGAACACCACAGTAATAACTGCTGCAGGCAAGGTCCACTGATGGATGCTAAAATTAGTAGGCCAAATTTTAAGGAGAAACTGGATATTTGCATAGCCTCAAACTCTCTTCTCCAGTATATTTATTACTGTGATAGTTTTACTATATGTCCATAAACTCTGGTACTCCTCCCTCCAGGAGGTGGATCTTAATTCCCCTCTCTCTGAGTGTGGGCTGGACCTACTAACTCACTTCTAATAAACAGAATCTGAAAAGGGAACATAGTAACTTTATAATGAAGAAACCTGGCAGACACCACTTTAAACAGGTGATCGATCAAGGTTCACATCTCCAGTAAAAAATCACGTTGATATCATGAACTCCCTGATGAGATGAGATGAAAAGGGCTCATCACCTCTGTGATAGTCTCCCCCAAAATGCGTATCTTCATGGGAAACGTGAGACAAACTAAAATTGAGGGAAATCTTCAAAAAAACTTGACTACTGCTTTTCAAAGTGTCATGAAAGACAAAGATCAGGAAACTGTCACATATTGGAGGAGACCAAGAAAACAATGACAGCTAAAGGCAAAGTAGTATCCCTGACTGGATTCTGGAATAAAAAAAGGACATCAGTTGAAAAATTGCAGAAATCTGAATAAAGTCTGTAATTTGCTTAATAGTATTGTACCAATGATAATTTTGTTTTTTTTAAGGGCAGGAGAGAGGGGTGGAGGGGCAGAGGGAGAGGAGAGAGAGAATCTTAATCAGACCATGCCCAGTGCAGAGCCTGAGGTGGTGCTCAATCTCACGACCCTGAGATCAAGACCTGAACCAAAATGAAGAGTCACACGCTTAACTGACTGAGCCACCCAGGCACCCCAATTTCTTTGTTTTGGTAAATGTCCCATGGTTACATAAGATGTTAACATTAGGGGATGCTGGGTTAAGAGTATATAGGAACTTTGTACTATCTTTGTAACTCTTCTGTAAAACTAAAATAATTCGGAAATTTCAAGTTGAAAAAAGAAAAATATTTTTGTCTAGTGATAATTTGCTCACGTTATGAATCTGTGCTATTCAAATAGTTTGCATCAAGGCAAGTGTAGTAAAATTGCTGGGATATAAAGCTTATGAGGCTATATTTTGTAATAGAAAATCATGCATACAAAAGGAATAAGCAATTCACCTATATTATTCTTCAAATATTTATCACAGAATTCTTTTCTTCACTTGATGGAGTTAACAGTTAAAAATATTTTAAGAATTATTTTCTAAGAGACAAAGCTGAAGCAGGTATAATGCTATTTTGTCTGGCTTGTCCCTAGAATAACTAAGATTGACTTCCTCTCCCCTTTTTACCACGCTAATGCATCTCTACAAATTGGAATAACAGGGTAGTAGCTTCAAGAGCTCCCTTGGCCAGGTTCAAAGAATTAGTGTTTCTTTCCTTCTATACTCCCCATCAGTCTCACCCACACAGTTAGCTCTTCTCTTGTCTTCTCAGTATGTTGGAGGAAGGGCACAGGAAATAGTAAGTTCTTTCTGCAGGGTAAGCATGGATAATTGCAAAATTAAGGAAGTAAAAGGAAGCTGAAAGGAACAGAAACTGGCCATACATTAACTGCAAAGCTTGTAAATGGGATGCGCAGTCCAAATGTGGTTCAGTTTCTTAGCAGCATGCCTGGAATTCTGAACTCTCAAGCCACCTGCTCTTTCCCCAGTCCTGCCACTCTGCCAAAGCCCATGAATGATGATGCAGGAGAGGTTTTTGGTTTTGTTTTTTTAAGATTTATTTATTTGATAGAGCGAGTGAGTGAGCAAGTGAGGGGAGGGGCAGAGGGAGAGAATCTTAAAGCAGACTCCCCTCTGAGCACAGAGCCCAATGTGGGGCTTGATCTCACGACCCATGAGATCATGACCCATGAGATGATGACCTGAGCCGAAACCAAGAGTTGGACACTTGACTGAGGCACCCAGGCATCCCAGATGATGTGGGAGAGTTAGCATGAAAAAGAGTACTACACTGTGTAAGTGTTGTTATGGGATAAATTGTGGATATACTAGTTGCTGTAATTACAATGGTGGGATTAAAAATGCTTATATATCAGTAAGAAAGGGAACTACAGCATACTCAAGTGTTGGGGAATGTGATAAAAAAGATATGACTGCCGATTGACCCATGAGCTGGACCCAGGCACTCAGAGGTTCCTCACCCCCTCCTCTGTCCTTGGAATGTGGGTTCCACTTGCCTTTCCCATTCCCAGAGGCTGCTTTAAGGACATGGCCTTGAGAGGGTGATATGGTGTTGAAAACACTTGCACAGTATATGTTACTGAACCAGTTAGAGCCTCTTTATAAACTTTTGAGATTTAAAGGCCAGGTGTGGAGATCCATTCATCTTGCTGCCGTCCAAGACAAACCTTGTATGTAAATTCCTTTTGTTATTATTAAAACTGCCACCTACCAACCTGGAGTGGCCTGCCTCTTTCTTCAGTCTCTCCCTGCCCTCTGAGCACAGGGGCCAGTTTCAGACTACACAAGGAAAGCTCCCAAGAGGACTGGGAACCGACATTAAGCTCATGTATGATCTCTAAAAAGTTACCTCTGTCACAGTGTATAATTAGCTTTCTTATGTGGACCTAAGTGTCAAGCAAACTTTTCTAAGATACCTTTAAATGTCTTGATCTTTATTACTCTAGTGACTTCAAGGAGAGGCCACATTTGTCTGGTGACTTTGATAAGTATTCCCAAGTTTGCTTATTCAAAGTTCTTGGGGTATAAGGATAGACCACTGGATACATCATTTACTCATGAGGATTTCAGAAGAGTTTTAAGACCTCTTATTTCTTGCAAGGCCTGAAAAGGCATAATTACAATTTTTCTTCTTGCATTGTTGATATTGTATTTTTAGAATTAGAATGTCAAAGAAACAAAATGAATTGGCAGACTCTGAAAAATGCTTTCTCATAAGCAGCTAAAATTGTTGGTACTTAAAACATTTCAGGAATTTGTATTACAGGTTACTATTTTGCTAATTCTATTCCTTATTTTTATTTAGAAAATCCAAAACACTATAAACATAAGTAGAAATTAGAGCTCATAAACACAGTCATATCATCTTTGAACATAAAAAGAGTTAAGATATTTTATCTGGTGGTACTTGGTAGCTATGTGAAGGTATGGTTGGAAATACCAATTTGTAATGAGTGGTCCTTTTCCACATTACGTATGTAGTGGTTCATGGTTACAAAATTGTTCATTTAGAGAGGCAATAAGTACAGTGGTTTAAATAGAGCATGGAAGTCATACAGGATGGATCTGAATTCTGGCTCTTAAACTTACTCTCTGAATAATCTTGTGTAAGTTGCTTCATCTTTCTGGGCCTCAGTTTTCTCTTCTATAAAATGGGGATTAAGTGAAATAATGTATGTATGGTGCCCAACACATGGTAAGCACTCAGAAGATGGCTATAGTAGAGTTCAAAAGATTAAATATTCACTTAGGACTACGTTTAATAATTTAAAGGATTTCTTTATATCTTGTTGCCAGGAAAAGGACTTAGGTATTATCAAGTATAACTTTATTTTCTAAGTCATATGACTTATGGAATTACATGGTTTTAATGCCTGATCAAGAGTCACGTAGGGAGCAAATTCCAGGGCCTACCCCAGACCTAATGAATCAAAATCTCTGGAGCACGAATCCTAGGAATTAAAAAAAAAAATCCCATCTGATTCCGAAGACTATTCAAGTTTGAGAACCACTGAGGCAGAGCTTATGTTCAAGAGTGTACTGAAGGAACACTGATATGTTGGAGTGGGGGGTATTAAAGACAAGGTTATAAATGTGATTATGTGTGTGAAGCTTTGTCAACTATAAAGCACTATAAATGAAGGGTAGTGTTATACAAAGAAGCATAATCATAGACTGCTGGTGCTGGAGAGATCTTAGGAAATTGAGGTCCAGTGAGGTTAATGTAACTTGCTGCAAAGTTAGGCAGCAAAGCAGCCAAACACATATGGCGTTATAAAAGTACCAAATGGGTGTTAGAGACATACAATATCTGAGAGCTTGGGGGGAGAGCTTATTGGGGTTGGGGAGGTCAGGAAAGATTTCATGGGGAGATGAGAACTGAGCTGGGTCGCGAAGGAGGATTAAGGCTCATGTTAGTCATACAGGGGGAGGGGGACTGAGCAGAGATGCAGAGGGAGGAATGTACAAGGCAGGAGTTCAAGGGTGTGAGTCAGACCGCGTGAGATTGAGCAGGAAACTCCTGTAGAGACGTAGGGGAAAGAGTGGTGGCTGGAGAAAGCTTGTGGAGTGCCTCAAGTCCTAAGCTAAAGAACTGAAACTCTCTTGCAAGCACAGGGGATCCAAAGGTTTCTGACTAGTCTAAATACTTGGAGGGTGAAAGTCTAATAGCTGGGCTTTGGATCCAAAGGGCCTATGGACAGAGACTAAAAGCAGGAGGCTACTGGAATATTCTAGGAATGAGGCAAGAGAGGTCTGAACAAATGAGAATGGAAAAAACCAGATGCTATATAGGGAACTGACAGTTCTTGGGATCTTTGTGGGGATCAAAGGAGACAGAGGAAAAAACCACTGTGTGTGGGAGGGTGGGGATGGGGGGATGGGACTGGGATTATGGTCACATCACTGACAGAAATAGGAGGCCAGGTTGAAAGAAAAGGAGGTTGGTCTGAGACAGTGCTCTGTACGGAAACATTAAACACAACTCACCTTCATATCCTCAAAATCAGTTATCCCCATCTGAGGGAGGTTTGAACAGTTTACGTAAATGAGCTTTCGACCACAGATGAAGTTTGTGGTAAAACATTCCTGTTAGAACAACAAGAATATCACTCAAATGATTATGGTAAATAGAAGGAAGAAAAGAAAGAAAAGAAAGGAAGAAAGGAGGGATGGAGGGAAGGAGAACAAAGGGTTGGGGGAAGAGCAGGGAGGGAGAGATAAATCAGGTTTGTTTCTGGTTCTGTATAGGGAAAAGTTTTTAATTCAGTTTTAAATTAAATTCAAATTTAAAGTAATCCTAATAATCCCACATATTTTCCATCTAAGCTTTCCAATAAATTTCATACTGTTCCTTAATATTTTTTTTTTTCTGGCATGATACACCTAGTGCTCCTTTCATGCCTCAATTACATTTTTAAGTAGTACAAAAGATTTCAGACCTTGTGTTTTTTTTGTGGTAGCCTAAGAACATAGTTGGCATCAATGAAATAAGAGGATTCACCCTATCTTTTTTTTCGGTTTCCTCTTTTTTAATTTTTTAAAATATTTTTTTATGGACATATAGTTGACATTCACTCTACCTTTTTTTTTATTTTTAAAAAACTTAAAAAAAATTATTTATTTGACAGAGAGAGACACAGCAAGAGCAGGAACACAAGCAGAGGGAGTGGGAGAGGGAGAAGCAGGCTTCCCGCGGAGCAGGGAGCCCAATGCGGAGCTCGATCCCAGGACCCTGGGATCAGGACCTGAGCCAAAGGCAGACAGCCAACAACTGAGCCACCCAGGCGCCCCTCACTCTATCTTTTTAATAAAACTACTCTTGGTGAGTTGGCTATTTAAATTAATACTGTTAGGGCGCCTGGGTGGCTCAGTTGGTTAAGCGACTGCCTTCGGCTCAGGTCATGATCCTGGAGTCCCGGGATCGAGTCCCACATCGGGCTCCCTGCTCGGCAGGGAGTCTGCTTCTCCCTCTGACCCTCCTCCCTCTCATGCTCTCTGTCTCTCATTCTCTCTGTCTCAAATAAATAAATAAAATCTTAAAAAAAAATAAAATAAATTAATACTGTTAGGTGCTCATGATACACATGACATATTTGGGGCAGACAATTAATTAATAGTACAAGTTAAGGCAGCTGCCACTAAAACAACTTGACAAAGTACCAGAAAGTCTACCTTGGTCATAATCTGTTAAAAAAAAAAAAAGTTTCCTGTGAAAAGAGGCCTATATAAATTTTTTAGTCTTTACTCAAGAATTGCAGAGAAGTATACTCATTGTGATAAATAGTGAAAACAAACAACTGTGACCCTCCCTTCCTCTATCAAAACACAAAATACATCAGTGGAAAGGACAAACTTTAAATCCAAGTTACCTCTATCATAGTCCAGGACTTTCCTATACTCCTTGTAGTGAAGAAGAGGCAAGAGCTCAGGTAAGGGTAAGAAGATTAAGAGATAGAATAACAGAATGTGATTTTTAAAAATGTTAACTTTTGTATACCTTGTATTGAGGGAAGCCTAGCTCACTAATCCACTCTGCAACTTTCTCTGGGCTCCATTTAAGATACTCAAATTGTAGCTCAGCACTTTCTTTTGGCTGGGTTTCCTCATCTTTGTGTACCTGTTTCAACTCTGGGGAAAAATCTACAACTTTTTCACTAAAAGACTCTCTCAAATCCCTCTGAGAGTCTGAGAGGTAAGGGTATAAATCATCATTGATATCGGTAACCTCAAACAGTCCTTTAAAATCCTTAGGAAACTCATAACTTACACTCACTGAATCTAGTTCAGTTATTGTGAGAGACCCGAACATAGACTCTCTTTTAGCTTTCTTGGTTTCTTTTACTGACCACTTTCTCGTTTGATAGTCAGAGTGTTCTAGCTCATCCTTGTCTAGGGAATACTTAAATTTGACTGGTTTTGGCCTATCTTCCTTGAAAAATTCTGTATGTGACACTATTCTTAGTGGTAGTTGGGCTTTATCTGGTAATTCTAGATCTTTCTCTTTAGTTTCCTCTGTTTGTGTCTTCTCTTGGACCTCTGGTTTGGTTTTCTGTGGTGGCATTTGACCTGTTTCAAACTCAGTTGTTTTTCTTGGTTCTTTCTTTGGAAACTTTGGCTCTAGACCTTTCTCTTCTGTTGAGTCTCTTACTGTCTCCTCTGATTTGGACTTCTGTGGTGGTGCCAGTCCTGTCTCCTCAGTTGATTTTCTTTGCTTATCTTTTTGCTCTGATGATCGAGTGTCCTCTAGTGGTTCTAAAACTTTCTTCACAGTTGACTCTTTGTGGGTCTCCTCTTCAACTTCTGGTTTGGTCTTTTCTGATGGCTCTAGACCTGTTTCCTCAATTGATTTTCTTGATTTTTCCTCAGGAAATTCTGATTTGGTTTCTTCAAGTGGCTCTGGAACTTTCTCCTCAGTTGACTTTCTTCCTGTCTCTTCACTAGACTTAGTTGGTTTCTGGTCTGGAAACTCTGATTTGGTCTGCTGAGGTGGCTCTGTCTCTTTCTTCTCAGTTGATTTTCTTTGGTCCTCCTCTGGATTCTCTGGTTTAGTCTCTTCTGGTGGTTCTACACCTGCCTCCTCAGTAGACTTACTTTGTTTCTCCTTTGGAAACTCTGGTTTAGTCTGTTCAGGTGGCTCTGTCTCTTTCTCCTCAGTTGATTTTCTTTGTATCTCCTGTGGAACCTCTGGTTTAGTTTCTTCTGGAGGTTCCAGACCTGCCTCTTCAGTTTCTCTTGGTTTCCCTTCTGGAAACTCTGCTTTGGCCTGCTCGGATGGCTCCGTCCCTTTCTCCTCAGGTGATTTTCTTTGTGCTTCCTTTGGAATGGTCATCTCTGGCAGCTGTAGATCTGCCTCTTCAATTGATTTTCTTGGTTTCTCACTTGGAAATTCAGGTTTGGTCTGCTCCGGAGGTTCTGGACCTGTTTCTTCATATTGCTCTTTCAATGAATCCTCCAGAACCTCCAGTATGGTCTGTTCTAGCAACTCTAATCTTGTCTCACTGATTGAGGCCCCTGAAGCTTCAGTCTCTGTCTCCTCTGGTAGCTCCGGATCTGTTTCCTTATCTGACTCTACGAGTACATCCTCTGTAACATCTAATTTGGCCTCCTCCGGTGGCTCTAAATCTGGCTCATCATCCGTAAGGACCTCCAAATCCTTGAAAAGCTCTCCTCCCATCTCTCGCAATGTCTCCGACTTTGCCTTCTGCGGCATCCCTCGATCAGTCTCGCTTGGAAGGTCTCTCTCAGACTCCTTGGGAATCTCCTCCTTGGACGTGCCGGTTGGTTTTACGTGTAGGTGTACATTCTCTGGCGCCCCCACTTCTTCGAGGTCTTTTTCCTCCGTCTCTGGCTGGGGTTCCTGGTCAATCTCTACAGGTAGCTCCGGGCCTACCTCTGCCATGGTGTCAGCTTCGGCACCTTGAGCCACTTTAAGAGACGTTGGTAGGTAGACTACCTCATACTCCAGATCTTCTCCTTCAACTGGGCCGGAATCGTAATACTCTGGGACTTCAGCCATGACACGCGTTAGCCGACGCGCCCAGGCCTCCTAGCAACCCCAACTTCCGATAGCGTCGCTATGGATACCATGAGTTCCGGCCGAGTCTTCCTGAATCTTCCCCAGGTTTTGTTTGTTCTGTCAAACCCTGACTAAAAACCTGCCATCAAAAGCACGCAGTCACCCTCCCCGCGTCCGCGTCGCCAGCCTCGGCTGCCCCAAGCCCCTACGGCCGCTCTGGGGCCGGCGCACCGCCTCTTCCGGCCCGCGGGCCCCGCTCGGCTCCTCCCGGCGCGCCGCCGCCGCCGCCGCCGCTGTGCTCGCTCGGCCTTCGGCTGTTTCCGGAGCCTCTCGCTGTAGGCCGCCGAGGCGCGAGCGGAGCGGGCTGCAGATGTCGGAGCGGCAGGCGGCCGGGGGGCCGGCGGGCCGCGGCGGGGACGGCCCGGGAGTGGAGGGGAGCCAGGCGGCCGCCTCAGGTACGCAAGCCGGGGGCCGGCGGGTGAGTCCGCCCGGCCTCGGGGCCCCGCTCGTCGCGCGAGGCTCGGCCGCGCCCTGTCCCGCTCTGCCCCGCGCCCGTCGGCGGAGCGGACCCACCCGGGCATCCCTTTCGCGCGCAGAGCCTACGCCTTCGCTCCTCCGGGCCGCGCCCGGGCCCTCGGCCCCCGCCTCCCCCGCCGGCCCGGGACTGCGCTAGAGCTTGCTCGCTACTCCTGTTTCGAAATGCCGTGGTTCCTGCCCCGCTTCCTTTCTCCGATCGGCCCGGATGGCAGTGCCCCCGGCGCCTCTTGAGCCTCAGCTCGCCCGCGGGTCTCTCCTTGGCCGCGCTGCTCCCTGCTCGTGGCTCCGCACCCCGCTGCCCACCTCTGTCCTGGCCCAGGCTTTCCGCGCGCTCTCTGCCCGGGTCCGGCAGGGCAGCCTCGCCTGCCGCTGGCCTGAGCCCCGCTTGGCCCTGCACCCCGCCCCAGCACCCAGGCCCCCGCGCCTCGCCGCCGCCTCTCGGTCGCTCAGAGTGGGGGAGACAAGAAGCAGAGCGGGAGCCGGGAGGTTCTGGGGTCTTATGAGTGAGCATCGTGGCCGGAGCAAAGGCAGGACCTAGGGGCTGAAATAGGGACTTTGGCGACCCTCCCTCATTTGTTTCTACCCGCGCGAGTTCCTGCGCGGGGGTTACTTCAGCAGCCAGAGGCGAAGGGTGCATCCATCGCACTGTGACCTCTCGGGCCTCCTTATGCTCACCACACATGGAGATTCAAAGGGTAGGGGGAGAGAACTGGTTTCACTAAGTGGCAAGTAGAAATTAATTTTCCAAGTCTGAAATGAAAATAGACACCATCAGCTATAGTGGTAGAGGTGGTGCGGGGCGCCTGGGTTGGAGTCTGCATCTTCAGCGTACTGATGAAGTGACCTTGGGCCAGTCACATCTCCCTGTCTCAGTTTCCTCATCTGTAAAAATGTGGGTACTAACAGTACCCGCCTAATAAGATTGCCGGGAGGGTTACATGAGCCACTGTCTGAAGTTTCAGTGCCTAGCCCCCCGGGACACACTATAACTGGTGGTGTTATTCATTGTTCTGAGAATAAGATCTGTTTTGGCTCACCTCAACTCTGTGCTCTCAGAGGTGTTCCTGGATGTGTGTCTTCCTGCATGGTGGTGATTCTTCTCATCTTTTACTTCTATCCCAAATATCTCCCATCCTCTAATGCTGCTTCAGACACACACACACACACACACACACACACAAATACCTCTCTCTCACACACACACACACCCCTTTGAATCACCCAGCTTTCCCCCGTGATTTTATGTTCTCTTACTTTAAAACATATGACAAATTTTGTCCTTTTTTCCTTTGTATGAACTTTTATGCTTTATAGTATGTTCAGAATTGATGGCATGTATTTAACATTACAGCAATAGAAATTTTAAGCATAATTTCTAAAAAGATTCAGCAAACGAACACTCAAGAGTCTCATAAACATCTGTCCCTTGCATATGTCAGTATTTATGAGTGTTTGTTGTGTTTTGTTTTGTTTTGTTTTTACTTCCCCTTAAGCTCCTTGTGTGCTTATGGCAAACAAACCCAAACATTTTAAATTTTGACTAAGAATAGTCAAATATATTGGAGGATGGTGGGTTTGTCTCTGAGAGTTTGAATTCCTCCCCTCCCCCCCCCCCTTTTAATTGGGTCCTGCATTCACTTTTTTCTTCCCAGGACATTGATAAAAATACTTCTGGTTACCTTCTTCCTCTTGCCCTTAGGGTGACTGTTGGTTTCTTTTTCTGTCATGTAGGGGCTTGTTACTGTAGCCCAGAGCACACTCTTCCCCTTGAGGTAGGATTTGTTGCTAATAAAATAATAGTAATGATGACTTACATTAATTGAATGCTTCTTTGTCCCAGAAAGTGGACAAAGATTTACTTGTGTTATATGACTTAATCCTGTCAACAGTCATTTTCTCCCCATTTTATTTTGTTTTTAAAGATTTTATTTGAGAGAGAGCACGAGCGGTTGGGAGGGGGGCGGAGGGAGAGGGAGAAGCAGACTCCCCACTGAGCCCTACGTGAGGCAGAGCTGGACCCCAGGACCCCCGAGATCACAACCTGAGTCGAAGGCAGATTAACTGACTGAGCCATCCAGGTGCCCCTTTCCCCCCATTTTATAGAAGAACAAACTACAGCTGAGAGAGGTTAACTTATCTGCCCAAGTTAGTGTGGTGATTTTGCTATCTGTATGAAACTGTCACCTTGTTGTCATGAAGCTTACAGTCGTTTGTTTTTATTGGCTATTGATCCAGTATTGGTATTCCAGGGCAGGTTATGGTCTTTGCCCTCAAGGTGTTTCTAGTGTGGTAAGATGAGAGTACCCCAGGAACAAACATCAGCAACTCAAAACATTATATAATTGAGTATCTGTTATTACAGTTCTTTATGTACTTACCCTCAAGAAATCTGCTTGAGGGGAGGGACAGAATCTGTCTCCTCTGTTTATCTCCTAGAGCCCTTAATGTTGTGTCCTGGAGGTCCTATAAATATTTGCTGGATTGAGAGACGAAGTCTCAACACAGAGATTTGGAGGAGCACCAAGTGCATATGAAGAATTAGGGTTGAGATAATTAAGAATGTTCCTTGGGTTAAAGCAGTGGTTCTCAAGCAGGAGCGATTTTGCCTGGGGATGCTCAGGGGATGGTTTGGTTGTCGCTGCTGGGGCTGGGGAGGTGGGGGAGGGCTGTCAGTGGTATGTAGTGGGTAGAGGTCAGGGATGCCGCTCAATGCCCTGCAATGCTCAGGGCAGCCCCCACCACGAAGAATGTTCTGGCCCCAAGTGTCAGCAGTGCTGCTGTTGAGAAATGTGGGGTTAGCATGAAGCTGGATTTCCAAAGCAGTGCAAAATCATGCATCTGGCTTGATTTTTATAACCTGGGGAATAAACTTAAAAAACTGCTTCAAATTAGGAGTCTGATTGGATTCTTCTGCCACCTTCCTCTAGAAAATGATCCAGTAAGTAAACAATAGAGGCCTGAGATAGAATGAAATTGAAGGAGGTTTCTGCCATTCCTCTCCTAGAGGGAAAACAGCAATAAGAAATGAGTTTGGGGGCGCCTGGGTGGCTCAGTTGTTAAGCGTCTGCCTTCGGCTCAGGTCATGATCCCAAGGTCCTGGAATTGAGCCCCACATCGGGCTCCCTGCTCTGCGGGAAGCCTGCTTCTCCCTCTCCCACCCCCCCTGCTTGTGTTCCTGCTCTCGCTCTTGCTCTCTGTCAAATAAATAAATAAAATCTTAAAAAAAAAAAAAAAAGAAATGAGTTTGGACATTCTGTTGTTATTGAATTGAAGGTTTTGATTAAAATAAAAGGTTTTGATCTTTCAGTGTATCTTATTCCTTCAAAGCAGGAATTTATAATTATCCAGACATCATAACTTGTTTTTTTTTTAACAATATTCTCTGCAGAGAGTACCTTTTGAGTGTCTTCATGTTTGTTAGCTGAAGTTTCAGTGATGAAGTAAGGAAACTTCTTTATGTTCTTCTGAACTCAGCTTTACGGTGACCACAGTGCTCTTATTGTTTTGTGAACTGTAATTGTTTCTAATAGTCTCTTATTTGGGGCACCTGGGTCCTTCAGTCCCCAAGAGGAGAGAGATGTCACTCTTTATATAGTGAAACTCTCTTAGGCATACATGTTGCATCACTTAAGAACAGACTTTTTTTTTTTTTTTTTTTTAAGTTTAGGGAGCTTTGTGGAAAATAAAGGGCAAAGTCTGTTATGACCTTGAAGTTAGCATTAGAAATTAGTTTGGTATGAATGACTGTGAGAGTTATCAAGGCACTTAGACGCTAAGGATTGGAAACAAGTCAGGTTAACTTGTGATTCTTATGTAGGTCTTAGAGCAGTGTGGTTAGTCTTTCTGCAGTGATGGGAATGTTGCATATTGTAGCTATTTCAATTTAAATTGAAATTTAAAAATTGGTGGCTATCATAGTGGATGGAGCAAAAGCGTGGGAATTTATGCCAACGAGCCCTTATGGTTTTTTGCTTTTCTATTGTAGTTTTATATCAAAATGGTATAAATTTGTCTGCCTGTGGTAATTTTTTTTTTTTTTTCTGATAGTGGTTGTGTTTTTGTGGTGTTGAGATAGCCAGTTAGTCCTGTCATTATTCATTCCATGACATTATAACGCAAGGTTTGTAGTCTGAATGACCACTGAAGAGCTGGTTTCACTCAGAAGGACTGATGAGAAATTGGATCATGTGGTTTTGGGATTTGGTTGGAATATAAACTCAGCCAGTTTCTTTTTGTTTAAGCCTCTTGAGTCTATAACCACATAACCTGCTTTTGGTTCCTCTGCCCTTAAATCTAAAAGCCCAGGCTAATTATCTCCGCAGCCTGTTTAGTGAAGGGGAGGTCCTATGAGACCTGTTCTAAAGAACTCTGACCTGATATTCAAATGCTTTAGAAAAAACCTGTTTTTTGGTTCTCTTTGTAGAGAAAGTACAAAGTACACAATAAATTTAAATCTGTAGCATGATCAGAATGCTGGTAACATAGAAAGAAAACTAATATTTTAAATATTGTCAAATATAAAATAAATCATTATAGGAAAGTTTGTTTCCTCTTCACCTTGCTTTAGAGGCTATAATCTATAAATTTAGTTATTCTTGAGCTTCCATTTTCCTTTCTCTGTTCATTGTTTCTAAGACTTTGGCCATGCAGGTAGCATGTCATGGTTTTTGCCACGTTAGAGAATACATTCCAAAATTATTTGGTTACTATTTTTTCTTTAAATTGACATTTAAAATTTTGTTTCATTCTAAATGATATCTGTGCTATTACTATTTTGATGTATCAACTTTTCCTAATATATGTTAAATACATACCCATTAAAATAAAAAAAAAACATTTTCCCATATACCATCTAAATTTGCAAAACTAGTCCTGGTTTCTCTGGTCTCTTCTCAGAATACTTGTAGAATTGGTCTATATTTGGCTGACATATTAAAAGCTCTCTATAGAAAAATTGGCTTTTTCTTCTTTATAGTGGTCTAAATGTCACTAAATAAATTTAGGGAACCGAACAAGCTGTTTGTAATGGTTTTCTCTCTCTACAAGAGGACTGCATCTTCCACACTTGATACTGCTGGAAATAAACTTAAGTATTTCTTTCTCCTTTTCTTACTTCCTGCCTCTCTGAATCCTGTTACAAGTTGTTTTACCAGTAGTTCTTACATAATTTAGCATATACCTTTAACCCTAAAAATCAAGAGCACTATCTCTTTTCACTCTTTTCCTCCTATATTAAGCTGTTAAGGTTTTAGGAAAAGTGGCTCCTAGCATATGAAAAATGCTCAACCTAATATTTGTTAAGGGACATGGAAATGATACATACGCTGGGCAGTTTGATCTCTCACTATGTTGGTAGGGGTGTGCAGGAACAAGCACTTCCATGCATTGCTTTTAGGAGTGTAAATTAATACAAATGCTGTGGAGGGCAATTTGTCAATATCCATCACAATTACAGTATATGCTCTCATTGATCATTCCTTCTAGGAATTTATCCTCTAGATTTATTCTTGTGCCTATTTATTTATTTATTTTTTAAAAAATATTTATTCATTTGAGACACAGAGAGAGAGAGAGAGCATGAGCCGGGGCGAGGCAGAGGGAGAAGCAGGCTCCCTGCTGGGCCAGGAGCCCGATATGGGGCTCAATCCCAGGACCCTGGGATCATAACCTGAGCCGAGGGCAGACGCTTAACCATCTGAGACACCCAGGCCTATTTAGACGCAAAGTTTTTATAGCATGGTTTATAATGGTAAAAGATTAGGAAGGACATAAATATCCATCAATAGGGAACTGGTTAAATAAATTATGGAATATCCAGCCAATGAAATATTAATCAGCTGTAGAAAAAAAAAGACAAAACTTTTCATATATAGTTATGGAAAGATCTCTGAGATATAAATGGGGAAAAAGTGTGTTTAATATGCTTATTATTTGTATAAAAAAGAATATATATGCACACACACACACTTATGTTCATAAAGTAACTCTGGGAGACTACAAAACCGAATAACATTGGTTGCTTTTGGTGGTGGGGACTGAGGTGGGTGGAAGTTTTCACTGTATACTCTTTTTTTTTTTTTAAAGATTTTATTTATTTATTTGAGAGAGAGAATGAGATAGAGAGAGCATGAGAGTGGGGAGGGTCAGGGGGAGAAGCAGACTCCCTGCTGAGCAGGGAGCCTGACGTGAGACTCGATCCCGGGACTCCAGGATCATGACCTGAGCCGAAGGCAGTCGCTTAACCAACTGAGCCACCCAGGCGCCCATCACTGTATACTCTTATACTTCTTGAATTTTGAATAATATGGATAGGGCGCCTGGGTGGCTCAGTTGGTTAAGCAACTGCCTTCAGCTCAGGTCATGATCCTGGAGTCCCTGGATCAAGTCCCGCATCAGGCTCCCTGCTCGGCGGGGAGTCTGCTTCTCCCTCTGACCCTCCCCCCTCTCATGTGCTCTCTCTCTCTCCTCTCATCCTCTCTCTCAAATAAATAAATAAAAAAAAAATCTTGAATAATATGGATATATTATCTGTTCAGAAAAAAAAAAAACACACAGATGTATCATGAGATTCTTCTCTATGCTTATATTGTAAGAGACATTCTATACATCTCTTTTGCCTTTCTGCTCATCAGGAACTGACCCTTTCTGGGCTTTTTTCTCTCAGATGAAATTTTTTTTATGAAGTATAGGTTGTAAATCTCTTTAGGGATCAATTTTATGTTATTCTTTAAATCCACTACGGTTTTTCATTATTTTTGTGCTAATTTCATTTCTGTCTAAAGATAAATCAAAGGGGGATAGAACCACCACTTAGATGAACTGATACTGTTAGCCAGTGACAGAAGGAAGGCAGACTTTTTTTTTTTTTTTAAGATTTTATTTATTTATTTGGCAGAGAGAGACAGCGAGAGAGGGAACACAAGCAACAGGCAGAGGGAGAGGGGGAAGCAGTCTTCCCTCTGAGCAGGGAGTCTGATGCGGGACTTGATCTTAAGCAGACGCTTAAAGACTGAGCCACCCAGGTGCTCTGAGAAGGCAGACTTTTAAAAGTTCTATTTTGTTTCCATTTTATTCAGTAAGGTATTTTCAAACTGAAAAAGGTAAAGCGGCGGTGTTGGTTTCTGTTTTGAGTAATGGCAGCCTAGGTAATCGGATCAGTTCTCCCACTGGGGACAATTAGAAAATAATTTTCAACATATGAATATTTGCTTGAAGATCCTGGAGAGCTAGCCAGATAATGAAGAATTACCAGGCTATAATCAATGTGAGGGTCGAAGTATAAAGATAGAAGTCCAGCGATGAGAGTCCATTTTGAGGGCTCCTTTCTCCTCTGATGGCATATGCTGGATTCTTGAGTGAGGAAGCTTGTCAAGGCTGTGAATGTGCCTCTCTGGACTAAAGCAACAAGGAATGTTCAGAACCAGTCAAATAGGGGGAACCCTGGTGAACTCCCTTTTCTCTGGGTTGGAACTATGAAAGGCCATGTTCTGGAAGTAAGGGTAAATTAGAAATAGGCCATTGTAGGGAGTGCAGCTCAGTTTCAGAAAAATCTAAGTTCATGAAATTGGGTTAAGGTGCTCCCAGGCTGCTAGAGTCCCCAGGTATGTGGAAGAAGCAAGGGCAAACCTCTGGAGGTTTATTTAGATTAGGCTTCAGATTGTTTCTACAAACAATTTTATGAGAACAGTTTCTGGTACATTTGATTAATAACCAGATTCCTGGAAGAGAACATGAACAAAAATCAAACAATAGAATGAATGGATCCAAAGGGGCAACAGACTGAAACATAATTATATTTATTATGTTCAAGATAAAAGACAAGTTTGATAAATTTGGCAAAGAATTGAAATTTATAAAAATAGAACCAAATAGGGTGCCTGGATGGCTCAGTTGGTTAAGCGACTATCTTAGGTTGTGATCCTGGGCTCCTGGCATTGAGTCCTGTATCGGGCTCCCTCTGCTCGGCAGGGAGTCTGCATGTCCCTCTGCTTCTGCCTGCCGCTCTGCCTACTTGTGCTCTCTCTCTCTGTCAAATAAATACAATCTTAAAAAAAAAAATAGAACCAAATAGAAATTCTGTAGTTAAACAGATGAAAATTTAGAACTCAGTTGATAGGCTTAGCAAAAAGTTACTATGTCTGAAGAGAGAATAGTGACCTGGTCAGAAGAAAAGTCAGAAGAAAATATCCAGAAGAAAATATTTAAAAATGCAACAATGGGAAATTCAGGAAAGAGGTAAGACACAGAGAAGATATGGTGAAAAGGTCTAACATTTATATAATTGGAGTCCTAGAAGGTGAGGAGAGCAAGAATGGACAGAAGCAATGCTTGATGAGATAATAGCTGTGAATTTTCCAAAGCTAATGGAATGCACAGATTTAAGAAGCCCTATGTATCCCAAGCAGGATAAGTACAGTGAAATCTACAGTAGATTCACATTAAGTTAAAACTGCTATAAAACTGGGGTGCATGGGTGAGTCAGTAAGTTAGGCGTCTGACTCATGGTTTCTACTCAGGTCACGATCTCATGGGTTGTGAGGTGGAGCCCAGTCATGTCAGGCTCTGCACTCAGCAGGGAGTCTGCTTGAGACTGTCTCGCTCTTCCTCTGCCCCTCCCCCAGCTCTCACTCATGTGCTTTGTCTCTGTCTCTTTCAAAAAAAAAATTTTTTTTTTAAAATTGCTATAGGGGCGCCTGGGTGGCTCATTCATTAAGCGTCTGCCTTTGGCTCAGGGCATGATCCCAGGGTCCTGGGATCGAGCCCCACATCAGGCTCCCTGCTCCATAGGAAGCCTGCTTCTCCTCTCCCACTCCCCCTGCTTGTGTTCCCTCTCTCGCTGTGTCTCTGTCACATAAATAAATAAAATCTTTTTTTAAAAATTGCTATAAAAGCAAAGTAAAGAGAAAAGTAGCCAGAGAAAAATTACAGTTTGCCTTCAGAGAAATAGTAATTGGACTGACAGCTCACTTCTGCACAGAGCAGTACAAGCGAGATCGTCTTTAGAATACTGAAAGAAATACCAATATAGAATTCTTTTTTCAGGAAAACAGTCTTTAAGAATGAAGGTTAAATAAAGATATTTTCAGACAGTCAAAAACAGGATTTGTCACCTGAACACTGGCACTTAAGGAATAAATTCTTCAGGTAGAATCAAAATGATCTCAGATGAAAGGAAAATCACAGTTTCATCTCACTCATTAACATAGATGCAAAAAGTCATGAACAGAATGTTAGCAGACTAAATCCAGGAATATATATGACCAAGTTGGGTTTTTTCAGGAATGCAAGGTGGCTTTGACATTCTTTAAAAGTCCATGTAAATCACCATTTTAATATACTAGTGGATAGGGCGCCTCGGTGGCTCAGTTGGTTAAGCGACTGCCTTTGGCTCAGGTCATGATCCTGGAGTCCCGGGATCGAGTCCCGCATCGGGCTCCCTGCTCGGCAGGGAGTCTGCTTCTCCCTCTGACCCTCCTCCCTCTCATGCTCTCTGTCTCTCATTCTCTCTCTCTCAAATAAATAAATAAATAAAATCTTTAAAAATATATATATACTAGTGGATAAAAATGATCAGTTTAATAGATGCAGAGAAAGTGCTTGATAAAATTCAACCTCCATTTATGATTCAAAACTCATAGCAAAGTACGAATAAAAGAAAACTTCCTTAATTAGAAAAAGCATATCTACAAAAAACCTATAACCAGCATCAAACTTAATGGTGAGATTTGAAAGTTTTCTTCTTGAGGGCGCCTGGGTGGCTCAGATGGTTAAGCGTCTGCCTTCGGCTGAGGTCATGATCCCAGGGTCCTGGGATCGAGTCCCACATCGGGCTCCCTGCTCCTTGGGAGCCTGCTTCTCCCTCTGCCTCTCTCTCTCTCTCTCTCTGTCTCTCATGAATAAATAAATAAAATCTTTATTAAAAAAAAAGAAAGTTTTCTTCTTGAGATCGGGAAAAAGACAAGGGAGCCCACTCTCCTCACTTAATATTCATCATTTTATTGGATATTCTAGCTAATACAGTCAGGCAAGAAAGAGAATATATGAAAATTAGAAAAGAATCCTGTTAAATCTATTGTTTGCCGATGATGACTATATACATGGAAAATCCAGAAGAATCTATAGATCAGTTATTAGAACTAATAAGTTTGGCCACATTGCTGGGTACAGAGCCAATATGCAAAATTTCATTATGTTTATATATACAAACTTATCTCAGAGAGATTGCAGGTTCAGTTCTAGACCACTACAATAAAGCAAATATTGCAATAAAGCAAGTGAAGTGAAATTCTTTGGTTTCTCAGTGCATATAAAAGTGATGTTTATACTATATTGTAGTCTTTTAAATGTGCAATGGCAGTATGTCTAAAAAAAGTATAATACCTTAAAAAATACTGCTAAAAAATGTTAACCGTCATCTGGGCTTTCAGCAGAGGTGTATTCACTGATGACAGATCACTATAACAAATAATAATAATGAAAAAGTTTGAAATATTGCAAGAATTATCAAGTGTGACACAGACATGAAGTGAGCAAATGCTGTTGGAAAAATGGTGCTGTTAGACTTGCTTGACACAGGGTTGCCACAAACCTTCAATTTGTCAAAAATGCAATACCTGCAAAGTGCAATAGAGTGAAGCACAATAAAATGTAGTGGGCCTATACCAGCAATGAAGTTAAAAAATATATGAAAATATTATTTACCATAGAGTAAAGAAAGTTCAAATACCTAGGAATAAATCCCACAAAATATATGCAAAGTCTTTGTGCAGAAGATTATAATACATTATTATTATTTTTAAAAACCAGAACATTTATTGTGTGATTAATTGTTGAAATCCTTAGGAAGAACTGGGTGCTGAACAGCTGCCCTCTTGGGTTTAGGTGATGTTCCTTCATGGAATCCACGCCTGAATCTGGGGTGTACAATTTTTAGCTTCCTCATTTGACCAGCCCCAGTGGTATTTTGTCTTTTAGCCTTGGCACTCCAGTTATACTTTCTCTTCCTCTTGGCAGGATAGCACATTTGCCACAGGTCGACTTCCAAAGGTGATAGGCCTTAGAACCACGGTGGTGGCACAATGTGCACGTCTTACTGCAACACTTTCCAGATGATGCTGTCCCCTTTGTCATCTTGTTTCTGTGGCCAAAATCCTATAGTTATTGAAAGAAATGAAAGAATAAATAAATGGAAAGATATATTCTTAGATTGAAAGACTCAATATTGTAAAGTGTCAGTTCTCCCCAACTTGATATATAAATAAAATAATCCCAGTAAAAATCCCAGCAGGGTTTTGCCGGAGTTTTTGCAAGGAAATTTGACAAACTGGTTCTAAAAAATATGTAGAGGAATGAAAGGCCATAAATAGCATATATAAAAATACTTGAGTGAATAAAAACAAGTTGGAAACATTTGCTCTATTAGGTGTCAAGATTTAGTCTAAAGCTTTTATGGAATAGTCTAATAGGTCCTAGGAATAGAATACAATCCTAGAAACAAAATCTTTGATTTGCAATAAAGATTGTACTGTAGAGCAGTGAGGAAAGAATGGTAAATATTGCTGGGACTACTGAATAGCCCAAGAGAAAGGAAAGAAGGGAAAGAAAAGAAACTTGATCCTTACCTCACACACCATACACACAAAAAATCAATTCTAGTTGGATTGCATACCAACATGTTAAAGACAATACAATAAGCTCCTAAAAGATAATCTAGGAGAATATATTGACCTCAGTGTAGGGGAAGACATCTCAAATAGGACATACAAATGGCTAAAAAGGAAAAGTGATAAATTTTGACAAATTAAAATGAAGAACTTTGCATCACCAAAGGACACCATTAAAAGAGTGAAAAGGTAGGGCGCCTGGGTGGCTCAGTTGGTTAAGCGACTGCCTTCGGCTCAGGTCATGATCCCGGAGTCCTGGGATTGAGTCCCACATCGGGCTCCCGGCTCAGCGGGGAGCCTGCTTCTCCCTCTGACCCTATCCCCTCTCATGCTGTTTCTCTCTCTCTCTCTCTCTCTCAAATAAATAAATAAAAAATTTAAAAAAAAAAAGAGTGAAAAGGTAAATCACAGAGTAGAAGCAGGTATTTGTAACACATGTAATTAACAAAAGGTTTGTATTTAGAACTGCTATAAGTAATAAAAATACAATCCAGCTTGCAGCTTTTGGCTCAGAGGTGGCCAAGGTGCAACTTTCTTTGGCTGTCCTTAACCGGGTTCATCTGACATCAGCTGCCTGCACCGTGGTGCCTAAATTCAACCCCAGTGAAATAAAAATCATTTACCTGAAGTGTACCAGTGGGGAAGTTGGTGCTCTGTCTGTCCAGGCCCCCAAGATTGGCCTCTTGAGTCTTTCTTCCAAAAAGGGTAATGGTGACCTAGCCAAGCAACTGGTGATTGGAAAGGGTCTGAGGATTACAGTGAAGATGGCCATTCAGGACAGACAGGTCCAAATTGAGGTAGTACTTTCTGCCTCTGCCCTCATTATCAAAGCCCTCAAGGAACTGCCAAGGTATAGAAAGAAGCAGAAAAATATTAAGTACAATGGAAATACCAGTTTTGATGAGATTGTTGACATTGCTGGACAGATGGGACACCCATCTTTAGTTAGAGAACTCTCTGGAACCGTTAAAGAGACCCTAGGGACTGGCTCTCTGCTCCTCCCCGTTCGACAGACAGCCGCATCTTCTGGTGCAGTGCCAGCTGCATCCCCGAGACACGATGGTGAAGGTTGGAGTGAACGGATTTGGCCGTATTGGGCACCTGGTTACCAGGGCTGCTTTTAACTCTGGCAAAGTGGATATTGTCACCATCAATGACCCCTTCATTGACCTCAACTACATGGTCTACATGTTCCAGTATGATTCCACCCATGGCAAATTCCACGGCACAGTCAAGGCTGAGAACGGGAAGCTTGTCATCAATGGAAAGTCCATCTCCATCTTCCAGGAGCGAGATCCCGCCAACATCGAATGGGGTGATGCTGGTGCTGAGTATGTTGTGGAGTCCACTGGGGTCTTCACCACCATGGAGAAGGCTGGGGCTCACTTGAAGGGCGGGGCCAAGAGGGTCATGATCTCTGCTCCCTCTGCCAATACCCCCATGTTCGTGATAGGTGTGAACCATGAGAAGTATGACAACTCTCTCAAGATTGTCAGCAATGCCTCCTGTACCACCAACTGCTTGGCTCCTCTGGCCAAGGTCATCCATGACAACTTCGGCATCGTGGAGGGACTCATGACTACCGTCCATGCCATCATTGCCACCCAGAAGACCGTGGACAACCCCTCTGGGAAGCTGTGGCACGACGGCTGAGGGGCTGCCCAGAACATCATCCCTGCTTCCACTGGCACTGCCAAGGCTGTGGGCAAGGTCATCCCTGAGCTGAATGGGAAGCTCACTGGCATGGCCTTCCGTGTCCCCACCCCCAATGTGTCCATCGTGGATCTGACCTGCCGCCTGGAGAAAGCTGCCAAATACAACATCAAGAAGGTGGTGAAGCAGGCATCAGAGGGCCCCCTCAAGGGCATCCTGGGGTACACTGAAGACCAGGTTGTCTCCTGCAACTTTAACAGTGACACCCACTCCTCCACCTTCCATGCCGGGGCTGGCATTGCTCTCAACGACCACTTTGTCAAGCTCATTTCCTGGTATGACAATGAATTCGGCTACAGCAACCGGGTGGTGGACCTTATGGTCCACATGGCCTCCAAGGAGTAAGAGCCCCCTGGACCACCAGCCCCAGGGAGAGCAAGAGGAAGAGAGGCCCTCAGCTGCTGGGGAGTCCCTGCCCCAACTTATCCCCCAAAACACTGAAAATCTCCCGACCTCCACCATTTCCATCCCAGATCCCCTGAAGAAGGGGAGGGGCTTGGGGAGCCCTACCTTGTCATGTGCCATCTATAAAGTATACTGTACCCAGCCAAAAAAAAAAAGAGAGACCCTAGGGACTGCAATACTGTGGGCTGTGATGTTGAAGGCTGCCACCCTCATGACATCATAGATGACATCAACAGTGGTACAGTGGAATGCCCAGCTATTGAGGGCTACAAAGGAAAATACTTCAATAAAGGATCATTTGATTAAAAAAAAAAAAAAAAAAAAGACACTCCAACCGTAAAATAGGCAAGAGACTTGAACAGGCATTTTATAAAAGAGGATTTCCAAATGGTCAAGAAACATAAGTCATCAGTGATATGCAAACTAAAAGCATACACCAATCAGAATGGCCCAAATAAAAACTAATATGACCAAGTATTGGAAAGGGTACAGAGTAATAGGAATGTTCCTCAATACCAGCAGGAGTGCATATTTGGTACAACCCCTTTGGAAAATAGTTTGGCATTGTCTACCAATGTTTATCATTTCTATGACTCAACCATTCCATTCCTAGGTTTATATACAAAATAAATGCGTGCACATGTGTACCAAGAGACATGAACAAAAATACTCATAGCAGCATCATTCATAATAGCCAAAAACTAGAAAGAACCCAAATTTCATCAGTGGTATATTGATAAATTATGGTATATTCATGGAATATTATATAGCAATGAAAACGAATAAGCTTACCTGCAACAACATAGTTGAGTCTTTCAAACATAATGTTGAGTGAAAGAAGCTAGTCTTAAAATATTCTGCATTATTTCTCTTTATATAGAATTCAGGCAGAATAAAGCAACACTATTTAGGAATGCATATTTAGGTGGCCCAAGTATAAAGAAAAGCAAGAAAATGATTCCCTAAGTTAGGACAATGGTTATGGAGGAAGGGAACAAGTAATGATTGGGAGGGTCATTAATGGGGCTTATAAAGTGCTGGGAATGATCTGTTTCTTGGCCTAGGTAGTAGTTTATATAGGTGTTTGCTTTGTGATAATTTATTGAGCTGCACATTTTTGTGTACTTTTCTTTGTGTTATATTTCACAATAAAGATTTGAAGAGTCAGTGTGTAATATAGTTATTAAGAGAGCTAACTTTGGACTTGGACTGCCTGTTTGTTGGCCATCTTGGGCAAGTTACTTGATTTTGCTGAGCTTCAATTTCTTGAATGATAAAAAAGTAATGGTAGTATCAACCTCAGTGAGGAATCAAAAAGATGATGCCTACAAAATGCTTAGAAAGTAATTGACATGTACAGTAAGGATCACTAAGGAACACTGGGTCTTGGCTGTAATAATAAAGATGATCAGAACGAAGATAGGATATCTAACTATTTTAAGTTCAGATTTTTGGATCCAAGCAAATGCTATCCAGGTCTTTTGGTCAGAGTTCTTGATTACAAGCAATAGAAATTAGTTTTGGCTGCCTTAAGCAGAAAATGGATTATTGGAAGAATATAGGAGGCTCACCACATTGTTGGAAAGCCGAAGAGTAGGCTGGTCCAGAGGCTAAGCAGCAAGAACAATTTGGTGAGGGCTGTTTGGCTGCCACTAGATGCATTCTCTCCCTCCTTTGTGCCACTGCTATTTCCAGTTCTTGGTGGGGATATTTTAGGTCATGTGCCTGGTCCCTAACTTCCTGTATTTGGAAAAAGAAGGGTCTTCCATTCTGACTTCTTGTGTACTGTTTACAAAGTCAGTCCCCTCCAGGAGAAGGTTGAGTATTTGAAAGCCAAAAGATCCACAGGTGACTACTACATCCAGGGTCCTGAAAGAACCTGCAATTATAATTGTGTGCTATCTTTGAGGACTGTCAGGGACTAGAAATGAACCTCTGTATCAATTTCCAAAGGGGAAAAGAGATTAGAATCCAGAATCTGTAGACCATTAAACTTGAAGCAGCTTCTCAGCAAAGTTCTAGAATATGTCACAAATGGTTTGTGAACATTTAGTAAGGAAATAAGCGCGGCCAGCATGGGCATCCTAAAAACAAATTTGACCACCTAATGATTTTCTAATCGAGTCCTCTCTACTCTGTCTCAGATATCACTACTAGGTCCTCATTATCTCTCATGTGAACTTTGCCAAGGTCTCCTATCTGATCCGGTAAGATCCATCTTACCATCAGCTGCTATAGAATCCTACCCCAAAATACAAATTTGACCATGTCATTTCCTAGCTTAAACTTAAGCTTAAAATTTTTGATCATCTGTGGGATAGAGGTCCTTCTCAGTCTTCCCTGCTGGACTGAAAGCTTCATGAGGGCCAGAACTGTGTCTGCTTTAGTGCATCATCTCCAGGATCTAGTGTGGAGCCAGGCACTTGTTAGGGATTCGTGAAGTATTGAGTTGAATCGATGGGATTTGTGTCTCTTGGCTCAGGTCTCTGCACACACTGAACTTGCTATACACACTGAACAGCCGTGGTGTTTTGTTTATTTTACTAATGTTTATTCTTTTTATTTCTGTGAAGTGCTTCTAAATATTTCCTTTAAATTTTTTTGTGTACAATACAGTATTGTTAATTATTGGCACAATATTGTACGGCACATCTCTAGAACTTACTCATCCTATATAATTTAGATTTTATACCCATTGATTAGCAACTCCACATTTTCCTCTCCCTGTAGGCCCTGACAAACATCATTCTATTCTCTGATTTTATGGGTTTGGCTATTTTAGATACCTGTATAAGTGGAATTGTACAATATTTGTCCTTCTGTGACTGGCTTATTTCACTTGAAATAATGTTCTCAAGGTTCATCCATGTTACCACATGTTGCAGGATTTCCTTCTCTTAAAAAATATAATATTCCATTGTATGTATCTACCACATTTTCTTTATCCATTCATCTGTCAGTGGACAGTTAGGTTGTTATCACATCTTGGCTATTGTGACTAGTGCCACACTGAAATATTGGAGTGCTAATATCTCTTTGAGATCCTGATTTAAATTCTTTTGGATTAATACCTGGAAATGGGATTGGTAGATGATATGGTAATTCTATTTTTAATTTTTTGAGGAATCTTTATACCGTTTTCCATAGTGGCTACACCATTTTGCATTCTCATGTAGGTGCAAGGGTTCCAATTTCTACACATCCTCTGCAATACTTGTCTGTTGTTGTTGTTGTTGTTTTGATAATAGCCATCCTAACAGTGTAAGATGATATCTCATTTTTGTGGTTTTGATTTGCATTTCCTGATGACTAGTAATGTTGAACATATTTTCGTATACTTCTTGGCCATTTGGATGTCTTCTTTGGAGAAATGTATATTCCAGTCTTAAGCCCATTTTTAAATCGGGTTATTGGATTGTTTTGCTATTGAGTTATAGGAGATTTAAATTTATTTTGGAAATTAACCTCTTTTCAGATAAATGGTTGGCAAATATTTTTTCTCACTTCATAGGTTGTCTTTTCCTCTGTTGATTGTTTCCTTTGCTATGCAGAAGCTTTTCTGTTTGATGTAGTCCCACTTGTCTATTTTTGTTTTTGTTACATGTGCTTTTGGTGTCATATCCATAAAATCGTGAAGCTTTGTTGTGAGACCAATGTCATGAAGCTTTTCCCCTACGTTTTCTTCTAGGAGCTTTATAGTTTAAGTCTCATGTTTTTAATCCATTTTGAGTTTATTTTTGTATGGTGTGAAATAAGGGTCCAATTTCATTCTTTTGCATGTGGATATCCAGTTTTTCCAACACAGTTTGTTGAAGAGACTATCCTTTCCCCATTGTGTATTGTTGGTACCCTTTTTGAAGATCAATTGATCATATATGTACAGATAGATTTCTAGACTCTTACTCTGTTTCATTGGTCTATAGGTCTGTCTTTATGCCATACTCTTTTAATTTTTGTAACTTTGTAATATATTTTGAAACCAGGAGGTATGATATCTCCAGTTTTGTTTATCTTTCTTTCCTTTTTTTTTTTTTTTTTTTAAAGATTTTATTTATTTGAGAGAGAGGGAGAGGGAGAGAGCACAAGTGGGGGGGGGTGCAGAGAGAGAAGCAGACTCCCCGCTGAGCAGAGAGCCCACATGGAGCTCAATTCCAGGACCCTGAGATCATGACCTGAGCTGAAGGCAGACACTTAACCGATTGAGCCACCCAGGCACCCCTAATATGGACATTTTAACAGTCTGAAGCTCCAGTCTATGAACATGGGATGTCATTCCATTTTTTTGTGTCTTCATTAATTTTTTCATCATTGTTCTGTAGTTATGCCATGGTGTTTTTTGGTGTGTGTTCTTTTGCTCATTGAATCCTCTCTACCTGCAATGCCCTTTTTCAATGCCCTTGCCTGTGGGCAAGTCCTCCTTGTTCTTTAAGATAGCATAATTGCCATATCTTTCAGGAAAAGTCCTTTGATCACCTTTCTTCCCTAAATTAAATACCCCCTATGTTCCTGTGATATCAAGGGCATAATTCTGTTCTAAATAATAACACATTTGTATTACAATTGTCTGTTTATGAGTTTCTCTTTCTCTGTAGATTGAGCTCTTTAAGGGCACAAGTCATGTCTAATTTAACTGTATTCCCAGGATGGAATATGGTGCTTGGCATGTAGCAGGGACCTAGTAAAGGTCTGTTGAATGTATTAGGCAAAGCCATTAACTCATGGTTCCCGTTTTAAAATTTAGTTTAATGTAATTTATTTGAGAGAGAGAGAGAACGAGCATGGAGTGGGAGGGGCGGAGGGAGAATGAGAAGCAGATTCCCTGTTTAAGCAGGATGCCTGATGTGGAGCTCAGTCTCAGGACCCTGAGATCATGACCTGAGCCGAAGGTAGACACTTAACCCACTGAGCCACCCAGGCACCTCTCAGGGTTCCCTTATTCATGTGGTTGCTGTGTATACCTTTTCTCATCAGAAAGAACCAGGACTCCTTAGAGAAATGGCTGGGGCAGAGCATTTATAAGATGAGCCTGGAACTTTTGCTATAAGCCAGACTACACGGACACAGGAGCCAACTCTGAAGAGCTCCCAATGGCCAAAACTAGGAAAACTTGAAACACATAAAATATGTTAAAAACTGCTTGTTTCTAACAATACTTTACAAAACCTCCAAATCATTATATGGAGATTGCTATGATTCTAACTTAGTATTCTGACAATTAGGGAAGACTCAATTTTTTTTTTAAATTTTATTTATTTATTTGACAGAGAGAGACACAGCGAGAGAGGGAACACAAGCAGGGGGAGTGGGAGAGGGAGAAGCAGGCTTCCCGCGGAGTGGGGAGCCCGATGCAGGGCTCGATCCCAGGACCCTGGGATCATGACCTGAGCCGAAGGCAGACGCTTAATGACTGAGCCACCCAGGTGCCCCGGAAGACTCAATTTTTTTATCCTGCCTTTCTTTTATGAGTAATACTTCAGAGTAACCAAATGGTTGATGGGAAGGAGATTTTTTTTTTTAATAGAAGAATTCTAACTCATAAATGTAGAAGGTGCTAGAATTATGAAAATCATTTTCTAGTCTCTAATGAAATGATGGATCTATTTTAGACAGTGATCATGAATGGCTACTAAAGCCATTAGGTGAAATAAAGGCTGAGAACATGAACCCACTCACCAATCTTTATGTCATTAAAGTTGTGACAAGCATATATTTTGTGCTTCCTGATGTGATGCAATGGGAACTTAATGTGCCATGTCTGGAGTAGTCCTGTGAGATCAAAACTGAACCTGAATCTAAATCTCTAGGTCAACACCATCCAAAATAATTTTCTTTGATGATGAAAATGTTTCTGTGCTATCCAGTACCCACTAGCAACCTGTGGCTATTGCGTACTTGAAATGTGGCTAATAAGACTAGGAGACTGAATTTTAATTTTTATTTAATTTTAATTAATTTAAATTGAGCTACAGGCTAATGGCTACTGTATTAGACAGCACAGCTCTAGATCTAAGATCAATTTACAGGTAATTACAGTGAGTAGAAGAATCATGAAATCATGAAAATTCAGTCAGCCAAATTCAGAATGTGGGAAAGTCTGCAGGTCATATGACTTTTCATTTCAACAAATATATTTTATGAAAAACAATGGGGTGAGGAATGATATAGATTAAGAGACCTAAGACACACATAAACTAAATCTAGTGTGTGAACCTTATTTGGATCCTGATTTCAAACAAATTGGCTGTTAGAAAAAAAATCTGAGACAATTGGAGGCATTTGAATGTGGATTGTGTATTAAATGATATTAAGGAATTGCCGATTTTGTAGGAACGATAATGGTACCATACCTACATTGAAAGTCTTTTTCTTTAGAGATGTGTTCTAAATGAATATAATGATGTCTTCGCTTTGCTTTAAATAATCCACTGTGTGTGTGGTAGTGGGGCAGGAAGGTAGGGGACAAAAGAAACAAGATGTAAAATGTTGTTGAGAAGATAATGAGTACATGAATCTCTGTTCCACTGTTCTCTAATTTTGTGCGTATTTAAATTTTTCTAAAATAAAGAAGTTTTAACTAACTAGAATTCAAATAAAAATTTGAAAAAGAAAATAGAGAAGTTTTTACAAAGCAGTAATTAATATACCTAAAATATATAAAGAATGACAAGGGAATAATTTACTCAGAATTCAGAATATGGGGAGATATGATTGGGAAGGGGCATTAGACAGAGGACTTCTAATGTATGAATACTTACCTCATTACTGACTAAGTAGGGATTGGTATTAACATTTTTAGCTTTGTGTCTCCTTTTCATGCCATCTTTTGTATGTATGATATATTTTACAATAAAAAGTAGAAAGAAAGCTTACTGTTAGGACATAAATCTTACAGAATCCAATTGCAGGAAGCACGGACATTATGGGAGTTAGAAAGTGGTCAGGTAGATTTTCTGTGTCTCTTTTCCTCTTGGACCCCAAAGTCCCTTGTTTCTACTTCTCTTTCATGAATGATCATTTTCCTGTCTCTAACAGTTGTCTTCAATGCTTAGTCATCTGCTTCTACTTGGCCTGTGAAGGTTTTTCCCAAATGGCATTTCTGTCCCTTACCTGAGGCTCTTCACAGTCTGTTTTGGCCTGTGGTACCAACCCCAGATTTTGGGGAAGAGAATTGGACTGACTTTTGGGCATATGTTCACCCAAAACCAATAAGCATGGCTAGCATAGTAGACATTGGTCACAGGGACAGCCCCTTCAAGGCTGTGGACAGGGGAGGTTCTTAAGAAAGGGTTATAGATCAGGGAAATACAAATCAAAACCACAATGAGATACCACCTCACACCAGTCAGAATGGCTAAAATTAACAAGTCTGGAAACAACGGATGTTGGCGAAGATGCAGAGAATGGGGAACCCTCTTACACTGTTGATGGGAATGCGAGCTGGTGTAGCCACTCTGGAAAATAGTATGGAGGTTCCTCAAAAAGTTGAAAATAGAGTTACTGTATGACCCAGCAGTTGCACTACTGGGTATTTACCCCAAAGATAACAAATGTAGTGATCCGAAGGGACATGTGCACCCCAATGTTTATAGCAGCAATGTCCACAAAAGCCAAACTATGGAAAGAGCCTAGATGTCCATTGACAGATGAATGGATAAAGAAGATGTGGTACATATATATATATACACACACAATGGAATATCATGCAGCCATCAAAAAAATGAAATCTTGCCATTTGCAAGGACGTGGATAGAGCTAGAGGGTATTATGCTAAGCAAAATAAGTCAATCAGAGAAAGACAATTATCATATGATCTCACTGATATGCAGAACTTGAGAAACAAATTCAGAGGAAGAGAGGAAAAAATGAAACATGATGAAACCAGAGAGGAAGAAAAGCCATAAGAGATTCTTTATCTCAGGAAACAAACTGAGGGTTGCTGGAGTGGTGGGGGGTGGGAAGGATGGGGTGGTTGTGTGATAGACATTGGGGAGGGTATGTGCTATGGTGAGTGCTGTGAATTGTGTAAGACTGTTGAATCACAGACCTGTGCCTCTGAAACAAATAATACATTATATGTTAATAAAAAAAAGAAAGGGTGTAGACATCTCTAATATAATATCATCATCTCTGACAGTGAAAGATTTGAAACAAACTCCAGCTCTAACAATAGAGACTTGAGGATTGGTTAAAGAAATTTTAATATGGATTATTGGATAATATACAGTCATTTAAAATTATGATATAGTACCATTTCTATTGACTCTGAAAAATGAATAATGTTCAGTAACATTTCGTGCATGTCCTTTCAGAAATATAAACACAAAATATATATATATGGGGACTCCTGGATGGCTCAGTCGTTAAGCGTCTGCCTTCGGCTCAGGTCATGATCCCAGGGTCCTGGGTTCAAGCCCCGCATCGGGCTCCCTGCTCCGCGGGAAGTCTGCTTCTCCCTCTCCTACTCTCCCGCTTGTGTTCCCTCTCTCGCTATGTCTCTCTCTGTCAAATAAATAAATAAAATCTTCATTAAAAAAAAGAAATATATATGTGTGTGTTTGTGTGTGTATAAGATTTGAGCCCTAGAATGAGTGGAAACTCTGAAACATTAATGGAATAATTAATGAAAAGCTATATGTTAGAGAACCTTGAGCTAGTGGGTATTATAGTCCCAACTGGTCAACTCATGTTACAGTATTTTCCAGTAGAACCTATGGTCTTCATGCCCCACACAAAATTAATGAATGGAGATAGGGGGCAAAATATATAAACATATAGATGTATATACATCTGTCTCCCTCTGTCTCTCTCTCTCTCTCTCTCTCTCTATATATATATACACACATATGTATGTATGTGTATATTTATAAAATATAAATATATTTCTGAAAGGATATGCACCAAAATGTTAACAAAGATTATCTTTGGCTAATGGGATTGTGGTTGGTTATATTGTTTTTTGTTTCTTTTTGCTCATTTTTCTACATTGAATAATGGATTATTTGTATATTAAAGTCTGGAAGGGTAAACGTAAATGTTTTCTTATCTGTATTTAATTTGTTTTACAATGAGTAAAGCATGAGTAATTTTAAAAAGTTAATTTGAAATAAATAATATAGATGTGCAAAGCCCTGCATTAAAGTTAAAAAGTCAATTATTTTCCAAAAATGTTTCAAAAATAGAGCACAGGTGAGACTGGGCTTAGAGTAAGTTTATTTTTATATGCCCTGGAGATCTTGATTGACTTATTTAGGCTAACAGGGTAAATCTGCAGTTAAAAAAAATCTAGTGCCAAACCAAGAAACCAAGAAACAGTCTCTTAACTATAGAGAACAAACTGATGGTTACCAGAGGGGAGGTGGGTGGGTAGGGGATGGGTTAAATAGGTGATGGGGATTAAGGAGTGCGCTTGTGATGAGCACTGGGTGATTTGTGGAAGTGTTGAATCACTATATTGTACACCTGAAACTAATATTACATTGTATGTTAACTAACTAGAATTTAAATAAAAACTTAAGAAAAAAGGAAATATAAGGAAACAAACACAAAATCTAGTGCTCAGAGTATTATATCAAGAAATACTGTGTCCTTATTAAGAGTTTATAGTCTCATGTACTCTGTGTGGATTAGAACACATCTGAAGAAGTTGTCCATTTTAGCTCCTTACTTCAAATGGAACAAAGAGGGACAACAAAAGGAGGCCAGAGGTCAGAGGTCACCTGAGGGATGATTGAGAGAACTGGAGATGGTCAGCCTGTGGAGGAACTTGCAGGAAAGTTGATAGCAGGCTATAAATATTTGAAAGGATATTGTGGGGAGGGATTGAAGAGCAGAGGTTATTAGGAAGCAGATTCTACTTAGGTCAACATAGGGAAGAACTTCGTATCTTCATTATCTCTTGGTGAAAGGGCCTCTTCACCAAGTAGCAGAGACTGGGGGAACATCTGACAATTGTCTGAGACTCAGTTCCTTTGTTGGGAGGTGTAAAGAAAGCTTAGTCCTCCTGAGTTTCTCCTTCACTCTCACACGACTCCCACTCACAGCACTTCTGACAGCAGATCTGGGTTTCTCCACCAAGCAATTCTGTGACACCGCCTGGGTGTCCTACAATTTAACTGAATTATGGAGATAGTGTCAGACCCCACAGGTTAAGGGCTTCATCCCATGAGACTGTCAACCCCCCCCAACTTCAGATGCCAGTCTCAAGTAGTAGGTCCCGGATTACCCACAACTGCTGTCTGACTTGACTATGAATTGAAGTTTCCCATGACCTCCCCCTTCCTTGGATTTGATGATTTGCTAGAGCAGCTCAGAGAACTCAGGGAAATACTTAACATTTACCAGTTTATTAAAGGATATGAGAAAGGATACAGATGAATAGTCAGATGAAAAGACACAGAGGGAAAGGTCTGGGAGGGTCCTAAAGTGCCGGAGTTTCTGTCCCCTTGGAGTTGGGGTACATCCCTCTCCCAGTATATGGATGTGTTCACCAACCTAGAAGCTCTCCAAACCCTGTACTTTGGGGATTTTTATGGAGGTTTTATCACATCGGTGTGATCAATCATTAACTTCATTTCCAGCCCCCCTCCCCTCTCTGGAGAATGGGGGTTGGGGCTAACAATTCCAAGCCTCTGATCATGGCTTGGTCTTTCTGGTGAGCAGCCCCCATCCAGGAGCCCACTCAGAGTCACCTCTTTGGAACAAAAGACACTTCTATCACCAGAGAAGATCCAAGGGACTTAGGAACTCTGTGTCAGGAACCAGAGTCAAAGAATAAAACGTGCTCATAGTGCTCTTTTCACTTAGGAAATCATCAGGATTTTCAGAATTCTGTGCCAGGAACTGGGGGCAGAGACTATATATTTTCTATTATGTCACAAGAGGAAAATTGGGTAGCATAAGCTCTAAGGTCTTTCTACTTATGAGAGTGTGAGTTGATAAAAAATAATCTTTTCACATATAAAAAAAGTGAGACTAGATTTAAGTTGGATCACGAATATTTGCCCATCATTTGCACTTTTATGTTGCTACCAAACTCTGACATTTGCAGTATTTGCGGTTTACTTCATTTAAATTGTATTTCGTACTGAGAAGTGGACTTTGGGCTTCAGTTTCTTGTGGTCTTAACTAGAGGAGGTTAAGCCAGGGCCTGTCTAAATACACTAAACCATATGCTTTTCTGAATGCTCAAGGAAAGGCTATATCAATAAACCATAAAACTTAGTAGCACCTGAGGGTTAGGAGCATGACTGCCTGGGTTTGAATCCTGCTTCTGTGCCTTAGTGTCTTTACCTGCCAAATGGCAAAAATACCAGCCATAGGCTTGTTGTGAGCTTGGGAACATGGCCTTCATTATGCATTTCACCTTTATACTCTGTGAAGCTACCTACCAGTTCTCCAATAAGTCACTGGTGAATGAGTGAGTGAAAGAAATTACAAAAATCCTTTCCCCTAGCTACAGTGACGTGAGCTTACTGAATGTAGAGGCGACACTCCATCCTGTGATGCTGAATTCCAGTGCATTTCATCCTAAATCTCACTCGGCCTTCTATGTTTTGCTTAATTTAACCATATGCTTCCTGAGAAATGTGATCCTTGAATTAGAATGAATTTTGTAGGGGCTTGTTTTGGAAAGGAACGTATTTTTTTCATGAATGGGGTATGCTGGTCTGAGAATACTTGGGTGTGAGGACTTGAATAATTAATGCACTAGACCTCTCAGAAGTGGATGCCCAGAATATTTTTGGAAAGAGAAAGTTGGTTGAAACTGCCAGATTGTTTTTTTTCAAGATACAAGATAATTATGATTGTGTTGCCTCTCAAATACTGAATTTTTCTTTCCATGATTTTCTAGAGAATGAAGATCTAGAAAACACCAACGTCACCTCTGCAGTGGCTTCGGCCTCTGATCCAGAACCCCATTCCTCACCTTACAGGTAGGGGCAGCAACTGGTTGGCTCCTAGACGCTTATCTTCTGAGATAAGGAATTGATGAAAGGCGTGGACAGCGACTTTAAGGGGGTGGACAAGTTGGAGTAAAGAGTATAGATGATTTGGTAGATATAGATGATAGCCCTTAAGTGTGCTTAGGGGCAGTGTGAGATCTCTTTCAGGTGATGAAATTTTCTTTTCTCTCAGAGAACAAAACTGTAACAAATAGTGTAGTGTCTTCTTCTGAAGCCCAGGTTGAAATGTTAAAACATTAGACATGGATGGATCCCAGGTGGACTTTGAAGAGAATGTCTATTTGCTTTTTACCCATAAGATGCACATACACACACACAAACACACTTTTGGAGGGTTTTTTTTTTTTTAAGTCTAATTTTTAGATTAAACCATTATGATGACCTTCAGATTGTTATTCTTAATTTTCTGCTCCATCCACTTCATCTACCTACTGTCATTGATACCATAGTGTATAGCAGAAAGGGAAGAGTTGTACTGAGCTCTGGAATAAGTGGAAACATGAAACATTAATGGAATAATTAACAAAAACCCATATTTTGCAGTAATAGATAATAATGGAGTTAATAGATATTATAGTCCAACTGATCTTATGGCACAATATTGTCCAGTAGAACCAGTGTGGTCTCCATGCCTCACACAAAGTTGGTGGCTGGGGGAAGAGAGGAATGTCAAGATATTTAAACAATATGTTATTTCTTTTAAAAAATTTTTTTTAAATTTTATTTTAAATTCTATGCCCAATGTGGGGCTTGAACTCACGACACTGAGATGAAGAGTCGCATGCACTACTGACAGCCAGCCAGTTGCCCCCAATCTGTTATTTCTTCAGTAGAAGTTCTTTCTTCTTACCTTTATATATGGAATAAAACTTTTTTCCCCCAGAATTCAGATGATGGAAGATAATGATTAATGTAATAATAATACAGTTGGTGATATATAGCCATACTTTATTGAATTTTTCTCCGTAATAATGATAATAAAATAGTTAGCTTTTTACAGAATATTTCTATTTGCTCAATACTGTACTAGGTGTTAAAATGTATTATATCATGTAATCCTCCTAACAGCCCTACTGAAATAGGTTTTTTTTTTTATGATGAGGAAAACAAAAGAGTGAATTGAAAAATTTCCTAAGTTTATGGAGCTTTAGGTTTGTTCTACTTTAAAGCTTGTTCCCATGAGTCACATTGGAAGGGTTTTGAGTTCCATGCTTAGACTTACTAGGTTATTTATATAACAGTCCTTTTAGAAGACAAAGCCTCCCCAAGGCTTTGATGATTTGAGACAATTCTTATCCTCATCAAATCCCAGGAGAGGAGCTCCTTTCCGTCTTCCTGCCCTCACCCTTTTTCTGTACATGGTGATTTGAAGGATATTTGGGAGATGGCTTTTGGCACAGAACTGATTTTTCCTCCTAAGAGTAAATAAAGTTTTTGAGCGAAGAATGTACAACATTCTTAGAAAAAAGGAGATCTAATGTTAAAGCTTTGTTTCTAAAATCTAGTGTGTGAAGAAAGAAATCCAGCCCAGATGACACCTGAAGTGTAGTGTTTATGTTTTGTATATATTAGAACTGGAAGGGCACAACTCTCTCTCTTCGCCAGTGAGGCTAGCCTGGCTGGCCAGGCTCTCCCCTCCCTTGGGATGCCCTCCCTACCCTGGGTCAGCACACACCAGAAGGCTTACAGTGGGAGTTTTTCCTTTTCGTGGTTTATCACTGGCATCAAGTGGTTTGCAATTTGTCTTTCCCAGAACACCCTTCATTGATTCTTCAGAGCGTACAATGCTAATGTGAATATTAAATTTATGTGGCTGTGGCGTGTCCTGTTTAGAATTGTTTTTTAATAAGCAGAACCATATTTGTGCAAAGTAGCATGCACAAAGGCAAAGAAGAGCCTTTAGATGCATACACAGTAAGGTCAGGCTAATGATCAGATTCACTGTTGTAGTCTCACATGCCAGGACTGCTCTTTTGCTCCCAAACGAAAATGAACTTACTCATTTGTTTATTCAACAAATATCTGGAGGCCATCTCCTGTTTATTCATTCAACAGTTATTTGTTGAGCGCCTGCTTGCTACTTACCTGGCGGTGTTCTAGGCAATGAAGATACTACAAATGAACAAGCAATCCAAGTTCCCGGTCTCATGGAGTTTACATTCTAGTGGGAGGGCAGACAGAAAGCAAGTATACATCATATTTCATAGACTCTTAAGTTGCCATGAACTCTAAGAGGTACTGTTATTTTATGAACTACCAAGAAAGGGAAAACGCCCAAGGTAGAGAGTCTAATAAGAGACACCCCCCCGCACACACACACCATGGGGCTAGGATATCAAAAGCCTAAACCTTCAGTAAAAAGATAAGAAAAAGTCCCTCCACACAGAAGGATTGCAAGGAACCTTTAATGTCTCCACCTTGGCACTGTGTAAGAGGTGGAAAAAATATCTCCCCTGAGAATATGAACCACGAGTCTGTAGATACCAGTTTGTGGTCTAAATTCACTCTGCCAGTGTGATCTAAACAAAACCCTCACACAGAACTTATTTCGGGTCATCTCAGTTGGAAGCCCTCGTGAGCACTGGCAGGAGCAAACGCAGATCTGGAGAAGGACTTCGTGTCAGTCCAGGCCCTAGGCAGTTGTAAGACACTACTAATTTTTAGGACATCCTCCATTTTGTTTGTATTAAAATCTGAAAACATGGGCACCTGGGTGGCTCAGTTGGTTTAGCGACTGCCTTCGGCTCGGGTCATGATCCTGGAGTCCCGGGATCGAGTCCCACATCGGGCTCCCTGCTCAGCAGGGAGTCTGCTTCTCCCTCTGACCCTCCTCCCTCTCATGTTCTCTGTCTCTCATTCTCTCTCTCGCAAATAAATAAAATCTTTAAAAAAAAAAATAAATAAAATAAAATAAAATCTGAAAACAAATCTACATCTTGAAATCAACAAAATATGGTACATAATATGTTGGGCAGTGGTGAGTGCAGTGAAGACGAGTGAACAGGGTAAGGGTGTAAAGACTGATGGGGCTAGGGTGGGGTGAGCGATTTCACTTACCGACCTCTGGGGAGCCTCTCTAGAAGTGACGGCTGAGCACAAGCCTAAAGGTAGGAAGCCCTCAGGTAACTGATGGAAGAATGTTAGGCTGAGGTGACAGCAGGTGCAAAACCCTTGAGTGGGAGAGGGCTTGAGGTGTTCGAGGATTCTCAGAGGTTCAAGAGGCCATTGTGACTGCAGCAGACAGGCAAGATGACATGACATCATTCTAGGGGATGAGGGTTCCATGTGACAGGCCTGGCGTAGATGCTGTGCATACTGGGAGTGAGACCCGTCGCTGCCATCAGGCTCATCTTCTAATAGAGGAGACAGATCAGAATAAATGGTGTCAAGAAACAAAAGTGGACTGTAATTTCTGGGCCTAAGAGAATAAATAGGCTTATAGCCTAGACTAATTTACATTTTACACAGGATTACCCGAGCAAACGCATAAAAATCAACAGCATCCCACACCTCTGATTTTTATAGTGACTGCCTCTTGTTTGTTCTGAGGGAGGTTGGAGTGACTTGGATAGCCCAAAAGGTGGCTTTATTTTATCTGAAAAAGAGGTAATTTGTAAGCTAGGAGTGATTTTTCTTGTTTATGGTAAAAAAAGAAAGAGAGAAAGAAGCTAATAAATACCAAAAGAAGTCCTCTGTTACCGCATGTTGTCTATAGTACTGTTTTCTTGTCATTTACTCAGCTTTCCTGGGGAAGCAATGCTTGAAAGCAGTGATTCTCAAACCTTTACACAATTCAAAGTTATTGAGGACCCCAAAGAATTTTTTCTGTGGGTTGTATCTATCAATGTTTACTATATTAGAAATTAAAACTGAAAAATTAAAAAATAGTTGTTGATTAATTTAAAAATGAAAATAATGAATTCATGGCATGTTAATGTAAATAATATGTTTTTAATGGAAAGCAACTATTTTCCAAAGCAGAAATAATTTAGTGAGGAGACAGGTGTTGTAACTCTCTTTCATGTCTGGCTTCACAAAACAGATTCTCACATCTGCTTCTGTGTTCATTCTGTTGTGAGATCACACGTCATGTACTGGAAAACTCTAATGTGGACTCTTGAGAAGATGAAAATGAAAAAAGGCGATCATATTTTAGCATTATTACACAAAAGTCTTAAGAGCCCCAGCGGTCCCTGCATCATACTCTGATAACTTCTACTCTAAAGAATCCATGCCACCTGTTGTTGGCAACAGATTTCCAAGAGGCCTGGGGTATGGAGCTACCACCCTGGCTCCTCACTCCACTTGCTGGTCTCTCCAGAAGCCAGGGGAGAGGAACGAGAGCAGCAAGGATTCCCTTGCTTTCTTAAAAGTAACTATATACAATAGAATATTATGCAGCCATCAAAAAAATAAATCTTGCCATTTGCAAGGAGGTGGATGGAACTAGAGGGTATTATGCTAAGCAAAATAAGTCAATCAGAGAAAGACAATTATATGATCTCACTGGTATGAGGAATTTGAGAAACAAGACAGAGGATCTTAGGGGAAGGGAGGGAAAAATGAAACAAGACAAAACCAGAGAGAGAGACAAGCAATGAGAGACTCTTAATCTCGGGAAATAAACTGAGGGTTGCTGGAGTGGTGGGGGTGGGAGGAATGGGGGGGGCTGGGTGATGGACATTGGGGAGGGTATGTGCTATGGTGAGCGCTGTGAATTGTGTAAGACTGATGAATCACAGACCTGTACCTCTGAAACAAGTAATACATTATATATTAATTTTAAAAACAGTAACTATTCAAATGCTTGCGTTTTAAGTCATTGGGATAATAGATTAGTGTGCTTTAAAAAGGGAAGAAAGCGTTGACCTTTTATTACCCAGTGACCTGGGTGTGGTGTTGGGGATGGTATGAAGTGGAGACCCTGAGAGGCTGCTCCCGCGGTGACCAGGATGACTGGAGGGGGACTGCTTTGCGAATCCACGTGCACTGCCTTTGTTTTAGTGATGAATTTCTGGCTTAGGCGAGGCCTAAGGGGCAGTAGTCCTAAAGGCCAGAGGAAAGCAGAGGTTGGGAGGTATCCCTTGAAGGATGTTCTGTTCCTAAGTTTCCCTAAGACGACTGTGTCTTTTAAGAGTCCTTGAATTGACATGCTCTCTTCCTCTGAGAGGCCACAGACGGTATCTCCGGTGAGCGAGGATGCCCCAGAAGATCTGCAGAAGCCAGCTGGTGCGTTGGAGGCGCAGGCCTTGGTGGAACAGGAATTGCTGCCTGCAGACCAGGTCCAGGTCCTCAACAAGGTAGGGAGGACATTGGCGCCGTCTCTTCCGTCTCTTCGGGAGGAGCAGTTGGTAGTACCAGAGTTTAGATGCATATGGATGGCTTGGAACTAGAAAGCACTGGGGCATCTAAGTTTTAATTATTTGGAGAATGGTCCTTTGTATGTATCACCCTCAGGGCCCATCACTGAACTGGCAACTCTTCCAAAAAATGAAATGTTGGAATGAATGCTCACGTGTTGTCTAAAATCCTCTGGATGTCAGGGGCCTTGATCCATGGGATTGTGTTTTAGCTTCAGTTTTCTTGTGGTATATCTGTTCAGCATTTACGATCAAGTTTCCTTAGAAGTGGTATAGATAGCAGCCTCCCTGCCATGGAGGATGGGTTGTTTGTATCATTATTAACACATCTATTATAATAACAAATGGTATTAGTGCCAATAAAGACTGTCAAACATTATAATTACATTTGCATATTGCTTTGTAGTTGACAAAGCATTTTTATCCACAATACTTCATTTACTCCTGAGAGCACACCTGTGAGGCAGGTACCATTATGTTCCCATTTTACAGATGAGGAACCTGAAGGGAAGACCTATCAGTGACTTTACTAATGCTGCGCTGCTAATATGTTGCAAACTAAATCCTTTGTTTAGCCTTCTGGAAAAGGAAAGACTCCCTTAAGTGGGCTAGCCAAAGTCTCATTTACCTCATTAAGCAATGCAGGTAAAGGACTTACTCTCCAGAAAGAGATATTATGAGAATATAGCCTGGGAGTAATTCAAAATTTCTTTCTTTCTTTCTCGTAAATCTCACTGGTGTGCTGTCCCATGTGGGCAGTGGGTATACATGTCATGAGTTGCCTGCCGACTGCTTGGAGAAGGAGCAGGAAATTATGGCATAAAAGCAAGAAACAGGAACACTGATCCGAGTGGCCTGACGTGAAATGCACAAGAGAGAGATCGAAGCCTCCCGCTACGGGCTAGCGAAGGCTTTGAGTTTCAAGTGATGCTTGTATTCTCCATGCAGGTTAGATGTCTGGCAGCAAATATACTGTTAAATACATCGACACAGGTGAAATGGCGATTATATACAGAACACTGTTAGTGGATGTGACAGCCGGTGGCATGGGACAGCCCGGGTGTGCCACGGAAGAGCCAGAGACAGGGAGAATATAAGACAGAGCCTCTGTCTTCAGTGCTCTGGTGACTCGGTGGACAGGGCTCAGGAGGTACCCTGTGAGTGGGAATTGTAGCAGGAGGCTGTGTGGCAGAAGGGGAGTCAGGCTAAACCCTGGAGACAAAGTGCTGCCACGAGAGGGGCCACCGGAAGGTGCTGTGCCGCCTGAGGCCAGATCAAGGCGCGGCAGAAACGCTGTTGGTGCAGAAGTCAGTAGCGAGCATGGAGGGTGTTCACGGACAAAGATTTTCTGAAGAGTCTGGAGTGGGAGAGTGGCAAAAGGGAGGAGGGCACGTGGCCGGCAGGCTTCGAGCTGGGAGGGTGGAGGCAATAGGGCAGGGGTGGCCGGCGCCTTCGGGAAGGAGGCGGATTGGAATCTGTGCCTCTAGTAAGCACTCTAATCAGAGTTCCGTTGTGCAGATGGCCAAGCACCACGTTCCACAAAGGTCTGGGGACATCGTTATGATCCAGTCTGAGCACACAGGAGCTATAGATATCCTTTCAGCTGATTTGGAATCTGCAGATCTCCTGGGGGATCATAGGAAAGGTGAGACCTCTGGGGGTATGGAAGGTGATTTCTTTGTTCCCAATGGGTGCTTAAAGAACGGCAGGCAGGGGGCGCCTGGGTGGCTCAGTTGGTTGCGCGTCTGCCTTTGGCTCAGGTCATGATCCCAGGGTCCTGGGATGGAGCCCTGTGTCAGGCTCCCTGCTCAGTGGGCAGCCTGCTTCTCCCTCTGCCTCTGCCCTGCGCCCCCTGGCTTGTGTGCTCTCTCTTTCTCTCTCAAATAAATAAAATCTTAAAAAAAAAAGGCAGGCCAACTGATGGAAGGAAAGTGAGAAGGTAACTTGTGAAAGGCAATCAAAGAAGCCAGGAAGTCGAAGGAAGGTCTTTGACTGTGACACCCTCCCTAAACCAAATGCCAGGTGTCTTTGCATTTCCTCTTGGTTTCTCAGTAGTGAGCTGCCTGTCCTTTCAGTGTCCCCGCCTCTGATGGCTCCTCCGTGCATCTGGACCTTTGCCAAGATGAAGGAATTCAAAAGCAAGCTGGGCAAAGAGAAGAACAGCCGTCTGGTGGTGAAGCGGGGTGAGGTGGTGACCATCCGGGTACCTACCCATCCAGAGGGGAAGCGTGTTTGCTGGGAATTTGCGACTGACGACTATGACATTGGCTTTGGAGTTTATTTTGACTGGACCCCTGTAACCAGCACTGACATAACTGTGCAGGTCAGTGATTCCAGTGAGGATGAGGATGAAGACGAGGAAGAGGAGGAAGAGATTGAAGGTAAATTTAATTTTAGCATAATTTGCAAATTGCTTTTTCTGGCTCAACCCAATTTCTAGTGACCACTTCCTGTGTTATACCAGTCCTTCTCTTCCTTAGAATGCAAGTGAGGGATCCCTTTCAGCATTGTAAGCTAAATTGAGTGAAGCAGGCCAAAGTTAGACCCTCAAAGAACATTATGGTGGGGATGGTATTGGTGCCTTGGTGGAAAGCTTCTTTTGCTTTTTAATCAGTACCTAGCTATTTCCCCAGCATCTCCTTGGGGACAGGGATGGGGCGGGCAGGGAAAGGGGTGGGTCAGTGCTGCAGTATATAGATCATGTATAAACCTGAGATTATTTTGTATTTCCCTCATAGTTTGGGATATTTACCATTTTTAGTCTGGAACCATACCGGATGATTACACTTTGTTAACTGTGCTCCCCTTCAAACTGTCACAGTTGGCCGACTACTGTTTACTTCTTTCTTCATGCCCAGAGCTGTTTTCTTTTTCTTTTTTTTTTTTTAAAGATTTTATTTATTTACTTGACAGAGAGAGAGCGAGAGAGGGGAACACAAGCAGGGGGAGTGGGAGAGGGAGAAGCAGGCCTCCCGCTGAGCAGGGAGCCCGATGCGGGGCTCGATCCCAGGACCCCGGGATCATGACCTGAGCTGAAGGCAGACGCTTAACCCACTGAGCCACCCAGGCGCCCAGAGCTGTTTTCTTTTTAAAGCTCTTTTTTTTTTAAGAGTTTATTTATTAGAGAGAGAGCATGAGCTGGGGGAGGGGCAGAGGGAGAAGGAGAAGCAGGCTCCCTGTTGAACAGGGAGCCCCGACACAAGGTTTGATCCCAGGACCCAGAGATTATGACCTGAGCTGAAGGCAGACACTCAACTGACTGAGCCACTGAGGTACTCCCAGTTTTTTTTAATTAAAAAAAATTTTATTGAGATATAGTTGACATATAACATATTAGTTTGACGTGTACAATATAATGATTTAATATTTGTATATATTGCAAAATATGCCCAGAGCACAGCACATGCCCAGAGTAGTTTTAAAAGTTGTTTCTATGCTCCATTCCAGTTATTTGTAGTGCCTACTCAGGATGACCCTGAGGCTTTTTTTTGTTTTTGTTTTGTTTTGTAATATTAAGAGTAGGTCCTAATTAAGTTCCAAGCATCTTGATTTTTCTATATAATCTTAAAATCAGGCCCTTGCTTCTTTGTGGAAGAGCAAGTCTGCAGGGAAATCTTCAGGTATTTAGGCAGGAGGAGAACCTCATGTCTTAATTTGCTATTCTGCAGGTGGCCAAGTAGAAGTTCTAGGTCACTCTGTATAGCGTGTTTGTATTTCCTACCTCTGTTAGCTATTTCTTTTTCCTGCTGAATGAAAAGATGTCAGAATCTTCCCTTTTAAATATCTTTTCTTAGGGTGCCTGGGTGGCTTAATTGGTTAAGTGTCAGACTCTTGATTTCAGCTCAGGTGATGATCTCAGGGTCCATAGTCAGCGGGGAGTCTGCTTGGGATTTTTTCCCTCCCTCTCCCTCCCCCTCTGCTCCTCCCCAGCTGCTCACACTCTCTCCCTCTCTCTCTGAAATAAATAAATAAAATCTTTAAAAAATAAAGTAGGGGTGCCTGGGTGGCTCAATCTACTGGTTAAGTGTCTGCCCTGGGGTCCTGGGATTGAGCCCCACATCAGGCTTCCTGCTCAGCAGGGAGTCTGCTTCTGCCCCCCCCCCCCCCCTTTGTGTGCTCTCTCTCCTTCTGCTTTCTCTCTCTCTCTTTCAAATAAATAAATTTAAAAACAAATCTAAAATAAATAATAAAATAACGATCTTTTCTCCCCCTTGGAAATGTCCAGACACTTCTGGAACTAGGTAAGTGTAACTAAGGCTAAGTCACTGTTTCTCAGTGGAGACTTTACCGGCCTTTGGGGTGGAATGCTTCTTTGCTGGGCAGGTACTATCCTGATGTTAAGTGCTCCTGGACACTTGGGCACCAAATGCCAATATCACCCACTAGTTGCTGTGATGGTCAAAAGGCCAGCAGACGTTTCCAAGCTCCTGTAGGAGGGCAAGAGCGTCTCCTTGGCTAAAAGCCCCTAGGTCACCTGGTCCATTCTTTTACCCTGAGGTCGGACTTATTCTTTCTCTGAAGTCCTATCCAAACAGCGTGCCATTTTGCTCACACAGACCCTGTCCCAGTTGGTGACGTAGAGAGAGGCTCCCGGAGCTCCCTGCGAGGTCGTTATGGGGAGGTCATGCCTGTGTACCGGCGGGACAGCCACCGAGACGTGCAGGCTGGCAGCCACGACTACCCCGGTGAGGGCATCTACCTGCTCAAGTTTGACAACTCCTACTCCCTGCTCCGCAACAAGACTCTCTACTTCCACATCTACTACACTAGCTGAAGGCCCGCGGGGACAGAAGGCGGGCGCGCGCTCGCTGGCTGGGGCAGGCTGCTGGCTGGCGTCTCTTGTTCTGGATAGGCAAGAGCTAAAAGTTGAGCGTGAGGCTCCTGATGCTCACGTCCTGCCTGGCATGCCTGACTGTTGACCCCACGTAGCTTTTCCCCCTCCTTGGCTTCCGCAGGTGGTGGTGTAGTGCCCCTGTCTGTGGTCCCTGACTCACACTCCTCTCGCGTCAGACTCCAGCCAAAGTCCCTCTGAAGGAGCCCGTCAGGCAAAAGCCTAGAGGAAGGTTGGGTGTTAAATTGTAAAATTAGGTCTGTTTGGGTCCAAGGGATTATTGCAGTTGCTGCTCTCTCCTCTCGCCGAGCCTTTATTGCAGATGTGTTCAGCGGTACCCACTCTTCACCTTTTGAAAGTGCTGGAGGAGGAAAAGCGCGTTGTCCGTGAAGGAGCCAGCCTCTTGGATGGAGAAAGCTCTGTCCAGCCTCTCACCACTGCCATCTTCCCGCCTGCTGGTTCTTCGTGGTCTGTAGTGCAGGCCGGGAGCCCTCACTGCCTTTGGAGGGGTGGCAGTAGTCCCGATTGTTCGACTCTGCCTGTTGCCCTCCTCTTGCCTTTCCCCACATCTGTGTCTGGGCCCTTACAGCAAGAACGTCCATGCTGTCTAAAGTGGTGATCACGTAGTCTACCGTCTGGGGGGATAAGCGCCTCCATCATTTCCTGCTTCAGGAGGTCGCAGCCCGTAGCCAGGGTGCTGGTGGGTGCAGTGGAAAGGGTGGGAAGTAGGTACTGGATTGATCTCAGCATATCGTTGACAGTCAAGTGTTACTGCAGTACTTCTTTTGTATAATCAAAGAAGAAGGTATAATCTGAGCGAGAAGCTTAAAAAAATACAACACTCCCGATTCCCCACCACTCTTTTCTATCTTTAGGGTAGGAGTGTTATGTAGAAATTTGGCTTCAGAACCAATCAGATTTCCAGTTTCTGGATTTAGATTTCTTGCATTGAGAGCTTAAAGCTTTTGGAGTTCAAAGTTTCTTAGAAAAGGAAATGAAGCTTCACTGTGGCTGCTGATTGGAGCTGTTCTTTAGCAGGCCAAAGCCGGCATTTCCCCCTGACTGCCTTTCCCACTGTATTAGCCCTGAGGCCCGGAGTGCCAGGGATGGGGGGCTGTAATCGGTGGTCGCCAGAGAAGCAGGCCAGGGCCTCGGGCAGAGCAGGGACCTCTGTGGTTGTCTGTGCCTCCTTGTTTCTTATTCCCTGTGTTGAGTCTGTTACTGCCTTAGAATTTTGAGGAATAATTCGATTTATTTATTACTTTATTTATTTTTGTAGCACATTTCATTTTGCCCTTGAAACAGCTTCCATCTGTTTCTTAGAAGGCTTCTGTCTGCTCTGAGCCATTAAGACCACCTCTCCTGCGGAGTCAGATGATGACGATTTTAGGAAAAGTTGGGAAGTGACAATGTTCCCTTCATGGGTCAGTCCTGGGATGCTTTGGGGAGGAATCTGCCCTTCTGAGACGGATGATGCCATCTTACCCCAGCACTCTTTGTGGCGAATTCTAGGCTGTGAGGGACCCGGCCCAGTCACCCAGAATGGAGTACGGAGGGACTGACTTCCCGATCAGGGATATGATATGATCCCAGGATTTCAGAGTCCTACTCTGAGGAGTCATCTTCATGACGGTTCCTTTGGCTCATTCCTTCCTTGTCCAGGTGTCTCACGCCAAGCTTCTCCCCACTACAGGGGCAGGAACTCGAAGACCAGGGCCCCTCACGGTAGTTCTGTACCATCGCTGTCCCAGAGCAAAGGGCCAGACAGCCTGCATTTTCTGTTCCCCTGGGAGCAGAGCCCCAAGTAGGATAGGATGCTGTGGACTGAGCCGCATCTTACCTCCATTATTCTATATTTCAGTGCATTTTGTAGAGGATTACACTGGCCAAAATGCATCTACCTTGTAAGAAATTAGAAATTATTCTGGTGACTGTCTGTCTGGACTGCGACAAGCAAACTCACTGTGCATGATGTCATCATCAGATAAGCTGAGTGAGCACTCTTTTGGCACCGAAGTTGAATCACGCCTTAGCTAAGTGAGGATAATCCTTATAAGATAATTTTCTACTGAGCTGTTCTCTAGTCAGCTCAAGCCTTGTTTATTGTTCCTGTTTATTATTAACTTCTGACTTTCTCTTAAAAGGGAGCTGTCAGGCCCTAGCAAGCTCCCTGGGACAACACTCTTTGTTTATTTTTGCCATGAGATGCTCTGTACTTATTTTCTTTGGCATCCTGATTCTGGTGCATTGGGGAAGTCAAAGGGGCCTATTCCCGTCACCTCTGTGTGCCTCTTACTGTCTGGGCACTTTTGAAGTCCTGGACGTGGTTACATTTCATCCTGCACTGGCGTGTCTTTGTCCCATTAGCACAAAATGGCTAAAAGAAGATATTGTCAATATCTGATTCATTCCCTCTTCTCCTATTAAATTTCTGAAATCATCACACTTGAGGGACCAGATATTACTTGTGGAAGCACACGTAATTAGTGAGAAGTTCACAGCCCAGCAAATCCTCAGAGGTAGTCCCTTCCTTAATCTCTCCCTATCCAAGTGTATAGAACCAAACAATGAAATCAAAATCATCTGTCTCACCCTGTTCTCCAGAGCACAAATAAATACTAACCAACAGTCGGAAGAGAGTGCTTTGTAGTGGGAGAGAGATTGAAATTCTCTACACAGAGCGGCTGGCTTCTTAAAGTTCTTCAGTTTGTTTAGCTTAGGCACTGTGTTGGGGCTTTTAGAAAGGAAGACTATTTAAAGTGTTAATTTTTTCTAACATTTTATCATGAAAAATGTCCAGCAAACAGAGAACCTAAAAGAAGTAGATAGTAAACACCCTTAGGTATACCCACCATATAGGTTTTAAAATTATAAATTGCTAATTAAAACAAAGATGATTCTCCCATTCTGTTCCTTTTGACAAGTGTCCAATTAAAATGTGTTCCCTGCACAGACATCAGCTCTCCTGTGTCACAGGGCCCCTGGTTTTTTAGCAGATTTGTGTCCTTCAGCATGAGTTACTTGGGAGGTGGTCCTCCCTCATTTAAAAAAAAAAAAAAAATGTTTCTAGATCTATAGCTTTCAAAAACTCATGCTGTATTTCCCCTTCCCTCAGGCCAGAGCTGCACTCTTCTCATCTCTGACTGGCACGGTGGAGGGTGGGGAACCATGAGGCTGCACTGGAAGGACTTCAATCTGTTGCTTTACAACAGGGCCTCAGGCCTCTGGAGTTAAAACTCGATCCTCAGACAATGAATAGTTTGATAATGGAAGTAGGTAACAACTTGAAATAAGGCCATTCTTCTTCTTCTTCTTCTTTTTTAATAATTCATGCACTTTAAAAAGATTTTTATTATTTAAGAAAGGAAATCTCAGACTTTTTAAAAGTACATATTGCCCCTGATATGTATATGAAAGTGTTAAATCTGAGAGTTCTCTGTCTTATATTAACCAGTGGGATTAGATATTATTGTAAAACCAGTTATAGAAAATATCTGAGTTTAGATTTTTTTTTTTTTTAAGATTTTATTTATTTGACACAGAGACAGCGAGAGAGGGAACACAAGCAGGGGGAGTGGGAGTGGGAGGAGCAGGGAGCCCGATGCGGGGCCCCGATCCCAGGACCCTGGGATCATGACCTGAGCCGAAGGCAGACACTCAACGACTGAGCCACCCAGGCGCCCCTGAGTTTAGATGTTTTTGATGAGCCCTACCCAGTTCCTCTTTGAAAGAATTGGGTGAAACCCAAATCCTAAAGTCTGTGTCTTTATATTTATTTTTTAAGACCATTTTTCTGTAAAAAGCTGCCTTTTAACCCCAAAGTATGTCATTCTAAGGTATGGAGTTGAGTGACCCTACCATTTACATAAAGGAGTATTGTTTTAGTGGAGGGTGAGAGAGGGGCAGGAATGAAATAGTTTGTGCAGTTTGAGGACTGTCTTTTAAAATTGATAGTAAGGAAAAAAAAAAAAACAATAAAATGAGGGGAAGAGAGATAAGCTGTCAAATGTGTCCGGAATTTTGCTCATATCCCAATTTTGTTTAGTTCTTTGGTCTGTATTTCATTAGTTGGAATTCTTCTTTAAGCCAGAAGCCTTGCTGGTTCTCATTGTGCTTCTTGGAGAAACCCAACCCCCTTTGCTGTCTCTTCCAAAAGGAGCGACTTCAGGAATCTTTTTGAGTAGGTCTCCTCTACTAAGTGTAATCCCCTGACCCGAGGCTGCATTTCACCTCTGTATTCTGGGGCTTAGAGTCTAGTGCCGTGCAAAAGGGTGGTCAGGCTAGCACGAGGCTGGGAGGGGGTGCAGCTGTGGTCCTGCAGCCCCAGTTGGTTTTGACTGGGGCCAAGAAAGGGATGAAATCAGTTAATTTTTACCAAAATCACAGAAGGACCTCAAGCCGCAAGCTGTGCCCCTCTAGGCTGACCTCCCTGTGAGGTGTAGGACTCACCATCTTCTGTCATCTTTGTGGGATGGTCATATACACAGCAGTAAATGGAATAGTTTGTTCTCCCTTTTAAGAGTTTCCATTTAGAATTTCTCCTGAGCCTAAAGGGTCCACATCAACCTCTTTTAGTCTCTTTCCACCTGGCTAAAAGTGTAGAATTCCTGGAAACCTGAATTTGCTGGAAAAGGGAAGAGCACCATCCCTATAGAATCTCAGTGGTTGAAAAGAGTTGGAAGGTGAGTTTCTGTCTGAAGGAAGGTCATTTCTTTTATTGTGAGCGGTAGCACTTTCGGGGATTTATGCTCTTTAGAGAGCAAGTCGTCGTATTCATTGTGTGTTGGATTGTGCTTAGGGAGCCATGATGCATGATTCTTTGGGAAGTAAGTAGGGAATGGGTGTCTAAAACCAGTCACAAGCCGGGTGCAACCCTGTCTGTGGTGAGTATCTTTATGGCCAAAGTCCCAGTCTTCGTGCACACGGAATCCTGTCCCTGGGCCCTCATTCCCATACAACTGAGAGATAAAGAGGGACTAGGCTCCCTCCCATTTCTCTCTGATGTCTTGATTATTTACCATATTGTTTAGCACTGGCAGCATGGTATCTAAGGCCTCTTTACCTGATTAATCAGAATTAAATAACAGTGTTTATTGAGAGGATAAGGCAATCAGCTTCGGTTGGAAGTAGGACTGGGGAGGGATTGTGACCTATAGTCCCATATTGGGATAGCTGGGTGACTTGTGTAGGACTGTCCAGTCATCAGTTGGAACTCTTGTGAACCTTACCAAGTGAATTAAGAGGATATGTCAGTGAGATACTGATGAAGACAGCAAATTATTATGAGTTGAGTAGTAAATAGAGCAAGCCCTCCATCTATGGGAACGATAGTCTCTCACAGGCTATAAAGGCAATTATAATGTGAGTTTGCAGCTCCTCAGTGTTCTCAGAAGTAGAAGAACCACCTGGAAGTTGGTTCTTGGTGGCCGCTTTCTGGGAAAAGGGGAGGTACCCCCCCCAAAAATGCTTTGGCTCAGTGGGTACCTGGTCATGGTCACTGTCACCCCTTTGCTCTGTCTAACCCATCCAGTACCTGTGAGCACTCCTTTGACATCTACCCAGTTACTAGATTCTGAGGGTAGGATCTGGGACTCACACCAAAGGGTGTAAGAAACTTTGCTAAGTATCGTGTGGCCAGATTTCAGAAATCACTGCTCCCTCTGAAGTGTTGCATTACCCCTGCCTGAAGCAGAAGGCCACACAAAGCCCCTGCTGTTTGAATCTCTTGTCATTAAGCTGAGAAAACCCAGATGCCCAAAGCCTTGTGATGGGGTTCATTTACAAATAGTCATTCCCTCAAAAACTAAGTCCAAAAGTAAGTAAGATGCTGGCTTTGAAATTATTTGTGGTCCTGGTCACTGGTTTGAACCCATGATCTGATTACCATTATATGAACTTTGATTTCTTTTAGGCCCCAGGCATGTGGACCAGAGTTAATTTCATGGCTCTTCTTTACCCTGAGACTTGAGGAGAAGGTGGCCCAGAAATCTAGATATACAGGCTTTATTAAATTCCATAGTTTTCTCTCCTTTTAAGTACTTATCTAAGGGTCAAATAATATATGTGAAATGACTTTCAGGGGACAAAGTGCATTTTCTAAAAGTTCTGATATAGGGTCATGAACAAGTCTAGAGTTTAGGTTTGGAATATTCTAGCATATAGGGTTCCAGAAGAGCCCTTAGCTAACAGTCAGCTTTAGGAGTTCTCTTCCTGAACTCACTTCTTCACTCAGGTTTGATATCTCTCTGTCTAAAACGTTCCTTGTTGTTGTTGTTGATTTTTAGGTTCAGGCCAAGTATCGTGTGGAAAACATTATCTTAATTCCTTCTCTCATGTCCTAATTAGTACATTTTACTAAGAAATTCCATATTAAAAACTCTACTGACATCCATATCTGAGATTATTGTCCCATAGGTGAAGTTGTTTTTATTTAATCAAGTTGAATTATTTCCATTTAGCCATGTTCAAGAGCAAGTAAAGTCTAGAGAAAGCAATCCTGTAACCCATCACTCTGGCATACCCATTTTCCCTTAGTGATGGGAAGCGTTTTGAGATTCTCAGAAGAAAGTTGCTTTGTAATGAAAGTGATGGATTATGAGAAAGCCAGACTTTGGGTAAGGATACTTGGAATAGAGGGAGGTGCTTGCAGATTTCCTAAACTACTTCATGCCATTTAGCTTGTATTTCTGAAAGGCCTGCTTTGCTGCCATGCACTGAGATCTATCAGTTGATTGAAAGATGATTATGCTTTCTTGGCAAATATCTAAGCAATTGGCAACCACAAAGGCATTCTTTCCTTATTGTTCTCTATCATGCATTGGCGCTGATGTTACAGAAAGGGATTTGGAAGGGAAACCGTCTCACTGTCTTTTCTTTAAAGTACAGAAATAGCCCAACAAGTCATTTATTGCAGTCGTCTTGTGTTACGTGTCCCCTGAGAAATGCTGTCAACATTTCCTATGATTTCTAAGAGCTCTGTACCAAATTGTCATTCAGTCATTTTGTCCTGCTGAGTGGTTTTTCTTTTAAAATACCTTCTCCTACCGCCCTGTGGTGTGTGTGATTGTGTTGCTCTGATACCCGGATGATTCCTGAGCTATGGCTCTTGAAATAGCTCAGTTCTTGTGTTTTTCTCTTATGTAAGTTTTGTGATGCTTTTGTGCATTTCTTTGTCTTCTCTTCCAGGTTTTGAAATCTGTCCTAAATAAACTTTTTCACTATGCACCTGAAATGTGAGTTCTATCTTAATGAACCTGATTTACATTTTATATTTTTTATTCATCTCTGCATTCCTCCTAGAGGAAAGGTATGCTGTCAATCTATATGAATTATTCTGTAATCTATTGATTATAAAAATTGAAGAAAAATTAACAATTAAGAAAAAAATTGAGACAGATTAATGACAGATCTTTCAACTGTGTTTAAATTCATGGCAGAGTATTACGAACTGGGAACTGGGTTTGGCCCAAGGGCAGAAAAAGTGGGTTTAGAGCGATGATCACTAAATAGAACATTATAGAGTTTAATCAGTATCTAGTTTCCAGTGATGTTCATTTTCCAGTGAACTTCCTGTGTTCAAATTTGGAACTGGTACAGTGGACACCAGGGTAATCATGTACACAGTCTGGGTGATATTAATTCAGTCTATTTCCATTTCAAAAATGACACCCTAAGATGTCTTAGACATATCTTAAAATGATGCCTGTGCACATCGCTGGCATTTATTACAAAATGAGAAAGACTCCTAATCTGAGCAGGAAGGGTACCATTAAAATCTTTTCTTCAGATATCTGTGGTTCTACAAGCCTGCTGGATCTTCCTCTGCCTTCCTTTGCAACGTAGTTTAGAGGCTGTTGTATAAAAGAGGAAGGGGTTGGAAGTAATTGTGAGTTAAATAAATATAATCTGCCCACCAAACTACAGCACAACCAGTAAAGAGCCCAGGCAGACTACATGGAGCTGGGGGTCTTTAATGAGTTATGTTTGGGTATGCTGAATGTAGTATGTCACCGCTAACACTTAACATATTGAAAGTCACTTTATTTATTTTTAAAGAATTTAAGTACCCTCAAGGCACCTGGGTGGCTCAGTCGTTAAGCGTCTGCCTTCGGCTCGGGTCATGATCCTAGGGTGCTGGGATCGAGTCCTGCGTCGGGCTCCCTGCTCCGCGGGAAGCCTGCTTCTCCCTCTTCCCTGCTTGTGTTCCCTCTCTCGCTATCTCTCTGTCAAATAAATAAATAAAATCTTAAAAAAAAAAAAAGAATTTCTCTGTATCCAATGTGGGGCTTGAACTCACAAACCCAAGATCAAGAGTTGCACACTCCACTGACTGAGCCAGCCAGGTGCCCCATATTGAAGATTATTTTTTAACTTTTAAAGGTACTACTCTCAGGGCGCCTGGGTGGCTCAGTTGGTTAAGTGTCCGACTCTTGATTTTGGCTCAGGTCATGATCTCAGGGTCGTGAGCGTCAGGCTCCATGCTGGGCCCAGAGGCTGTTTGAGATTCTCTGCCTCTCCCTTTCCCTCTGCCCCTCCCCCTGTTCTCTCTCTCTCTCAATTAAATAAAATCTTAAAAAAAAAGGGGGGGGCACTCCTGTCATTTCATTGACCCTGACATAGCTCGGGATTACATTCAGTCTGATGTGCTTTAACCTACGAGGTTCTGGCTAAACTCAACAGCCATGTTAGTTCACATATTCTCCCAAAGTGGAATGATGCCTGCTGGTGACTTTGGAATCAAGAACTAAATAAGTTATGTTTAAAAGTTAGGAGGAGCCGATACAATGAGTCGTTATGAGTATGTGAATCCACTGGCATGTTCAGTAAGCTTACTACTTTCCTTAATGGATATGTAATTTTTTAAGATTTTATTTATTCATTTGAGACACACAGAGCATGAGAAGGGGGAGAGGCAGAGGGAGAGGGAGAAGCAGGTTCCCCGCTGAGCAGGGAGCCTGACGTGGGGCTCGATCCCAGGACCCCGAGATCACGACCTGAGCGGAAAGCAGACGCTCAACCATCTGAGCCACCCAGGCGCCCCTAATGGGTATGTATTTTGCTTTGGAACAAAATCCTGTATGTTTTGCTTTGTCCTCAAGTATTTCCTGGCAGCTTCTCTTTGCTGTTTTCATCCTTCTAAAGTATTTGCCAGGACTTCCTACCTCTATAGCGGTGAAAGACCCTTTGCACCTAATTAGCAGTATCAGGCCACTGCAGCATCTGCCTGTCACCCCTGTGGCCACTCCCCCCGTGGCTGCAGATCAGGTCTCCCTGTGGCCTCCGACAGAGTCAGGGATCTGACAACAGGTGGGAATGAAGGACTTGACTCTTACCGCCCACTCAGCCTGTAGAGAGAAGCCCCTACTGGAAAATGTCCCCGAAATAGGTGATGGTTTTGAACTGAGAGATACCTCTGACCCCTGAAAACAGGAACTTAGTTGCAGACGTAAGGAAGTCACAGAAGAGGTAGTTTTCAAAGCCCTTTAGAGAAGCCTAATTATTGCTAAGCCTCGGAGCCATTCGGTCTGACCAGTTTCAGCACTTAGGGAAATATTTGCTCCTTCGTGATCTTCTAGGGCCCCCAAAGAGGAGAGACATTCCAGGAGGGGGGGGGGCGCCAGCCATGGCTGTACAGGGATGGGTTTCTATCTAACAAGCGCTTAAGGAGCAAGGCTAGTCCCCTTGAATGGCACGGGGGGAACGGGGGTCGGGAGTGCAGCCCTAGAGGCGCTCGAGGGAACTCTGCTCTCATGCAGGGAAGATGGTTTCGAAATGCGTTCTCTTACTCCCTAGAGCGCAGCTGAGTTCCTCTAGGAATAAAGGGGGTTCTCCTGTCTCCCATGTATCCAGCCACAGGTCCCTAGAGGAGGGTTCCCAATGCGGACGGCTGAAGCTAGCAAAGTCTTGGGTCTCCACACCCCTCAAGAGCAGGTCAGCTAAGCATGCTGGTGACCCGGACTCCACGGAGGGCCCAGGGCTGGAACACAGAGTGACAGCCTCACTCTGACTCAAAACTGCAAGCCCCGAAATCAGACCACTCTCCTTTCTCATAAACTCTGGTCCTCTGCACATCCAACGCCCCTCTCCACCCATGCCTTTTCCACCCCTCAGTTTACCCTGGGCTGGTGGCTCCCCGGGCCTGCCTTGCAGCCCCCCCGTTCCATCACTTCCTCACAGGCCTGGTCCGCCGAAGGCCGCGGGAGACACCCAGAGTCGTCGTAGGCCCTGGAGAGCCCAGGCACTCTTCCTCAGGTCTGGGTGAAGAAGGTGGCAAGGGTGGTCCCCAGCCCTGGTCCTGAGACCAGCTTGTGGTGCTGCCAGCTGTGTGGAGAGCTCCCGAGGTTTAAGTTCTAGCTTTAAAATACAAAAATCTTCCTCGGCAGGGAGTCTGCTTCTCCCTCTGACCCTCCTCCCTCTCATGCTCTGTCTCTCATTCTCTCGGTCTCAAAAAAAAAAAAAAAATACAAAAATCTCCTTTACAAAAACATCATGAGGTAAGATGGATGGACCACTGTCCTCCTAAAGCCAGTGCAGCCGAGAGCCACAAAGGTTTAGTCACTTCCTGAGTGGTGCAGATAATCGATGTGGGATCCTTGCAGGAACCCAGCACGTTCCAGGTGAGTCACCTCAGAGGAGCCCGGGATGAGTTTCTCTGGCTTGGACACATTTCTGTTTTTGTGGGGCAAGGTCAGGTTTGTCTGAGTTTGGGGGTGGGGTGGAGTCTGGGGAAGTCAGCTAGAAAGGAGAGCCTCAGAAATGGGACTCCAAGGATCTCTGCTGAGCCCAGAGGAAACCCCCCAACATGTGTTCTCTCTCCTCCCATCCACCCACAGCTGATTTTCAATTTACATCTGACATATACCAGAAAAGTCCTGTTGAACTAGAGGACCGGAACTATGGAGAAAAGTATGTGAAGTTAGTTTTGTGCAACAGATGAGGGATGGTTTCTAGAATGTTTTGACAACAGGCTGTATCACCTCTTTACCTAATTTAGATTTCCTTACAATCCATTAGGCTTTTGCCACCAGTTTTAGGATGGCTGATAGAGTCCCAGGTTAAATGAGTTAATACTCTGACAGTATCCAGGAGAAGACCTGAGCCGAAATACGGCAACTCTTAGAAGTCATTTTGGATCAGACAGACAAGCAGGTAGGTAACAGACTAACCACGCTGAGTGGGAGAGTTCCAAGTGGCCAAGGGAACTTCCCAGGGTAAGTGAGGGACAGGAGTTCAAGAGCAAGGGCCATGTCTGCCACACTCCCAGTCACAAGGCCACACGTTCCAGCTCCCAGGTGGGGAAGTCACCGGGGAAGGCTCACTGCAAGCTGGTATCTTTAAAATCTACAGGGACTTTAATCACCTTCAACTCCAAATGTCCAAATCAGGTGCGAGTCCTGATCCCTGGGCTGAGGAGATCAGTCTCTTGAGTCAAGGTTTCCTGGAGAGAGCCCAGGGGCAAGTTTTACGCAGCCGGGCAAGCCTGGAGTAAGCGGACGGAAAGATGGAGGCAGGGCAGGAGGAACCACCGAGTCTCCCTCAACACTGCTGTGTCTCACGGAATGCCCTGTGCTTTTTTCTGGCTCTGCCAGGACCAGTGTGTCTCAGGAACAAGAGTGGCCCCTTTTGGTCATTCTAAAGCCTGGAACCCAAGTTCAGGAAGGAGAGGACACAAAGGAGCCCGGGAGGATGGGAGAACTAGGTGCCCTGGGGTCGGGGCTGAAGAAAAGGGACTCATGTCCGCTGAGAGTGGTGGCTTCCATGTGAACCAGACACATCTACCTGAACTCACTGTTGAAGCCTTAGCCATGCAGGGGAAATGAAATCTCAGGTACAGGACATAAAAGTCATCTTGTTCCACCCCCAGAAGGGATCTCAAGGCAAGCTGCTAGCTGCGTGGGGTCCGGAACCAGCCTGGGCAGTGGCGGGTCATGCTGCCCATGGAGGAGCCTGCCTCCGGTTCCCAGGGCCCTTCATGACTGGATTTATTCCAAGTGCCTACTCCTAGGACTGTTCTGGCTTGAGAGGGCCAACTTCCCCCTCCGTGCTCCAGTGGGCCACTTCCTGGTACCCTTCTAGCCCTGGAAACTCAGCTGGTCACAAAATGCTTTCTTTCCTGCCGTTTCTATCTATTCTCTTCTGGATCTGGTCTGCTTCTCTCTGGCAGGCTTTCAGACGTTTTTCTCTCCTGGCCCAGATGCAGGGGGATTCCAGCTAGGAAGAGTGTTCATCTTCTGGAACGCGGCTCAGCCTTAACTGAACAACCTGGAGGCCTGGGCTTCAGTTTAATGATCAAATTTCAGTGTGGGCCTTCTCTGGAGTCAGGTACAGCTGCGGGCATGGGAAGAGCGCGCAGGCTCCCTTACGTCTCCTTGCCGAACCCACCAAGCGTTTTAGGCTACATTCTCACCTCATCTTCACGACTGCCCCACGACACAGATGACCGGTGATGTTCCTGCCTCCCTCCCTCCCAGCATCCTCTCCCCCACACTACCCGCACTGGACAGATGAGGGGACTGAGGCACAAGGATTTTCAGTGGGAAGGCGGATCCAGGGCTTGAGTCCAAGTTCAAGGAGTTCAGGTCTCCTGCTTCTCCAGTAGGGCCTGCTTGTTGCCAGGCCTGTTCAGCACCCCCTCCCCCCAGCTTCTGCTCCTGCACCCTCTCCCTGCCCCCTCACCCATGGGGCACAGCTGGGGAGCTAGGCCCGCAGCTCAGGCGGTGTGTCTGGCTGCCGGCAGGGGTGAGACACTTGGAAAGCCTCCAAGGCCAGCAGCGTCTTGTTGATGTGGCTGATGGTAGGGTAGGGAGTGAGATCCACCTTGAACCTGTGGCAGAGAAACACCTGTCTAACACCATCTCAACACCAGGTCTGCTGGGGCACAGGGAGACTGCCCTGGGGGCGGTGAGGGCCACACAGAGGCGGGCTGGATGAGGCCCCGGGGGCTGGCCAGGGAAGGGCCAGGAAGTTGTCCAGCCACGTGGGGGCCCGATTCACAGGCGGCCTTGGGGATGGGCAGGTCTCATGCAAGACGGCCTAGCATCTCTGTTGCTACTGCTCGTATTCCAAGTGATGGCGATTCATCAAGAACCTACTCCGCGTAAGACACAGCGCTCGCCATTTACATACACAGATAATCTCTCCACCCATGTCATAAGCTTCTCAGGGGCAGCGAATGTGTCATAACATCTCCGTGTCCCAACGGTGCCTGGTGTGATGCCTTCCAGAGAGGTACTCTCTCATGCCTCACTGAAGGGCTGATGGAGGACCGCAGAGGAGAGCTCCCTGCCAGGCACGGGCACAGCCCATCGGGGGGAGCAGGCTCTTGGGGTGGTTTCTTCTAGGGGTGTCCACTGGGCAAGCCACCGCCTCTTAGGGGCAGATGCTAGACAGTGTCAGACGGACTGTGATGGGCACAGTAGGGGGCGTTCCACTGAGGTCCCCCACTGGCTCTTCCAGGCCACAGGAGCCGGGGAGGCCTGGCCCAGGGGGGCTCCTTGGCCAGTCTGGGAGAGCCTCTGCGTGAGGGGCTTCCCCAGTAGCTGAAGTTAGGGCCCGACTGTGGGAGGAGGCTGGGCCTTCTGAGGGGAGGAACCAGGCGGAGGAGGGAGGGTGGTGGGGCTGTCTTACCTTTCAGCATTTGCCACCTGAGGCACTAAGCAGAGGTCGGCCACGGACACCTGAGACAGGGTTGGGGGGTCTGCCTCAGGATGCGCACCCCGGACTCACAGGCTGGCCTCGCTGTGTCCACTGGGGCGCCAGCCCCTGGCATTCCTGTCTACTTCTGGCTCCCCCACCCCATCCCCCCCACCCCACCTCTCTCCTCTTCCCGCCCCCTGGGCCTGTCTGTGCTTCTCCCAGGCCAGGTTCCAGCTGTCCTGACAACCAAGTCTGTGGGTGGCCAGAGAAGGCTGGACTGTCTCAGTGGATCTTATCATGCTTGTTAACCACCATCATAGGCACTTACTGAGGGCTCCCAGCAGGGAGGAGACACCTCAGGATGAGGTAGGGGGGCCCTGGAACCAGAATTATGACCTTGGCCCCTCTCCCCACCCCCATGCCTCCTCCAGAAGCTCTCTGACCTGCCCCTGCCCTGGGGGTGGAGGGAGAAGGCTCCTGTGGGAAGGCCTGGGGAGGGCTTACCTCGTCTCCCACACAGTACTTCCCTGCCGTGCTCTGCAGGATCTGCTCCAGAGCTGTGGGAAGGCCACGAGAATCATCTTACTCTGGGCACAGAATGGACCTTGGCCCCCATCGTTCTGAAATGGGCAGCTATCTGAGTGACTAGCTGCAGCATGTGGGCTCCAGGGAATGTGCCAACCACATCTGGAGAGAGTTCATGGGGGTGTGGGGACAGATGATGTTTCCCTGGGCTCCTCAAGTCCAGCTGTCCTTCCCTCCCCGAGAAGGAACAAAGCCGGCCACTGGCCAAGGCAGCAGCTCTCCCACAGATGTTACTGGTCTTCGGTTCCTGGCTGGGGTGGGCAGTGAGGCCAAGGGTAGACCATCCCGCTCCAAAGGGTTGTGGGCCTCGGGGGCTGAGGTTCCCAGAAGTGCCCGAGGTTGAGGCCAGGTCTGGATGCCATCCAGCCCTACTACCTCCTCAGCCCTGCACCCCTACCCTCATCCATGCCACTGTCAGGAGCAAAGAGCCTGGGAGGCTGAGTCAGATGCCCAGGGCCCTAGGCACAAGGGCCATTTCTCTGAGTGGTCACGGGGCGGCCTGCAGGGGGAAGGACTCACCGTTGAAGCCAGAGCGGATGACCTTCTGGGCCCAGGTCAGCTGGTTCTCCTGTCCCACTTGCTTCAGGACAGACAGGTTCTATGCAACCAAGGATAAGCTGTGACTGGCTTTGGGAGCCAGGCTGGGCCTGACCCCCAGCCAAGCCCCCTCAGGGCAGCTCAGTTCCCACCCACCCCTGGCTGTCCATCTGTCCTTTCCTGGCCTCCATGAGCCCCCTCTCCCCATCAGGGCACTGGGAGGGGGTGAGTGATCCCAGCAGCCACCTTCTCAGGTTGCTTGAGTGGTCCCTGTGGTCTGGAACCTTGTGGCCTGGCAGAGATGTGCAAGGGTCGGGGCACAGGGCGCTGCTGTGGCTTTAAGGTGTGTGGCCATGACCTGAGGCCCATCTCCCCTGCATCCAATGCGTCTCCCTTACATGGCTCCTCGTGAGGAGAGCGGGTGTGTGTGTGCGTGTGCACGTGCACAGCACAGGGCTGGGGCTTGGATGGAGGAGGAGCATAGGACTGGGTTTCAGGAGATCAGGACTCTGATTCTATCCTTACAACCCGGGAGCCATTTCACTTCTGAGCTTCGGCTTCCTCATCTGTAAAATGGGGCTGTCCGTCTGCTCCAATCTCCTTTGTTAAACAGGACAAGGTAACTCGGGGACGGGGGCCCAGTGCACAGTCGGGGAGCCCGGGCTCTGGTACTTACTCTGCCATACTTAGGGGAATGACTCTGCAAAGTCCCTCCACCTTTGTGGGGTGATTTCCTCATTTGCAAAGTCAGGGGTTAACACAGATGAACTGCTTGAATACTTATTATTATTATTTTACCAGTAAAAACTTTAAAAAATACAATCTTTTGAGACTCCCAATCTAGAACACAGAAGAAATGAGAGGGAAGCTGTTCTGGTTAAAGGCGGTGGTGGGCCTGGGCCTCTGCTGTTCCGCCTCCCCCCGCCACCGGGCCCCACCCCTCCCCAAGCACTTCTGGACGAGTCCTTGGAAAACCTGGGGCTTCTCAGAATGCGGCTGGGGACCCAGCAGGGCAGATACTTTCTGGGATCCCTTACCCCTCTGCCACATGGTCTAGGTCTAAGCCACTGAGAATCCCTCCTGTGCTCCCCCCACCCCCACTCCCAAGCTGGGTGCCCCACTGTGGCACCTCACATTCCCCGTGTGTCTGAAGGTAAGAGCGCGTGGGGGGAGGCATGCGAGAGGTGTGCAGGGGTGAAAGTCCAGAGCCACACCTGTAGGGGCTGGATGCCACTGGCAATGACATCGGAAATCATGCGCACCTGGGCCCTCCTCTTCGGGTCCTGCGGCAGGAGGCGCGGAGTGGGCCGAGTTTCCTCCAGGTACTCAATGATGGCCAGCTGTTTGGAGGGGAGCAGTGAGGCATGGGGAGGGCATGTGGACCCCTGGGCCAGAGTGACAGGGCCAGCAAGCTCCTCCTCGCCCTCCTCAGCTGGAGCCCATGAAGCCAAAACTCCCCCAGGGAGGAGCTCTTCTTGGACCCCCATCCTGCAGAACTTGGTTCCCCAGAGGCTAGAGTCTCCCCTCACTTCCCCAAACCACCTGGCAAACTTCCTCCATCTGGCAAGAACTTAGCACGTCCCTACTAAGGGCCAGGCGCTTGGCCACCCAAATAAGGGCTGTGAGGTCCTCTCGTTCAGGGCACCGCTCTCACCAGGGGCCTCCCAGACCCTGCACTCACTGACTGGCCAATGGTGATTCCGTCGATCTTCAGGGCCGGCACCTGCTGCATTGGATTGAGTGCCTGGAATTCTTCAGAGAACTGTGGAGACAAGGACCTGATGAGCGAGGTAGCCTGGCCCAAGTTGGCTAGAGCAGAACCAAGCCAGCAGGAAGACCCCAGGCCTGTGGCCCACCTGCACCTCCCTCCCCTGGGGAAGGCCCTGGCTCCAGAGAGATGCCTAGGGGATCCATGCCATATCCCCAAATCCAGTGGCTGCTGAGCTCCAGGATTCACCCCAATGGCCTGGCTATGTGTTTTTCCCTGTACCTCACACTGTGGCCATTAAGGCACGTCCAGAGGGCCCAGCATGAGGCAAGGACCCACTCGCTGCCCACTCTCCTAGGGTCAGGCACCGAGAGACCAGGTTGTGGCATGGGGCCTGGAACCTGGGCCCTTCCCATGGCTCCTCGTGCTGCACAGCCTGTCCCCTTACTCCCAGTGGGAGGGCCGGCAGGTTCACCTTTTGGGGGGGCAGAAATCTGCACCCTCTGCTGGGTCCCTCTCCAAGACTTCCAACTCCCATATTGTGGCCCACGGGCGGCCTCCTTACCTGCTGTCCCCCATCCTTTATGAGGTTGATAGGTACGGTCTCATAGTCGATGCTTTTCAAGGCCAGAGCTGTGAGAGACAGCAGTGTCAGGGGACAGCATCTGGCTCCACATGAGGCTGCCAAGGGAGGCTTCTTTCTCCACGCTGCTAGGTGATCAAGGCCCAGCCTGGCCCTGTCCCCATCTCTCCAGCTTCCCGGGTCACCACTCATTCCCCCACCTCAGGTCTCTGACACTCCGCCTCTCTTGCCCTTGAACTCTCAGAGCCTTACTCTCCACACCCCCTCGGGTCCCCGCGCCCCTGGGCAGTGCTGTCCAGGCGTGTGCCCGGGAGGGCAGCAGGGAAGTGTCCTGATTACCTCTGCCCCCTCCAGGGCCGTAAACAGTGGCGAGCAGGGCTTATTTGTTGGAGACTTGCAATTATTCCCTCATGAAGGTGTCCAGGGGCCAAGGAAAGGTGCTCAGGTGACCACAAAGTGCACACACAAGCAGGTGACACCTGCTAGAGAAGGATCCCATTCTCATCTGTTTTCTCTGTCCTCAGAGTTGTTGACTACCGATTCCAAGCAGAGCATCAGGGCTCTTTGGTGGTCTCACAGCATCTGCTGTCACTCCCAGTGACCAGATTTCCTCTCTGTGCCCTTCGATCATTTTCCCTGGTCAACCGAGTAAGACTCTGTGTGTATGCATGCAGACAGGCACTGAAACGTGGGGATGGCCCACGTCCAACTTGACCTCGGGTGAAGGCAAAGGAGTGAGGGGAGGAGGAGGAGACGTGTTGCAGGCTGAAGAGAGCCTGGGAGATACGGGGCCCTTCCTCAGCACTGGTCAGCCCCACTGTGGACAAGTGGCCGGGCCCACACGGGCCCTGCAGAGACAGCACTCCTGTGGCTCCCGTCTGGCCAGCTAGGGCAGAGGCCCTGGGCCCAGGGGAGGGTGTCTTCTTGGAGAAATGTGTCCTCTGGCACCCCAGTGCGCTTGCCTACTGATTCCAGCAAATACCAAGTGATGGTGGGGTGGGGGAGGGTCACGGCGGATGGCTTCCCGGTGAGGGCCAGACTCCCGGAGGCAGACTGTTTGGGTTCAGAGTCCATCACATTTGCTAGCTGTGCGGCCTTGGGCAAGGAGCTTAATGAATTAATGAGCCCCTGTGCCTCAGTCTCCTCATCTGACAGGCAGCATAGCGCAGTAGTTAAGAACATGGACTCTGGGGTGCCTGGGTGGCTCAGTTGGTTAAGCGACTGCCTTCGGCTCAGGTCATGATCCTGGAGTCCCGGGATCGAGTCCCGCATTGGGCTCCCTGCTCGGCAGGGAGTCTGCTTCTCCCTCTGACCCTCCCCCCTCTCATGTGCTCTCTGTCTCTCTCATTCTCTCTGTCTCAAATAAATAAATAAAATCTTTAAAAAAAAAAAAAGAACATGGACTCTCGAGTCAGACTAGCTGTTCGAATTCCATCTCGGCCTCTTGCTAGCTCCACAGACTTGGGCAAGTCATTTAATGTCCCCGTGCCTCAATTTCCTCACTTGTACAATGGGGACAATAATGATCCCTCCCTCCTAGGTTGCCGAGGTTTCAGTGGAATGATGTACATAAAAACACTCAGCATGGTTTTCCCTCAGTATGAGCGACGCCTATGATCTTTGCCAAGCACTGTGTCAAGCTGGGGCTACACCGGAGGGCCCCACATTCTGCTTCCTCGAAGCCTTTGGGGTTGACTCGGGCCAGTTCTGTTTAATGTGCCGGATGAAATAAGATCAGAACTGCGCAAGGCCAGCTGTTCCCTGCCAGTTACCAAGCACCTCTGGGTTTTGTGAGCCTGCTTTCCGTGTGGTTGCCAAGTGGCTTTGGAGAGCAGTGGGGGAGACCTTCCTGCCACCCCCCGCCCTTGTTGGACTTCCTCGGTGGAGGTGCCCCATCTGACAGAAGATCCCTGCGTCCCTGGCCAGCTTGTCACTCAGGGCTCTTTCTACCCCCATCCCCTCCCACCGAGGCTCTTGGTGGAGGCCCAGCTCTTACCGATTCGAACTCTCCATGAGCAGGAGCTCCGGAAATAGGAGTAGAGGATGGGCTGAGGAGAGACAGGATAAGGATGCCCGTTAACCCATGCTCGTGGGGTTCTCTGCCCCTGGAGCCCACTGGCCTCAGCCAGGGGGCTTCCCATTCTGCCAGGCCTCCTTCCGTACCTCAGGCCGACTCAGAGCTCTCTGGGTCAGAGGCCTTGGGAGTTATGTGGGGTCCCTCAGCTCCAAACTGTGCCGTCACGCATTCCTGAGGTCCAAGGGGCCCCCAAAGGGGCAGCCAGCCTGCAAGTGCCCTCCTTACCTTGCCAGACTCAGTCATGGTGTTGTGTGACCCTTGTCCTCTCAGGGAATGTCCCCTCTCCCAGAACTTGCAGAGTAGGGGGAGGATCCCTGAAGAGGGTGGATCCCATGAGCCAATGAGGAAGCTGGGCGAGACAAGCTTCAGGGAAACTTTGACTCTGGTCAGAAAGGGCATCTTTTTCCAACTTGGGGGAAGCCTTTTCTGTTCTGGTGGAGCCAGGTTTGGTGTCCTGGTTTTGAAGCCGTAGTTCACGTGGTTCAGTGGCCTGAGAGCTGGCATACCTGGGGTCTGGTCCCAGGGCAGGAACCAGCTCTGCATGACCTTGGGCAGATCCCTGCCTTCTCTATTCTCTAGTCTTTTCTCCCTCATCTGTAAAACAAAGGATTGCCTTAAAATGATAGCTGAATTCCTCCCAGCAGTGACAGAAAGACCAGGAATTCTAGTTTTTCGATGCTTTGGTGCCCATCTCTTTCAGCCCACCACCCACCAGTCCTCCAGGTTCTCAGCTGGTCTCATAAAAATAGCTGGGGGATATGCCAGCTTTGGATATTGACTCCAAAGCTGAGGTCACAAGAGGACAGCCCACAGTGTTCTGTTTTGGTCTACTTGTACTTAAAAATGTTTCAATTGGTTGCCAACATTAAAAAATCAGGATGTTTCATATACAAATCCTATTGTCTGTTTTTTCTTAAAAAGATCTAGAGACAGTAGTCTTGGGTTCCTGAGTAGGAACAACTGATAGGAGACAATTAACAGCCCCCTTCAGTCAGGGCGCACCCTCTGATCTTCCATGTGCCCTACCCGGCCCTCTTCTCTCATCTCTGTTATTGAGGCACTGAAGGAGGCTGAGTGTGTGACCTCTAATCTAAAGTTTAAGACACTCAAAGTTAACCTCCCCCGTGCTTCTTGAGTGATCAGCATTTCAAAGCAGGGCCCAGGATGGAGTTGTCAGTAATTAGCTCTCATGAATCTTTGGGAAGACATATATGTATCCATATGATTAGGGAGAGAGAACACAACAGAATTTCTAGATCATCCCAGTCTACCATCCCTCTGACTACAGACATTTCACACAAGTGCCCTCTGCCTTCTGCACCCCTCAGCACACCAAACTGCTCTGTGACCCTGCCTTCACCATCCCTGAACTACCAATTCTGTCTTCTAGGTGGGCAAAGGCACAGTGGAACCTAGGCCCTCCCAGGTTGGTTTCCAGGCCTGTCAGTTCCAGCCTGTACTGAAGGCACCTCTTGTGGGGAAAGTAAAGATGGTCCAGGTACGGAGGGCAGGTGATGGACAGCAGGTGTCTTTGGAAGGGGAGGAGTTAGGAGGCCAAAATTAGATATGCCCTATTCAGAGGTACATCCCTGTCCTTACCAGGTCAGGGCCGTCAGGCAGGTACTGCTGGTGAGGGATGGGACCACTAGAGAGCCTCAGACATTAGCTTAGAATCCCTGGAGAAATGCCTTACCGAATTACTATATGTTCCATCTTGACCTATACTAAGGGTGACCAGAGTCACTGTGAATGCCACTGTTCTCCAGTGTCCCACTTATGGGCCATCAGGAAAAATAACAGAGCAGTCCCTGCTCTTCCTCCTACCAGTGATAACTACGTAAACTACCCCGTGCTCCTTTTTGCTCTTATAGAGCCAAGTTTTAAGCCCAAATAAAGTATTCATCTCATCACCACTCCTGGAGGAACTGTTTCCAATTCAAATATGGATTCTGACCACTCTAGCAGATTTTATTTTAAAACCATTTCTCACGAATCGTTTTGAAAGACTCCTAAAATGCCATTTGGGAGGGGGAGGGCTATACAGTATTAAGGTGATGCTATATTCCACCCGATGTGCCTGACACCTTCCTCGGTGGTTCTCAAAACTTGAATAAGACCTTAAAAGGCTCACGGGGCGCTTATTAAGCATGCAGATTCTTGGGTCCCTTCCCCCACAGATGACCCCGGGGCTCTGGGCCGGGCCGGGGAGTGCAGACTGAACCCGGGAAGCTCCCCTGGTGATGGTGATGACTTAAAGTGCTAATGGCTCCCCTCGCCCCAGGAGCTCTCAAAGTGCAAACCACCTGGGAAGGCCCTACGCTAACAGGAGCCGTCGGGCCGACTGGCCGGGAAAGAGCATGTGGGGCTGTACGGAAGAGGGAGGCAAGGGACGTCTGGAAAGCCTAGCAGAAAGGACTGTGAATGACAGGTGAGGCGCGAGGGTACAGCGACTCCACAGCGCCCTGCACACCCCACGAGCGCGAGCCGCCTGCGGCCCAAACCTCCGCGAACTACAAGCCCCAGCGGGCAGCGGGCAGCGCGCAGGCGCAGAGCGGAGTCCGCGAGGCGCTCTGCATTCCGGGAGTTGTGCGTTGTGGAAGCCACGGGAGGCCCCGGGGCGAGCGGCGCACCTTTGACCCCCGCCCCCCGGGTTTCTCAGTGTTTCTCAGTAGCGCCCCCTCGCCGGATGTGTGGCACAGACCTTACCCACTTGCATCTCGCACCTCCGGCCACCCCTCTTCCAGGGCCGGAGACTTCGCGCCTGGGACTCTCCGACTCGTCGCGGGCTGAGGCCCAGTGAGGCCCAATACGTCAGAACCAGCGCTTCCGTCGTGGTAAAGCGAGGGGTTGGACTAGAATGATCTTTAAGGTCTCGTCTGGCTCGCCCCGCCCTGCCGCCACGCCCCCCCTCCCGAAGCTGCTGGGAGTTGCAGTTCTTTGAGCCCGTTTTCTCCCCGGCGGGCCCGCCGGGCCCGGGCGATCCGTCATGCTCTGCGCCACCAGCCGCCTCCTAGCGGCCCGGACGGCGACCGCGCTCCCCGCCCAGCCCAGAGGCCAGGGCCCCGGGGCCCGCTGCCGGCGAAGGGAACTACATTTCCCAGGGCACCCCGAGCTGCCCCTGGGTGACTTCTTGGCGGGGCGGCTCGCAAGATCGAGCGTGTCGGCGGGGCGGAGGGCGATCCTGAGGAGGGGCAGGATGCCGCCGGCGGTGGGCAGAGGCCCGGCAGGGCCCGAGCTGCGCCCCCGGCGGGGCCGCTGTGGGCCCCAGCTTACTAGGGCCGTGGGCCCGGACGTGGCCCCCGAGCCTACAGCGCGGAGCCCCAAACGGCCTGCTCGGGGCTCGCGGCGCTTCGAGGCAGCCGGCCGGTGGGCCCCGCTGGCCCTGGTGACGCTGCTGTCCTTCGCCACCCGCTTCCACCGTCTGGACGAGCCGCCACACATCTGGTGAGTGACAGGAGGGACTCGGCGGGTCCCATGGCAACCGAGTGGGAGTGATGCGCTCTCTGATTGGCCCGGGGGCACGGAGCGGGGCGGGAATCACCGAGGAGGAGCGGGACTGCGCTGGAGGGGAAAGAGTTGCTAGGGGCAGCTTTTGGCCAGGTGCGGTTTCTGTGAGAGGAGTCATTTTTGCTCCGTTGGGTGGCAGTGGGGTTCCTTAGCATCGGAGGAAGCAGTCTCTCAGATTATGGCCTTGACCTTCCAAGGAGATTTGGAAATTCTTAGTACAGAATTTCCTAAGGCCTGAGTTCCTAATCTGTAGGATTTCCAGGCATCAGGGGAGGTGAAAATCATCCTTGGGAGCAGGGACAATTTGTGTGTCCAGAGAAGGTGACAGGGGTCTCAGGAAGCAGGTCTGGGGTCATCTGGTGAAGAGAGACTTGTTTTCTTAAAGGTTTTATTTTGTAGGACTCAGATTTCACGAGATAAGCGTAAAAAGCCTCCAGCTTGAAGGAGAAGTTTTGCACAATCTGAAAATGGTTAATTTGTTTAGCCAACAAGTGATAACATGTTTTGTCAGTATCCCTGACCAGAAAGTTAGTGTAGGGGATGTTAAAAATGGAACTCCTTGACCAAAAAGCAAGCCAGCTAACAAACTGGGCTATCCTACTTGGAAGTGAATAAATTAGCTTGTTATTGTTTCATGCGTGCTGGCAGAAGACATGAGACTTCTGGGTCAGAGACAAAGGACTCATTACTCACAGGGCAGGAAGCAGGATGAATATCAGTATACTGGAATAAGTTTGAATCTCCCCTCCCTCCCCCACCCCACTGATGTGGAGTTGTTAGGGGGAAGGAAAGACAAATCATGTCCAGGAACAGTCCAGGAAGAATCTAAAATTTTCAAAATATGGGTTTATATAACCCTCCACCTCTTTTTGTCCTGATCATTACCCAGTTGGTGGCCAAGAGGAGATGAACCGTTTCTGGTGATGACTGCATTAGGTGACCAAACTGCTTTACCAAGGTGTGTGAACCAGGAGGAGGTGAGGGAAGTAGAGTCAGAAACCATTTTGAGAAAATTGTTCTGTGCTCAACAGTATCAAATGCCTTTGGGGCGTAGGGAGTGTGGAATGTCATCAGATACCTAGACTGTTGGCTCATTATTATGTGGCCATTGCAAAAAAAAAAGGTGCGCTATCGTCAGACTGTAGATGGTTTGGAATGACATAGTTTAGTGTCAAGTGCTGCAATGACATATGTGGGGTCAGATGATTGGACTGGAACAGCATCATCAACACTTTAACCTGAAAAAGTGTCAGTAGCAGTGAGGTACCAGTGATAGCCTGGAGGGGGGAACAAATCCTACTACAGTCAGTTTCCTTGGAGCCGGCAGGGCCAGTGCCCCCGTGTGGCCTCCTTTATGGCAGGACAAATTGGCCAACTTTTGGCAGGAGTCACAAGTCACCACAATGTAGTAATGGCTTATGCTTCAGAAACGTAGAGTCCTTTACTTTGTGCCCAGTCCATGATGGTAGATGTGTTTCCACGTGTGGAGCACTGATGAATGCTGGTGGCATTGGCAGTAGCCTGTTTGGTACAAGCTTGATCTGCAGCTTGATTTCAGTCAGTCTTATCAGAATACTGGCCCTTACTGTGGACATCTGTATGTGTGATCCAGATTGTCCCATTGACAGGCAGCCATGATTTTTTTGCCACAGTTCTTGGCTCTGAAGAGGGGTGATTTAAATTTCTCAGTATAGAGTCCTCTAGGTGGCACACCAGAAGCTAGGCTAATGGCAAAAGCCCAAGAGCCAATAAAAAGAGAATTTGTCTGTTTCTCAGGAATATGGTGTAAGGCAAGGGTGATGACTTTCAATTCAGCCCATTGTGCCCATGAACCCTTATTGCAGTTGGCCTTCCAGAGTTGTCACTGGGACTGGATGATTGCTGCTGCCCAGTGGATGCTATCAGTAAACCAGGCAAAAACCTTGAGAGGAACCTCTGTGAATCAAGCCTCCACTGAGCCAGTGGTTTTGCTCTGGGTGGCAGAGTGGAAGATAGTTCCTCCCAAAGTGGATGCTCCCACCTCCTCTTATAAAGTCAAGATGCCTCTAGGGCCAGGCCAGCTATATCACTTCCATTTGACGAGCAAGCCTGTTGAGCCTTTTTGTTAGCCTTATATTCCAAGTTGACTCACCTCAAAGTGGTATATCAAGCCGAAGAGTCCCAAGGCCTTCATCTGTCAGGCACTCAATTTCAATAAAAGCTTAGTAGTAGGTTGATAGCTGCCCTTTTAAAAAAGTGTGTGCTTGGTACCTGCGTCCAGCAGATGGCGCTGTTATTCTGGAGAATGGCCTCTCTTGGCTCCTGCTGCCATTATGTCTTCAAGGCTGTGATTTCCCTTTCTCTTCTTGGAATTTATATTATTTCTCCTGGAGCACATGGCAGTCCCTGAATGGATAATCCTCTTTGCCAGTATACATTTCACACTGGGAGCCACAACAGTAGTACAGGGCCCTACCCACAAGGTCATTTTACCTTTCCTTCCCCACTGGGAGCTTGGCTCAAACCTGTCAGTTGAATTTGGGCGCTTACCCCCCTTGAACTTATGAGTCTAATAGGCCTGCATCAGTAACTACAGTGGCAGCCAGCCAGAGATTATGCCATTCCCCAGTGGAGAGTGTGGAGTGCTGGATGCAAGGGGTGGGAGGAAGCTTTTTTCTTTTCTTTAGCCCCTCCATAGGCTTGGCACCCCTTCTTTCCAGTATACTTCCGTGTGTCAGTGTACTTCCGTGGTGAGCCCCTGGGCTTAAGGGCCCTTTTCTTTCCATCGCTGTACACACTGCACCTCTGGTAACCCCTGTGCCTAGCAGATTGTCCCTGCTCCCCGCCATGGGATTGAGTGAGCTGATGTGGGCCCCTGCCCTGAGTTTGAGTCCCTCTTTTCTCTGGAGTTCCCCAGCATACTAGCTTGTGTGTGGCCTTCAATCCCATTTAGGGACAGGGAAACCTTGGCCCCACCTTTAATCATCTTACTCCTTTTAACGCAGCTGAGATTGTCGTAGAGGGGGAGGGATCATGGGACACAGAGGGAGAGAGTGGCTATGAGCGACTGAGCAAGGCACATTTACTTTTGTCTTGAGCACACAGCTTACCCCAGGACTTTTCAATGTTTGCATTTTGCCCAAAGTTCTGTATTGAATAGCAAGGTCCTTACTACTGGCACCATTTATATAAACTTTGGAGACTCCTTGATTTAGCAGCCACATCCATATTGCCTTTTGGCTGGGGCTGCTAGGCTTGCTGCCCCATTATCATGATTACATCTCTTTCTTATTTTGCCCAGAAGAGAGTGAGCAGTAACCAAGGCAACATTCAAACTGTTTCTTTCTCCATTCAGCCTCATTAATAGGTAGGATAGTGGGAGACTCTCGCTACCTTCCTTGCCCACCAGATTCCATCCCCAGCTCATTGTCCTTTCTCTTACAGAAAGGTATGTCTCAGCGTCTCAGCATCCTATGCTTGTGACCACAAACTGTCAGGGTCTGGGATTTTATTTTACCCAACTTGCAAACTAGTAAGTTAGCCTGTCATTGTTTTATGGATGCTGGCAGACGACAAAGTACTGAGTCAGAGACAAAGGACTTTATTTCTCATATCACAGCAAGCAGGATGAGCATCAGCATGCTGGCATCAGTTCCTCTTGCCCCCGAAGTCCCATGTGATGCCGTGGGTCTGAATGAATGCCTGCACATGCAGAAGGTAGTATCATAGCTGAGGGATACTGAGCTTGGGGAATCCACTGTTTTATAATAAGCAGTCAACAAGAGTGCTCTCTTTCCCAGAGAGAGATGCTAACTCTTCCCTCAAGGTTGTTTTCTGGAAACATAACCCTGAGAAAGGGCCTGAGTAAAGAGTGGCCAGGACCTTGCATTGTTGGCATACCCTGCAAGGTCTGTAGGAACAAGAGAGAGCCAGGGAGGATTGTCTCTCCCAACACAAACACAATAGAAGCTGAGAAGAAATATGAATGTTACTACTAGTTTTACTTGGGATTTTTGAAGTAAAAATCTCATGTTTCCAAACAGACATCAGAACTAACCACAAGTGTTGGGACAGTTTAAAATAATGCCCAGTGGGCATCCCACATATGTGTGGGACTTTATAGTCTACAGAGTTCTTTACATATGTTTTTTGAATTGAGTCCTAATGCTTCCCTGTGTGGGGCACATGGCAGATATTTTTGTTGTTTTCATTGTGTAGACAAGAACAGAGATCCAGGGAGAGTGACTTTGCCAGGTTGTGCCTTCATTAGGAAGTGGTGGAGCTGAGACTGATCTCTCTTCTTTCTGCAAGTCTGTTTTGTCACACTGCTTCGAAGTTATTTCTCTCTTTGACATCACCATACCACTGTCCTCACTTCGTGTCAAGCAGAGTGTTTAGCAAATAGCAGACGCAGAAGTAGATTTACTTTTCTGCTTATCTATTGGACGCACTGAGTTAAAGGAAAAAAAAAAAGAACCCTACATTTTTGGGAAACACATGTTTAGCCCCTTACATTGCAGGTTGGTAATAATTGCTTATGAAGCTGGCCTTGGGGATGGCTGGTCCCTAGAAAGCAACTGCTCTTCTGAGCTGCAGGGAGGGACTGACACACAAAAATGGCCAGGCTGTGCTAGATAACTAGGCTGCTGCCATCAAGTCTTTGTGTAGGATGTGAAAAGGTTTATGGGGTTGTATGGAAGAACAAGACTTTTACATTGTGTTTAAAAGCTAATGTATTAGGGCGCCTGGGTGGCTCAGTCGGTTAAGCGACTGCCTTCGGCTCAGGTCATGATCCTGGAGTCCCGGGATCGAGTCCCGCATCGGGTTCCCTGCTCGGCGGGGAGTCTGCTTCTCCCTCTGACCCTCCTCCCTCTCATGCTCTCTGTCTCTCATTCTCTCTGTCTCAAATAAATAAATAGCTTTTATTAGAATCACTTATTTAATTGCAAAACAATTTGTGCAATGAGGATAGCTTCTAGATAGGCTCTTAACTAAATTTTTATATACTGGTTAGTTCATTATAATAAGCTCATAGTCAGCAGGTTAATTATCACAAGGTTAATGAGCAAAATTAGACCCCTGTGACAACTGTAGTTTGTAGGCTCTTACTGATCAGTAGCCCATGGTGTAGTTGATAATAGCATTAGTAGTCTACTTTCTAGTAGCAAAAGTAGTCTCAGGGTCAGAAGGTAACAAACTTGGAAGAGAACTCTTACTACAAACCTTTCTATATTATAGAAAAACTCTGCTCTTTTAAAATAAATAGCAGCTCAAGCTACAGAATAAGTATAGATTTCACTTAAATATACAACTGGTTGGCAAATATTTGCTAACCTTTCTCATCTATCTAAATGAAGGTTAACAATCAGCCTGATGGGGGCACCTGGGTGCCTTCAGCTCAGGTCGTGATCCCAGAGTCCTGGGATCAAGTTCCGCATCAGGCTCTTTGCTCAGCGGGGAGCCTGCTTCTTCCTCTCCCTGCCACTCCCCCTGCTTGTGCTCTCTCTCCCTCTCACTCTCTCTCTGTCAAATAAATAAATAAATAAATAAAATCAAAAAACCCATGCTTTAAAAATAAATAAATAAATAAATAAATAAAATAAAAAACAATCAGCCTGATGTCTTGCTTCCTCAAATCACTTGTGTAAAAAAAAAAATTTTTTTTTTAAGTAAACTCTACCCCCAGTGTAGGCTCAAACTCATGGCGCCTCGGGTGGCTCAGTTGGTCAAGCGTGGGACTCTTGGTTTTGTGATGTCAGAGTCATGAAATCGAGCCACATGTGGGGTTCCACGCTCAGTGGGAGTCTGCTTGAGGATTCTCTCTCTCCCTCTGCCTCTTCTTCTGTCCCTCCCCCAGCTCGAGTGCATACATGTGTGCTCTCTCTCTCAAACAAATAAATAAAATCTTAAAAAAAAAACAAACAAACCTCACGACCCAGGATCAAGAGTTGCATAATCTACCAACTGAGCCAGCCAGATGCCCCAATTTGTCAATGATTTTTTAATCCAAATTTTCTCATTAATTGCTTGAAACTTATAGTCTTTGGGTTTTTTAAAATAATGATTTTAGGGGCGCCTGGGTGGCTCAGTCATTAGGCGTCTGCCTTCGGCTCGGGTCATGATCCCAGGGTCCTGGGATCGAGCCCCGCATTGGGCTCCCTGCTCTGTGGGAAGCCTGTTTCTCCCTCTCCCACTCCCTCTGCTTGTGTTCCCTCTTTCGCTGTGTCTCTGTCAAATAAATAAAATAAAATCTTTAAAAAAATAATAATAAATAAATAAAATAATGATTTTATTTGTTTATTTGAGAGAGAGCACAAGCAGGGGGAGGGGCAGAGGGAGACAGAGAAACAAACTCCCCACTGAGCACAGACCCTGACCCAGCGCTGGATCCCAGGACTCTGAGATCATGACCTGAGCTAAAGGCAGACACTTAACCTACCGAGCCACCCAGGTGCCCCATAGTCTTTGGCTTTAACTGTAATTTTAACCATGCTTTATTATGGCTATTTGGATTGTATGATTATTTATATATTTTTAAGACTTTATTTATTTGAGACAATGAGAGAGAGAGAGCACAAGCGGGGCAAAGGGCAGAGGGGGAGGAATAAGCAGACTCTAGCAGGGAGTCCGATGTGGGGCTCGATCTCAGGACCCTGGGATCATGACGTGCGCCGAAGGCAGACGCTTAATGGACTGAGCCACCCAGCCACCCCAGACTGTATGATAATTTAAAAATTCTCATTTCTCTTTCTGTTTTTCCTTTAGTTGGGATGAGACTCACTTTGGAAAAATGGGAAGCTATTATATCAACCGCACCTTTTTCTTCGATGTGCACCCACCTCTGGGAAAGGTGAGCAATGTGGTGACTGACAGCTCTCTTTAAAGGGTTGGAGCAAAGTCTCAATTTTGGATTTAAATCTTGGGCTTGTGGAAAGAAACCCTGACATTCCAGGCCAGCTGCTTATGTGGAAAATCTTTGATGTTTTGAGGAGTTCTCTGGGCCCAGAAATGGAAAGGGAGTCCATCAACCAATGGATGGATATACAAAATATGGTATATCTATATGATGGAATATTATTCAGCCATAAAAAAGGAATGAAGTGTTGATACATGCTACAACATGGATGAGTCTTGTAAACATTATGCAAAGTGAAAGATGTCAGACACAATAGGCCACAATAGTGTATGATTCCATTTATATGGAATGTCCAGAATAGGCAAATCCATAGAAACAGAAACTAGATTAGTAGTAGCCAGGGTCTGGTGGGGAAGGAGGATCGGGGAGTGATTGCAAATAGGTAGGGAATTTGTCTTGGGGTGATGAAATGTTCTGGAATTAGGTAGAGGTGATGGTGGCACAACCTTGTGAATATACTAAAAACCACTGAATTGTACACTTTAAAATGGTGAATCTTATGTATATGAATTTTATCTCAATTCAAAAAAGTAAACAGTGGAGAGAAGGAATATGTTGCACAAAGCAGAGATTGCTGAGAGGAGCTGATTGTCTATAGGGGAGCAAAACTCCTTTTCCCCCTTCCCACTCCCAGCAGGTACATTCTTTGACCTGTACCTCTCACATGTTTTACAATTAGAAATCCCACAGTGAGAATTCATTTTACTTCTCTGAAAACAACGACCTCTGAGAAGGCTAATGGATCAGCCCTATCTTCCTAATGGAGGCTGAGATCTTTGGCACCAAAGGGACAAGAATTGGTCCGTTAGGAAGTGGAGGTGTGATCCTGGAGCATGGAGTAGTTGGGGATGAAGGCAGAGGTGATGGGAGACAGGGGTGGTGGTCTGTGACAGGTGGGCTTGGGGGCACGAGAGCATTAGATAGGGACCAGAGAGGGGTGCAGAGGGAGGTGGGATAGTGACCTATTTCAAAATTAGCTCTGAGCCCAGAGCTGGAGTAGAAAATATTATGCCTCTCTGGTCTCCTTTATAAGATAACAGCAATAAAAATCAGAGCAATTGAAAACTTAGTCTGTTCTTGTCACTTTTGGCATATTATCTTATGTAATCCTCAGAATAACCTGTGAAGTAGGTACTGTTGTATCCCCATTTGCCAGTGGGGAAACTGGGGCACAGAGAGGAAAAGAAGTTTGCCATAGGGAAGAAAGCTAGTAAATGGCAGAGTCAAGGTGCAGGCTGGTTTAACGTCTACTCTCTTACCCCTTATATCACACTGCCTCATGATACTTGCCTTGCCCCCCGACTTGGATGATATCTGTTAACCACCGTAGGAATAAGCAATAGAATGTGTTGAATGTTTGCACTAACCAACCCCGGGAACCAGGACCCCTGGTGGAGGAGATTTTTTTTTTCCTAGGAAAACCAGCCCAGTCTTTCAGCTGGGGACTGCCTGTCGATGTTTGGAGTCCCCTAGTGCTCAGCACAGTGAAGACATGCATGTGGAACACTGGCTGATGTGTTTTTACTTACGCCTCCCCTGGCTCATATCTGGTCCCTCTGGGCAGGGAAAAATGTGAGGCTTCTTTCTAAGGCTGCCCCTGGGGAGTTCGGTCCGTCTGCCCCCCTAATTTATCTCCTGATGGTCCTGTGCTTTACCTGATTGAAAGAGAGTGATGAACACAGTAGCTTTCATAGGTTCTAAGGCCAAGCCAGTCAAAGAATCAGAAAGCCCCTTGAAGTTGTGAATGGGAGTTTTCTCCTGCAGTACTGAGGCTTCTAGCTGTCATTCCGCACCGGCCCCCAATCCTGGAGGAAATAGAATGCCTGCGCAGAGTGAAACGAGGATAATACTCAGATGGCATGACCTTCCTCTGCCCCTCCCCCCGCTTCCTTTGATCAGCACAGAAGGAAGTCAAAGGTCAAGAGCTACCTCTCCCCACATTTCTATTAGTTTCTTATATATGTTTTCTTAGAAATTCTTTTTTTTTTCAGTTTTATACCTTTATTTGACAATCAGCGATTAGTTCTCATCCACATTAACTGTCTGTAGATTTTTGAAGGTGGTGACAGGTACATAGGTAACCAGTGTGTAGAGCTTGTTTGGTGAATCTTCATCCTCGTTACGTTTTCTGGACAACCGCACACGGATATGGTATGGAACATTCCTTATTCCTTTGGCCCAGACAGCTTTCTTGAGCCTGGTGTCAATGCGCACACCTGGAGTTCCCATCTCCTTCGTGGCAAATTTCCAGATCTCTCTGAGTGCCCGAGGGGCACGCTTCTTGACACCCACTCCGTGGATGCGCTTGTGAGTGTTGATGGTGTATTCTCTGGTCACTACCTTGTTGATGGCAGAACGGCCCTTCTTCTCACCACCCTTCTTCGTGTGAGCCATTCTGCTGGGCCCTGGTTGGAAAAGAAGAGAAATTCTTTATACAGGGTGCCTGGGTAGCTCAGTCGGTTAAGTGTCTGCCTTTGGCTCAGGTCATGATCCCAGGGTCCTGGGATCGAGCCCGTGTCGGGCTCCCTGCTCAGCGGGGAGCCTGCTTCTCCATCTGCCGGCCACTCTGCCTGCTTGTACTCGTGCTTGCTCTCTATCTCTCTCTCTGTCAAATGAATAAATTAAATCTTAAAAAAAAAAAAATTCTCTCTACAGGGCGCCTGGGTGGCTAGTCGGTTAAGCATCTGCCTTTGGCTCAGGTCGTGATCCCAGGGTCCTGGGATCGAGTACCACATGGGGCTCTTTGCTCAGCACGGAGCCTGCTTCTTCCTCTGCCCCTCCCCCCGCTCGTGCTCTCTCTCTCTCTCTCTCTCTCTCTCTTTCTCTTTCTCTGTGCTCTCTCTCTCTCTGACAAATAAATAAATAAAATCTTAAAAAAAAAAGAAATTCTTTATACAGATATGTGAGTATATTTATAGACATGCACATGAACAACTTATATATACAAATAGGACCAGACTAAAATTGTTCAGCAGCTTATATTTTAAACATGATATATCTTAACTTCTTTCCACATTAGCACGTAAAAATGTACTCCATTTTTTTTTAAAGATTTTATTTATTTATTTGAGAGAGAGAGAAAGAGAGAGAGAGAGCACATGAGAGGGGGAGGGTCAGAGGGAGAAGCAGACTCCCTGCCGAGCAGGGAGCCCGATGTGGGACTCGATCCCGGGACTCCAGGATCATGACCTGAGCCGAAGGCAGCCGCTTAACCAACTGAGCCACCCAGGCGCCTCCAAATGTACTCCATTTTTAAAAAATTTATTTTATTTATTACTTTTTTAATTTGCGTATTGTTGACACACGATGTTACATTAGTTTCAGGTGTACACCATGGTGATTGGGCAAGTTTCTATGTTATGCTGTGCTCGCCGCAAGTGTAGCTGCCATCTGTCCTGTTCCATCGCTGCTCCGACGTCACTGACTGCAGTCCTTATGCTGTGCTTTCTATTTCCGTGACTTACTCATTCCATAAATGGAAGCCTGTATCTCCTACTCCCCTTCACCCATGCTGCCCATCCCCCACCCCTTTCCCTCTAGTGACTACAGTTTGTACTCAATATTTATCGTTCTGATTCTGTTTTTGTTTGCTTATTCATTTTTTTAAAGATTCCATTTATGAGTGGAATCATACGGTGTTTGCCTTCTCAGTCTAGCTTAGCATAATACCCTCTAGGTCCATCCATGCTGTCTCAGATGGCATGATCTCAGCCTTTTTTATGACTGTTGTGCTCCATGCATTTTAATGGCTATATATTATTCCATTATACAGATGTGCCATAAATTATTTTACCCATCTTTAATTGGTAGACATTTATGTTAATTTCAATTTTCAGCCATTACAAAAGATTTTGCAATGAACATCCTTGCACATTTATCTTTTCATAGTTGTGCAGGTGTATCTAAAAGGTTCTTAGCAGCCAAACTAAAGAATCTAAGGATATACACATTTAGATTTGTGGTAGATATTGCTATGTTTTTCTGCAAAAATATTGTAATAATATATATTCCCACCGACAGTGTATGAGGGTTCTTGCTTCCCCCACACCATTGGCAGCACTGGTGTGATAATACTTTTCAAAACTTTGCCAATTTGAGAATAAAAATGGTGTGTCACTGTTTTCATTTGCATGTCTTTATGAGTTGGGTTGAACATTTTTTCATATGTTTATTAGTCATTATTTTGTTTTCTATGAATTTGCCTATTCTAGTAAGTTCCTTTTCTTATTGATTTGATCAATTAGTTAGAAAATTAGGGCTCAGGGCTACTTTTAATCTTAAGAGAACGGAGAGGGAACTGAATTTCAAGTGCCTGGTAAGGGCTTGGCATAGTGCCAGGTGTTTAACCTATTGTACTGTCTCTGATCCTCACAGCCCTCCCCCGCCACCGCAAGGGAGATTTTATTACTTGTAGCTCAGACATTAATAAGTATTGCCGGCAATCAGAGAGCTGAGATGCAAACCATCAGTGCATTTTTTCACTCTACCGGACCAGCCAAGCAGTCTGGGAATTTATACCAGCACCAGGCAAATTTGTTCTCTGAGATCCCGGGTGGGAAGGGGCGTGCATTTGTTTGTCACCTGTCAGTTTTTGTTAATCTAGGTATTTGGATGGCCCTGTCTTTTCAATACCTTCTCTTACTTTATGTTAAATTAGTTACATTAACTTCTGATCCCTAGGATTTTTTTTTTTTTAACAAGGCTTTATAATCATTTACTGTTGAATTTTGACCTCTGTTCCTTGACGTGGAACTATAAAGAGTGACTTTGGTTAGAGCTACTTATAGTAAAAAGTGAGCTGGTTCGTGGTCCAAACCCAAGCCCCACAAGCAGTGTTGCAGGGAGGGGCTTTCTTAATACAGCCAGTATATTCTGTCCCTCCACACAACTTAACTGGAGCACAGGAGTCTGGGCAGGGCAGCCTGGGGCTGTTAAAAATGCTTGGTATTTGCTGACAGTTTTTATGGCTTAGCAGCTTCTGATTGCTTGTGTGGAAAAGAGACTTTTACACTGTTGAAAGATGAAAAGATAGAAATGAAGAAGCTGATCTTGAACGTTTTGAAGGATTCACAAATCTCAGTCTTAGTGTAATAGTTGATTTGTTCTGGTTTGGAATGTGCCAAGGCTGCCCTCCTTTGAAATATTGGAAATAGGAGAAACTGGTCTCTGGCCTTTTGGTGTATTTTCCCCTGGGACTTTTCTCCTCTGGGGAAATGTGTCTGTCTTAGCATCCTCCCCCCCTCCCCCACTTCTTCCCTTCTGCCTATTGCTGGTGTGGAACTCCTTGGCCATTTTTCCCCCTCCTCATTCTGACTTGGAACCTCATCTTCCTTTCAGAGGTCAGTCTCCCAGGAATCAGCCCCTGCCCATGGCCTCCCCCATGGGCTGTCATGTTTTATTTCATAGCAAATGAAAGAAGGTTGAATGAGAGAGCCCTTCAAATTGTGGGATATTTTCTTCCTAAGTATTCAGTCTGCACTATTCCCAAGAACTTGGCGTTAACACAAGAGAGGATTTGTTTCAAGCAAAGAGCTCTGTAGACAAAAGATTCTTTGCTCTGCAACAGCTGCAGGAGAAAATGTCACATTGGCAACTCCTATGGACAGTTATCAAGGGAAGCCAAAGTCTGGGTGCAGCTGGAAGGAAGTTTAGGGGACAGAGGAATCTTAAAGGTCTCTCATCATCTTTTTGTTTGTTCTCCTTCTCTCCTCAGATGCTGATAGGTCTTGCTGGCTACCTGAGTGGGTATGACGGGACTTTTTTGTTCCAGAAGCCTGGGGACAAATATGAACATCACAACTACATGGGAATGAGAGGAGTAAGGCTTCCTGACTTACTCTAGACTGAACCCTGGGGCCACACTCAGTCAGAAGTTATAATTGGAAGCCCTGGAGTGGTGGCAGGTGTAGACAAAGGGACTTTGGGTGGCAGTGGGAGGGGAGGATGATTGGACCCACATCCTGTAGTAGAGATTTAGGTGTAGAGATTCAGAACTGCGGTAGGTAAGAAGGGGAGGGGAGGCCACAGATAATACAGAGATCTCATGGGTAGGAGCAAGCACACACTGTCACCTATTGCCCAGCCCACGTGAGGCTTCAGACTTCAGGTTGGAGAGCAGCCTAGGACCCGGGCAGCCAGGAGGCTCCTGTATCCCCCTGACGTTGGCCTCGGCACATTGGCAGGCCACACGTCATTCCTCTCCATGGCCACAACTGCTGGAGGATTGCCTACCTCTGAGGGCCCTTAAGATCTCAGCATCCCATACTCCTGACACCAGGTCCCTGCTTCTTTCCCCATGAAGGTTTCAGGCACCCAAAAGGGATTTTCCAGTCTTGTAGAGGAGGCTATATATGTTTGCCCCGAGTTGCAGCACCAGCCTTGATAGAGCATCGCCAGGCCTAAGTACCCAACTCTGTGGGGACCCCTTATCTGTAGCTAAATGAAACCTGCAAAATCTGACTTTGGACATGGAGCTCTCAGAGCAGGTTGCATTTATTTATAAGCTCCTTTCCTTAAGGGGCTCAAAGCACTTTAGATAAATGCTGTGTGCTTATTTGAGCTAATCATTGGGTAATTTGCATGGTCATATTATACTGTATTAAATAAGGATTACCCCAACCCTCAAGTTCATATTCTAAAGTGGTTCTGTGTCTTCCTAATGACTTTTGAACAACACATAGCATATGTAATTGGATAGAGGCCTGACTCACTGTGGGCTTGCTGTGGAAATCGACAAGGTCAAATATAACAGCCGTGTTCTCTTTCACACTAGGATACATTGCTTTCTTTTTTTATTATTATTATTATGTTATGTTAATCACCATACATTACATCATTAGTTTTTGATGTAGTGTTCCATGATTCATTGTTTGCATATAACACCCAGTGCTCCATGCAGAACGTGCCCTCTTTAATACCCATCACCAGGCTAACCCATCCCCCCAACCCCCTCCCCTCTAGAACCCTCAGTTTGTTTCTCAGAGTCCATTGAGGACACATTGCTTTCAATTGACAAAAAGTGACAACCCAAATGTGAGAATTTCCATTTCCCTGGGCTTGTCTATTTACTTGTGATGGACAGGGTAGGGAGGTAGAGAGAGAGCTGGTGGTTCCAAACAAAACAAAACAAAAAACAACTCTCCAGATACTGAAGAGTCAGATAATTTTTTTTTTCCAGAATTAAAATGCAACCTGTAGATTAAAGAGTGATTTCTGCTGTGATTGAAGGAAAGAGCCAAGGGAGAAATAACAGAAATAATAATAGAATTCTCTAGAATATTAAAACACCATAGAGAGGTCTTTCTCTACTTGTACCCACAGTTTTGTAGTAGAAGCTAATGTTTATTGAGTACTCTGTGTGTGCTAATAAAACTAGCCCATTTAATCTCCAGAGAAAACTCTCTGAGGCAGGAACTCTAATTTTTCATATGACACAGACGGGGAGGCTGAGATTCAGAGATGTACTGTTTTAGTCACAGCTAGCAGTTGATGGGGCAGTCCAACCTCAGAGTCCCCTACCTGAAACCATCTGCCATCCTGCACACACCTCCTTGACTGAATTTTGCTGATTTCGTGTCCGTGTTCGAGGTGATGCTCAATGGGCACATATATGTTGCTTGATTTGGTGATTCACTGTCACACCATCCCTTTCTTGTTTATAGATATTCTAGGTGATTTCAGGTCACCAAGTCATGCCTGCACCAAGGGTCCTCCATTTTAAACATTAGTTTGTGCCAAGTCAAGTAGGTCTCTGATGCTTAGCTTAGCTGGCTGTTTGACTGCTTCTCTTTTCCTTCCATAGTTCTGTGCTTTCCTCGGTTCCTTGCTGGTTCCCTTTGCCTACCTCACTGTATTGGAGCTGTCCAAGTCCCTCCCCGCAGCACTGCTCACCGCTGCCCTCCTCACTTTTGGTAAGTTGTCTTATACCCATGTTTCTTAGGAAATTGCTACATTATGAGTGTAGTTGGAAATCAATACATTTAAGGATCCTATCCATGGGCCCAGTGGTTAAGTAACTTTAGGATTGGGTAAATGTATTACAAATCTTATTTTCTTCACCAGTGATATTACATATAAAAATAGTTGTGTGTAGCAAACCTTTATATTATTAGAGGGTAGTGCTCACGTATATAATCCCAAAGAATAGATTATCTCCAGGTTATCCACATTTGAGTTTGGTGTGAATAAGAAGATAAATTTGTGTGTGTGCATGTGTATATTTGAAGGAGGCTTGTGATTCTAATTCTGCTTCTCTCAGGCTACTATCAAGGTCTCTCAGGTTACTATAAGTTTGCACTCCTTAAACTGATTTCAGCTGAATGGAAGGGCAGATGTCTCAGAAGTAGCTGGGTGGCAGGAAATAGCAAAATGGGAACTTTATTTTCTGTGGGTAATTCCCCGCTGGATAAATGAGAGTTGATCTGTAGAATTTGATTCTGTGCTATTCTGATTTTTATTAAAGTGAATTCATGACCTCATAGAACTTAACATTTAAAGAAGTCCAGGCCAAGTTAGGTGGGTATTTCAGGTGTAATTCTGGCTTTGTTTTGACAAATATGTTGCAAGATTATAGGGCCTCTCTGTAGACGATTGGTGGCTTTTTCCTTGTGTCTTTAATTTCCCTTTTCAGTTATTAATCCTCTTCATTTATTCTTTTTTTTATTCCACAACTGTTTTTCAAGCATCTCCTCTGTGCCAGGCCACTTTTCTGGGCCTCAGAGGATATGCTGATGAGACACCGTGCTGTCATGGAGCTTATATGCTAGTACGGCGGATGATAAATAAGCAAGTAGATTGTAAGTCTGAAATGTAACAACATAAGCCATAGTGCAATGTAGAAAATAGAGTAGAGTAAGGGAGAGAGTAACGGGGAGGGATTCTCTTGTGGGTAGGGTGGCCTGAGTGAAGCAGAAGATTAAGCCATGCAGAGATCTGAGTGAAGCGTGTTCAGGCAGAGGGAACAGCATCTGCAGTGGTCCTGGTGCAAGGCAGCATTTGGTGGATTCAGGGAACAGCAAGGAGGCCAAGTGTCGCCAGAGTGGAGTGAGTGAGGCAGAGGGTGTTGGTGGAGGAGGTTGTTTGGGGAGGGACACCATGCCGGCTTTGGCAGTCGTCATTAGGACTTGGTTAGTCTGAGTGAGATGGCAAGACATTGGAAGCTTCACAAGCAGTGGCTTGATGTAATCAAATTTTGTTTGAAGAACAATCACTTGGGTGCCTTTGCGGAGAATCCGCTTCCAACAGAGACTTCACGTAAAATGCTAAGACTCTATCCTAGGTATGGGTAGTCTGGCTATATAAGCAGGTGGCAGAACTCCCATTTTGGTGGTGGAAATGAGGAAGAGCCCTCGTCTCAGGACTGCTCTATCTGATTGAATGATATGGTTGTTCCTTGGGTCACTGGCCTGAAAGGAGTGTGAGATATAGTTTCCTATCCCTGAGCTTTGATGTACCCCAAAGCTATGGCCTTCCACCTCCCTGATGACTCAGTGGCTCATCTGGTCTTGACTGTATAAATGCTTACATGCAATTGAGTATAAGGGGCACTATTTCTTATTGTTGGGGTGTTTGGTTCTCAGGGGGCCCATCTCTGATTCCCTTTTTGACTGCTGAACTCATGTTTTTCAGATACAGGATGCCTTACTCTGTCCCAGTATATCCTCCTTGACCCCATCTTGATGTTCTTCATCATGGCTGCCATGCTGAGCATGGTCAAGTACAACTCCTGTGCTGACAGGTCAGAAACACCATCTCTGCGGGCTGGGCGTTGGGGGTCAGAAGCTATGGCAACTCTGGAATTTCTGTAGCCAGGGACAGGGTGGGTGCCTATAGGACTTGTTTGGAAGCTGCACTTAAGGCAAGCATACTTTTTTTTTTAAACTTAGATTGTCCATTTTAGATCATAAAAATAGATTTTAATATGTTTTCTAGACATACTTTTTTTTGTTTTGCGTAAGACTAAAAAAATATCAATGATCTTTTTAAAGAATATTCTAATGGGTGGATTTGGGTAGGGGTTTGTGGATATTATGGAAGAGTCCTCATGCCTTCCCAGCCCACCATCTTCTAAGCTACCCCTTGGCACCAGCGCTGGTTAGGGATCCCAGGATAACTTTATCCTTCACATTCTCTGTCCTAGAGGGGAGGGAACCAGGACAGAAACTGCCTGGGAGCTATTTGTCTCCCTGCCCTCAGTGGTTGCATCCACTCCTGACCTATTGACGGGAATAATTTATATAAAAGGTTGGCTTAAGCAGTCCATGCCAGTCAAGAGGATCTCTGCAGGCCCGGGTCAGTTCTAAAGCTGTTCTGGAGGGCCTGGTCTTCTTCCAGAATGGTCTTTTGCAGATCCTCCTTTTGCCTCTGAGAGAGTAGAGTAGGTCATTCATTCTATTCAAACCAAAAGAGCTGGCTCTGCCTAGGCTTTTCTAGGAGTCAGCTTGGTTTCACCATGGCCAGGCTCATTAAATTACATTATGCCAATAAAGCCGGATCCAGTGACTACCATCTCTCCCTGACTTTGGGTGGTCAGCTCCCCCTACCACGCCCACCTCCACCTGCCATTTCTTGAATACATACTATGTGCCAGGTCCTGTGCTAGGAGCTGGAGGCATGGAGGTACGTAAGTCTCGCAGTTCAGGGGCCTTCACTCCTCCAGAGGAGGCAGCCAGCTAATGGGGAAATTGCAGCACTGAGCACTGGGTGCTGTAAGGGGAGCAAACCTCGGAACCGACTGCCAGAGTTAGGACTATGCTCTCCCGCATGCTAGCTGTACTGCTTGCCCTCTCTGTACCTCGATTTCCTCCTGTGGGAGAAGGGGATAATAGTAGGACCTACCTCTGTGGAGTTGTAGTGAAGGTTAAAGCGTTTATACAAATCAAGTGCTCGGAACAGCGCCTGACACGTAGTAAGCACTCAATAATTGCCGGCTTCCCAAGGGCCACAGGCGACCCCCAGGAGAGAGAGGGCTGACTTAATCCGGTAGGCTGCTCTGGATTTGCCTTTTCCTTCCACCTGAACAGTAAGCCTCTTGCTTAATTTGAGCCCTGTACTTAGCCAGGAAAGCTATGGCCCCTCTCCCAGAAAAATGTCCTACTCACTCTCACGCTGCTTCCTGCGGTTTTGGGAGTTCCATAACCACATGCTCCCTGGAGCCACGCCATGGTCTCCTGAGGTTAGGAGCCCTCAAGAAAGAGGGCAGGCCATGGCCTCTCAGGGTCACAGAACCTCTGCCCTTCCCCACTGCTGCTCTCGTTTTTGAGTTTGGTTCCACTGCCAAACTGAACTCTGTGTCTTGTTGGTTTTCAGGCCCTTCTCTGCCCCCTGGTGGTTCTGGCTCAGCCTGACTGGCATTAATCTGGCTGGTGCTTTAGGGGTCAAGTTTGTTGGCCTCTTTATCATCCTGCAAGTGGGGTGGAACACCATTTCAGACCTTTGGCACCTGTTTGGAGACCTCAGTCTTTCAGTGGTGAGAACCCAAGTGCTTGTAGAAATGTCTTTGCTCCTTGGTATTGCTCAGCAGAGCCAGTGGCCTTTCTCCGCCTCTGCGGCAGGTGGTGGCGTGGCTGTATTCTGGCCTGAGGTGGGCTGGCTCCGGCCCCTGTCTGTAGGCAGCATGACAACAGGAAGGAGGCCATGCTTGGAGGCTAGAGAGGTTTAAAGGGAGAGGATGAACTAACATCCTTGGCATTTTCTTTTGGCATTTGTTTCTGCGATGTTTTTTAAATGTTCTACAAACTACCCAGTCACGTAGTCTGTCCAGCTGGGCTCAATGCCAAATATATGGCCGACACTAGCTGCATGGGATCTTCAGTAAAATGGGTAGGGTGACTTTCTGAACTCACCATTTTCCTTCTCTGACCCAGGATCTCCAGATTTGGAGGCCAGGAAAGGCCTTTAGAGTTTATTAAAGTGTTATTTACTAAGAGCTGATTCTGTGCTAGGCACTTTGCAAAGTGCTTCACCTTCACTGGCTCATTTACCTCTCCTAACAGTCCTGTGAGGTAGGTAGTTAATTACCTTCTCTTTACAAATGCGGAAGTCCAGACCCAGAGAGGTAATAATGTGTCCCAGACCATACAAGTAAAAGGTAGATGTAGGATTCAGACTTAGAGGAGGCTGACTCCAGACCTGAACTACTTTGCCACAAGGCTTCACCATCACCTCTGAACCAAAGTCTCGATAAGTTCATTTATTCGCTCAGAAAATATAGACAGACTACCCTTTCAGTCTGAAACATGGAATATGCAGATGAAAAAAACAAGGATTCCTGCCCTCCAGAGACAGTGGAGAGAGAGAAATAAGTAAACAGGTGATTACAGTCCAGCCAAAAAGTGCTGTGAGGGCACAGTGGAGGGCACGAGCCCAGGTCAAGTGGTCCAGGAAGGTTTCGGGGGGGGCGTGGAGCCGAGGCCTGAGATGCAGATCAGGAACACTTATGCGTGTGATGGATGGGGCTGGCACAGTACAGGAAGCGTGGGGACCATGCGCGGAGCTCAGTGTGACTGGAATATAGAAGGGACTGATGAGTGATGAGGCTGAAGATGCAGGGATGGTCTGGGGTCCTGGGTGAGGACCTGCACAGGCAGCAGAGGGCTGGCCCATGTTCACCACCCTGCAGCGCTGGGGTGGTGGGGTGTCATGGAAAGGCTAGGGTTTCCATGTATTTTTTCTTGTTGGCTCTTAGTTTTTCAATTTTTTGTGATTTTGACTTATGCATAAAAAGTTACATGTAACGCGCATAGAAGGTATAAGGTAGAATAAAGCCCCATATGCCCAGCACCCCGAACTGGCTCTGTTTGCAGGTGACTGTGGGGAAACACCTGACCGCTCGCATCCTGTGCCTCATAGTGTTGCCGCTGACTCTCTACATGGCCACTTATGCTGTTCACTTCATGGTGTTGAACAAAAGGTACAGCAGAGCCTTTCCAGCCTCTTGCTTCCCATCTTCCTCTTGCCTCTCAGCCTGTAGGTGGGGTGTGTGATTTCCTGGGTCTGTGGTTGGGATGTTCGAGGGACCTGGTGGGTTTTATCTGTTCGTTTCCTCCTGTGTTGTCTTTTGGATATCCAAAGAGCTCAGAAAAGCCAGCACCCTGGCCTGAAGGAAGAGGAGAACTTCCTAATAGCCAAACTGCCCCTTATCCCTAAGCAGAGTCCCTGTGCTTCACAGGGATGGGCAGAATAAGGTGTGCAGTTGGAGGAGGGTGACAATCGCAGCAACACTAGCCGAGGCTCACATTTAACGAGTAGCGACCAAGTGTCAGCATTTTGTACATATTATCTCGTTTTCATCATGATTGTTTTCGAGTTCTTTTGATTTTTTTTAAATCCCCAATTTATAAATGAGAACTGAGGCTAAGCAAAGTTAGGTACTTCTGAAGGTCACCACCTAGCTAGTAAGTGGCCGAGTTGAGATTTGGACCCCTGTTTCTCCAACTCCATCACCTGTGTCTGTCCCATGATACCACACTGCCCCTCTGGTTGTCTTCTTTTAAACTAGTTGCACAAGGCTCTTCCTAGAGTTCCCAGGAAATTAGAGTTTCTCTCCAGTACCTTGTCTGTCTTCTGCTCCTTTCCCCACAGTGGTCCTGGCGATGGCTTCTTCAGTTCTGCCTTCCAGGCCCGGCTTTCAGGCAACAACCTTCACAATGCTTCCATCCCCGAACGTGAGTATCTCCTGGCCTTTATGAAGGTAGAAGGGCAGAAGCCTGTCTGGGTGGGTGAATTGGAAAAGAAAAATATGATAGCCTGTAGATGGCAAACTGGGAGAAACATCCAGTTAGACCTGGTATGAGCCCTCAAAAGAGTGACTTGGGACACAGGACGTGCAGCCCTGAGCAGCAGTCTCTTTGACTGTAAAGAATAACTTCTCCCTTGTGCTGTGGAAGCATCTAAGTCAGCTCCATGGGAAGGCAACCAGAGGAAATCTGGTGAAAGGACAAGGCCCTCTGGTGCTAATGGTCAGTTTCCACCATCATATTCTGTGACTCACATCCCGTCCTTATTCACAGATCATAATGGAGCGCATGTTAGCCATATTGAAGACTGTAAGTGGATCCCTTCCAGAGTAGAGGATCTGGTGACCGTGTGTGTTAAGTGTATAAAGAGGAAACACAGAGCTCTGGGATCAAAGGGTGCAGGAGATCACTTCTGCTAGGGAGTTGGAGGGCATCAGAGGTACACAGAGTGAGATGCCGTGGAGTCTAGCCCTGGAAGAATGGGTAGATTCGAACAGATGGAGAGGGAGGAGAGGGCATATAGGGCAGAGGGGACAGCAAGATCAAGGCCAAGAACAGGGCACAACGTAAGGTACAAATTATCCCCAGAAAAGTACTAGAAGATAAGGCTGAAAGGATAGGTTGGGCCCGGATTATGAGGGTTTGAAATGTTTGGGTGAGGTGTTTGACTTCATTAAACAGGCAGTGGAGACCCAGCGGAGGCCTCTGAGCAGGAAGGAGGACAGGAAGGCTGGGGCCGTAGGGAGGCGACACTGATGGCAAAGCGCAGGACGGCTAGGGAGGGGGTGGGACTGGAGGCAGGGGCTCCCCTCTGGAAAGCTCTTCTGGGTACTTGAGCTGGGCATCATGGTAGCAGCCACAGGGGTGGTGCAGATGGGCAGGGACAAGCGAGATTAGACATGGAAAGAGAAGAGGAAAGATGTCACTGAGGACTTGAGCCCAGGTAATTGTTTCTGGGAGGCACAATGATGCCTTCTAGTCTCTCCAGTGCCTTGCACAGTGTGTAGGACACAGGGGGCCCGCCAAGACTGTGCATAGAATGAGAAATAGGAAAGCAGGTTAAAAAGTTGGTTTAAAAAGGCAGATACTGGTTCCACTGTAGAGAGGTTGACTTTGAGATGCTTGGGGAAATCCATGCAACGGGGCAGCTGATGTTTTCAGAGGATGAATCAGTCAGCCAGCTAAAGGGGGAAGCGGTACCATGGCGGTGGCTGTGACCTGTAAGGAACCTGGAGAGAGAGAATGAGAACTGGGCTGGCTGAAGTCAGGTCACTTGGGAGTGCAGGAGGGAGGGGGTTAGGGAAGGAGGCTGCAGAGGACAGTCCATGAGGGAGTGTGGGTTGAGAAGGGGGAACAAAGCATTTCCAGAAGCAAAGGTGGTCAGCAGTGTGAGGGGCTGCATATGTTGGCCTGCGTGAGAACGTAGAAGAGGAGCTGTGGGGTTTTGCAAATGCCTACTTGTTATTTAAAAGGCCTAGCTCACTGTGATCTCTTCCGTCAAGCCAGCCTCTTCTTACTCTTTGCATGAGAATTCATCCTACTCTGCACTGGGCTCCCACCATGTCACACGTTGTCACACCTTTGCTGGTGCATTTGCCCACTGTCCTGTGCTCATCGGTGTGTGCAGCCATCTTCCTTAAGACTGGGCTCTCCCAGGGCCACATCCAGGCCCCCTCCAGCTTTGGATCCACTGTGTAATTGGTACGATCTGTTGACCAAATGAACAAACAAAGGAAGACCGGAGTAGCCTATCCATGATGGAGCGAGACAGGTTTCAGTGGACTCGAGAATGGCAGGGCAGCCAGATTACAGGGGACTGAGAAGAAGGACAGTAAGGAAGAAAGAGGCTTCTCAGTTACCCAGGGCCTGCAGGCAGAGGGGATGTTCTTGGGTAAACGGTTTACTCTTTTTTTTTTAAATTCAGAATTAAACAAACCCAACCACCACTGAACAACTACTTTATATAGTATTAGATTCAAAAGGCTCAAAAGGATTTCACAAAAATGTAAATTATCTTAACAGTCTATCATAACATTATATCTATCTTGAAGAATATTCTAAGGTGAAGAAAGCTCTGACTTGCAGAAGCAGAGGCTGGCCCAGAAGCCAATGACAGCCCACAGAGGCCAGGGCTTAGCAGGTTGGTCTCTGGAGCTGAGATCAACTGCCACTTAGCAGCGGCCTTCACTGACAAGACTCTAAGGGACCTCTGGGCCTCAGTATCCTCACCTGTAATCTGGTTTCTGCCTTACAAATTTGTTGGAAAGATGCAGTGTTCTGTTCCAATTAAAGCACTTTATATGCAAAAAAAAAAAAAGAATATTCTAGGTAAGACATGAAATGCTTCTTTCTTTCTTTATTGTGTTTAATGTATGTATAGACTTTGAAGGATGGGCAGTTTCTAATCTTTTGCTATTACAAATAGTGCTTTGATAATGCCACTGTTAATACCAGTGCTTCTTCTGAAGTCCTGAGGAGGGAAGGGAGGTGAGGGCACCAGTGAGACCCTGTAGTGAACTCCCACTTGAGCTGACGCCGTGGGAGTGAGAAGGTACCTGTGCGTCTCGCTTTAGGCGGTGCTGGGCCCAGTGCCATCTGTTAGAGGCTTAGTGAGTCCTGTGACTTCAGAGGCCCCTCCTAGTCACGGGCCAACTCACACCCTCCACCGTTCCTTCCTCCCAGATCTGGCCTATGGCTCTGTGATCACCGTGAAGAACCTGCGGATGGCCATCGGCTATCTCCACTCCCACAGGCACCTCTACCCCGAGGGCGTCGGCGCCCGCCAGCAGCAGGTCAGCGAGCTTCTTGTACTTTCTGTACTGCGGCAACACCAAGCTGTCGGCCGGGCCGGAACCCACGCTTCTCTTTCTTGCTCCCGCCCTTTACCTGCGCTGTCCTCCCTGCTTGAAACGGTCTTACTCCTGCACCCTGCTTCTCTTTCCTCTGGGTGACTCCAGCTTCTTTAGGCTTCAGTGCAAGTGTTCCCTCTGATTACCGTGACCCACCTCTCTACTCAATACCGGGTACGTGCCTCTCTCATGAGGGGCTTGCCTGGCACGATTTGTAAGCCTCTGCAGTTACCCTTTTCACATTGAATTGTGAGTGCTTCCTTCCTCCTGTCTCTTTGCTACTTGATTGCTAGCTCTTGGAAGGCTCAAGTGCCCGGCACAGTGCTTGGCTTGACATGGATGATGGTCAAGTGTTGTGGCTGTAAACACAGACCTGGAAACCAGACTGTGTTATCTGGGTCTGAATCCTGGTTCCACCAGAGTATGACTTTGAACAAGTTACTTGACCTTTCTCTGCTTCAGTATCTTCATCTTTAAATTAGGGAAAATAAATAGTGCCCTTCTCCACCATAGGGTAGTTGCAGATTAAAAGTATGAAGCGATACATGTGACGTGCACCCTGGGGGATTAGCCATGAGTATTCCCTGAATGAGTGAGCGACACTGTGTCTGTGTCCGTGTCCACGAGTGTCGGGTGTGGCTGTGGCGGACAATGCCTGAGAGGGAGAAGCAGGATGTTGGAGAGGTTGGAGAGGTTGGGGAGGCCAGGCTGTGCAGAGGCCTTCCATGTTACAGTAGATTTGACTTTGTTCTATGGGCATTGGTGAGGCGTTGAGATTTATGAAGGCATGATAAGATGTGATTAGATTTTTAGGTTAGAAAGAAATAGTGATAGATTGAAAGGAGGGGCAGATTGGAGTCAAGAAATGAGTTGGGAGGCAATAATCATGACAGAGGATGGTGAATAGAGGCAAAGACCATGAATAGGGTGGGAATTGATTCAGGAAACACTTCACAGGTCAGTGTCAGGGCCCCATCACTGGTGGCTGTCAGGGCCTAGCTATATCTAGGTCTGTAGGTTGGAGATCGAGGTGTATGTGTGATAATGCTATTCCACCATAGTCAGAAATGCAGGAGGAAGAGTAGCTCTGGAGATGAGAGAGTTTCCTTTGTGTATTGTAGATTTGGGGCTTGTATCAGGAAGGAGATCTGAGTGTGTAGCATATGGGTGTCAATGACACAGTGGGATGGGTGGCATTGCCCAGGAAGGGTGTGCAGAGGGAGGAGAGCCAGTGAAGGAGCCCTGGGGGGCAGCAGCACTTAGGCAGTGGCGAAGATGCTCCCAGGGGCACTGGTAGAAGAGGCTGAGAAGGAGGGCATGAACAGGGAGGTGGGAGGAGAGCACAGGGCAGACAGCATCCCCAGGAGGATGGTGCTCAGCAGTTCAGGTGCTGCAAAAGCCTCAGAAAAGGTGGGGGCCTTTAAGAAAGAGGCCTTTAAACGACAGTAAAGGGGGCCTCGTCGCTAAAAGGGATTGCTTCTGAGGAGTGGTGAGGCCCCAGGTCTCAGCTGCTGTGCCAGGGAGGAGAGGAGAGGGGAGGCGTGCAGGCTGCAGGGCAGGCTATTGTGCTGAGAGACTTGGAGTGATGTTTCTCTTCTGGCAAAATGACCAGTATTTTTACTTGGCAAAAAAGCTGGGCTTGGAGCTGGGCTCCAGTGTGGGGCTTGAACTCATGACCCTGAGATTGAGACCTGAGCAGAGATCAAGAGTTTGACACTTAACCGACTGAGCCACCCAGGTGTCCCAGTTCCTTGTATATTCTTAATACCATCATTCCTGATTTTTTTCTGAGAAAGTAAAAGCCACTGAAACAAAGGAGCCATAATACATACATAATTTTTTCCCTAAATGTTGATTCCAAATCTCTTTGCAAGTAAATCAGTCATGTTTTGTCCAATTGGAGTCATAAAAACTCACTTTGTATGTATTTTTATTGTTTCCGGGTATTTGTGTTCTTGTTTATATAATTGGCATAATTGTATGTGTATAGTCTCTATCCTGGGAGCATTGGAGTTAGCTGCCTTGGTTTGAATCCTGTCTCTCCACTGATAGGCTGTGGTGACTTTGAGCAAATTACTCAACCTTAGTTTCCTTGTAAGTAAGGTGGGGACAACCATAGTACCTACAGCAGAGAGAGAAGTCTTCCCCAGTGCTTAGAACAGTACCTGGTGATAAATGGCAGCCATTTTCAGCATCAGCATTTTATAAGCCTTTTCCTATGCTGGTAAAAAATGCTCAGAAACATTTTCTGTGGCTGTGTAATATTCTGTCCTGTGGACATATCATCATGTGAGCTGTTCCTTTATTATTGGACGTTTATTCTGTTTCTAAATTTTTGCTATTAGATTCATCACAGCATGACATGCATGTTCACATGCATACACACACACACATTTAATTTTTTAAAAATCAGTGTCTATGAAATGGCTATGGGCTAAAACCTCAAGTTTCTAGGACGAGATATTTATGGAGCTATTTAATTTCATTTGGCCACATTCTAGAGAATAAGGCATGAATTTTTCACTTAGAAAATTTGAGGCATGGTCTTAATTACTTTGTAAAATACACTAAATCGGGGTGCCTGGTGGCTCAGTTGGTTAAGAGTCTGATTCTTGGTTTCGGCTCAGGTCATGATCTCAGGTTTCTGAGATCGAGCCCCACATCAGGCTCCACAACCGAGCGTAAAGCCTACTTGGGATTCATCCTCTCTCTCCTTCTCCCTGTGCCCCTCCCCCAGCTCGCGCTCTCTGTCTCTCTCTTAAATAAATAAATTAATTAATTAAAAAAAATTTTTTTTAAGATTTTATTTATTCATTTGACAGAGAGAGAGTGAGAGAGGGAACACAAGTAGGGGGAGTGAGAGAGGGAGAAGCAGGCTTCCTGCTGAGCAGGGAGCCCAATGCGGGGCTCGATCCCAGGACCCTGGGATCATGACCCAAGCCGAAGGCAGACGCTTAAAGACTGAGCCACCCAGGCGCCCCAATATATAAAAATTTTTTAAAATGCACTAAATCCTCTTTGTGTGCTGGAGACTATGTTGCGCAAGGTATCATGGTTCCTCCTCTAGGAGGCTGAAACTTTAAAGAGAAGATGCAGAAAGAGGGGCACCTGGGTGGCTCAGTCGTTAAGCGTCTGCCTTAGGCTTGGGTCATGATCCCAGGGTCCTGGGATCGAGCCCTGCATCGAGCCCCGCATCGGGCTTTGTGCTGGGCGGGAAGCTTGCTTCTCCCTCTCCCACTCCCCCTGTTTGTGTTCCCTCTATTGCTGTGTCTCTCTCTGTCAAATAAATAAATAAAATCTTAAAAAAAAAAAAAGATGCAGAAAGATATTGAGACCAATCAAAAAGGCTCTTGTGGGAGAAACCTATAAATGCAGATGGAAGGAGAGAATCTCACCAGTGCTACTTCTGAACCCCCCTTGGCAGCATGGCCCCTCGGGTTGGTGGCTGAGGATTCTGAAAGAGGCTTAAGCAATGTTGGTTTGCTGTGGATTGTCCTGTGGCTATGCTGATATTGATGGTATTCTCCCTCCCAACTCCTCCCCCACCCAGGTCACCACCTATCTGCACAAGGACTACAACAACCTGTGGATTATCAAGAAACATAACACAAATGCAGGTAATGTGGTAGGGAACTGATGTTTCTTGCATTATGGCTTACTCTGAGCCATTTTTAACATTCCTCATGCCTTCAAATGGTACAGAGATGGGCATTCCTGAGCATGGTTTGGCAATACCTTTACTGGTCTCAGTTAGTCTTTCAACAGCTATTTATTGAGCACCTACCATGTTCCAAGCACTGTTGTCAACACAGGAGGTAAGCAGTGAGCAAGACAGATAAGATCTCACTCCTAATAGCTGTCATGTTGAAGCCAGAGGGCCTGGCCAGGGCTCAGACTTAATTCAGACTGGTTACCTGGACATGCTGCCAGGGGCTGGCTGAGTGGCCCCAGCTGAGGGCAAACGGTGACTACTCTCGTTTCTAAGGAGAGCACACTAAGCCTTTCAGACCCCAGCATATGGTGAAGCTCAAGTTGTCTTGCTGTGACAGAGTATTGCTGCCCACTGGTCACCCCTGGACTGCACCAGTCAGTTGTAGATCTCAGAGCTTGTAGCTGGGCTTTTCTGGCCTGGTGCTTGGGCCCTCGCTCAACAGCTGCTGGCCAGCGCCCTGGTTGGCCTGGGCAAAGCTGCTCTACACCTGGTGGGCTCTTGCGGCTTTATGACATGGGTTCTATCCAGGTCTTTCTTTGGTCAGGGAGCTGGCTACCTGCAGGCCGTGCCTTCTGCTCTAGCTGAGAAGAGAACAGAGGGCATCTTCCGCTCACCTCTGAGCCCCTGCTGACTGTCCTATGTCACAGGCATTCTCTGGGACTCCTGTAAACCCCACCTGGCTCTCCGCCTTTCTTGAGTCAGCTGCTCCCGAGCTTTTGTGTGGCAGTGGGTGGCTGCTCACCTAAATCCACCTTCTTTGTTCCTTTCCCCACCTCTTCTTGCTGCGGTCTTGAGACTAGAAATGTGGTGTACGCAACCACTGTCTTTGCCTCAGTAATATACGTTAGGACACCATTTGTCAGAGTCTGTTTCAATACCTTTATAATACCGGTATTGATTGTTTACATCCAATAGGACAAACATAAGTGGCCCATCACAATGAGGGGTTATGAGGCAAGACTGCTTTACTTCTTTTTTTTTTAATTAAAAAAAATTTTTTTTAAAGATTTTATTTATTTGTCAGAGAGAGAGAGCACAAGCAGGGAGAGCGGCAGGCAGAGCAGGCGGAGGGAGAAGCAGTCTCCCTGCTGAGCAGGGAGCCCGATGCGGGACTCGATCCCAGGACCCTGGGATCATGACCTGAGCCGAAGGCAGATGCTTAACTGACTGAGCCACCTAGGTGTCCTAACACTGCTTTACTTCTAAGGTTATGTGGGCATGGACCAAATCTTTGAACATCTCTGATCTGTTATTCGATGTGGCTTCTAGGTTAAGGTGGTTGCATTTCACCCAAGGAACTAAGGCTCTGTGTGAAGACGGAGAGCTATAAACACTTTGGGAAGTGGGAGCCATACAGACTAAGGTCTTTGTTTGTATGTTTCTAGGAATTTATCCATTTCTTCTAGGTTGTCCAATTTGTTGGCATATAGTTTTTCATAATATTCTCTTATGATTGATTATATTTCTGTGGTGTTGGTTGTTACTTCTCCTCTCTCATTTGTGATTTTATTTATTTAGGTCTTTGTGTTCTTGATGGCTAAAAACGCCCCTCCCCGTCACATCCATGTAAAATGAAACTTCCCTCCCATCGACTTACTTGATTTGTCACCTTCGCTGATTAATCTTTTTCAGAGACCTTAAGGTCCACATAGGAATGGGCATGTCTACACTTGAGTTCTCTAATTCTCTTAAAAACTAGTGATTTGTTCTGGCACATTTCTCTTTCCTGACCTTGAGTGTTAATGTCTCAATGGGAAGAAGTTTGCTAGGATCTTTTTGTGTTGCTGATTACTGCCAGCTCCTTTTCCATTGTCATTGCCTTGCTAGACCTGATCTGACTTGGTTTCCAGATGATGTGGTCCCTTTCTTTTGTCACGTCATCATTTTCTTCGCCTCACACTTAGCATGTGTGTTGCCAGAGACAAGATAATGACTGGCAAAACTTGAGGGTTTAACACTGGACTCTGAGGAGAGCGCATATGGTCATTTACATGGCATTAGTTTTTGGAAGACTATGTTTTTACTAGAAAGGAAAATCTTATTATTTGACTTCCCAGCTTAAAAACCCTTCTGTGGAGCCTTCGGGGCCTGTCAGATAAAGACCACCTTTCCTAGCCTGGCATGCACCGTCTGGCCCTACTTGTTCACACACTCATCTATTCCCACAGTCTTTCCCGTTCCCCTCCCCACCACACCCTACCCTCTCATATGAAACCATTTGCTATCGGTCAAATGCGTTTTGTTCTTTCATACATCTGGCCCCACTTGTTGACCTGACAAAATTCTCCCCTCTTTGTAGGGTCTTTTCAAGCATATCTCTGAGACACCCTTCCTTGAGACAGTGAGGGGCCCTTTCTCTTTGTCCTCCCAGCACTCTGTCTGTACCTCTAGCACCTACCGTATTATACTGTAACTCTTTACCTGTAGACCCTCGATTCATACTAGCCTAATGAGTGAATGATTTCAGATATCAATGCTTGTTTCTTCTTAGCAGATCCCCTGGACCCTTCATTCCCAGTAGAGTTTGTAAGACATGGAGACATCATTCGGCTAGAACACAAAGAGTAAGTAAATTTGCTTGGATAAGTATTTGGATAAGTGAGTGGTATGGGCACCAAAGGTAAGGAGTTCTTCTAAACTGGAAATAAACAGAACTCAGATTTGGATGCGGCTCTAGTAAATGGAGCAAGACTGCTGTGCTAGAATGGGAAGGCAATTTTATGAAGTCTTGTGAAATAAGCAAGCCACTTTTGTTTGCCTGTTTTGGCTTTGGGGAGCTTTGAACTTTGAAGGTACTGTTCAATTTCCCTTTTTCCAGAGGAAAAAAAATCTTTGAGTTACCCGACGCTTCTTCTCAAGTGGCTGCCTTTAGGAAGATATAGAAGTGTGTTTCTGAGAATATGGCAAGCTGGTTTATTTAAGCAATGTTCTCACTGAAAATGACTACAAATGCTGGAATAATATGAAAACATCTTAAAGCATCAAAGAGCTGACAAGGCAGTAGTGAGTTAGCAGGCCAAAAATCTAAGTAAAACTGGGGGGTGAGGGGAAATACAGAGAAATAAGTGGGATGCTGCAGCCACTTCTGCCTTGATCCCACAATCTTGAGTTTCGATCTTTGGTTTTGACTGCCCCTTGAGAGAAAGAGTTGTAAATTCAAAGCTCTAGGCTCACCCAAAGTGGTAAATTTATTAAGTGATCCTTCCCCAAACTTGAAACCCCAAAGGGCTTGAGAAGGGGGAGTGGGGGTGAGGAGGGGCTATTTCTGGTTCCTGAAAAGTTATAACTACCGATTGATCCTCACATGGATTTGTGGCCCAAATTAATTTCATCTGGATGGTCTCAAAATCTTTAGGCCATGAATTTAAATGAACATAATCCTAGACTGGTAATATTTCCTAAGTGCCTGGCTAAAAGCAGATGTAAATCCTTTTTTGGGAAAGAGATTGCCATCCATTCCCATAAATAGTTTTTCAGTGACAGTGAATAGTACATAGTAAAAAATAACTAAGCACACAAGGAAATAGGGCACCATGTGCAAGAGTGAACAGGAACAATATCAGAAGCAGCTCTGCAAAAATTTTGTATAGTGGAATCATCAGGTGTGGAATTTTTTAAAAATCAGGGATTATATATAGAGAAAAGCTATAAGCAGTGTTTTTTTCTAGTATAATCATGGATACTTTTTACTTTTTATTCTTTACTACTTATTTAATAAATTTCATTTTGTTTTATTGACAAAAGTTATTTATTATTTATTAAGTTTTATTTTTGGAAATTTCCAGAATTTTTATAAAGAACACTTATTATTGTGGATAAAAGTAAGAATTACTATAAAAGGCACAAAGTAAATAAAAGCCAAATTAATCCCTCCCTTCCCCCACAGATCCCCACATTATAAAACTGGTGATGAGGGCAGGAAGAGTAAATGGGAGGGAGGAGGCTTACCTGGCTTAGGCGTGCGTAGATTACAAATTTTAATTTCTTCTCCCCAAAGCTGCCTCATGAGTCAGGCAAGCTAAGTGCTTCAAAGCCACCAAATGTGGTAAGTCATTCCCCCCACTGCTGAAGTTAACCCCTTTCTTGGCATGGAGTCCAGGACTCCTACCATCTGTCCATGCTGGTTTGGACAATTCTCTGACTCTCTGGATGTTTCTTGTGAGTAAATAGGCAAGATGTTCCTGATATGTTGGATTTCATAGTTCAGATTCTAATTTTTTTTTGCACTAACAGAGGACTCTGAATATTCTTAGTAAAAGAGGAGACATTGCATGTCTCTTTGCTCCAGGATAATGGTGTTTCTCTCGCTTAACTTCTAGGACTTCTCGGAACCTGCACAGTCACTATCATGAGGCCCCCCTGACCCGGAAGCACTATCAGGTCACTGGCTATGGCATAGTAAGTGAGCAACTGGAGTGTGAGCAGGCTGTAAAAAGTTGTGGGGCCTGGTTCAGGGCCATGTGACAGAACACTCCTCCCTGGAATTCTGGAATGTTCCTAAGGATGACGGGCTACCCAGGGACTCTATTAACACTGGGAACTTTTTGGCTAGGCTTGCTGTGGGAAAAGCAGCCTGGGAGTCTATTTGTCTCCATCTCTCTTCTCCCATAATAACCATGCCATTTTTATGTTCTGACACTTAATAAATGTCACATATGAATACTATTTGGGTCCCTTTTTAAATCACATTGGACATAGAAGCCATGGACCCACAATGTGATCCTAGGTGAATATATGTTTATTCTTTGCCAGATCCCAAATCCTCATTGGCTTTATTTTTAAGGATTACTTCCCTGTTCTGCAGGGGGATGTTAACCACATTGCTTTTGGATTTTTTAGTAGCGTGGGTGATGCAGTTAATAGAAGAAGCAGCTCTATGGGTACTTATGGCTTGGGGAGTGATTTGGAAACAAAACAACTACACAGGGCAGCTAGACTTAGGACTATCTTATGTTCCCTTGCAGGGGCTTTGGTGCATCAGTAAAGATCCTGGGTTCCTTAAGGTGGACTTCCCAAACCTCCTTCTGTTTGCTCATCCCACAGTACCAGAGCCATTGCTTGTCTTTTTCTTGTGCGCATCTCCTGAGGAGAATTAGACACAAGTGTCTTAATTTCCAAAATATAATCTGCAGGCTAAATCTTTCTGGCTTAGATGAGTGAGTGTCCAGATGGCCAAGTAATGGGTACAAATGGCCCAAATCTATTTCTGTTGGCTCAGGTTGATGTCGAGTTTGGTTTAAGAGCAAAGACATATGTTTAGAATTTAAACTCTAGTCCTTTGAAGTGAAGAATTGGACTGCAGGCTGTAGGAGTTAACACTACTTTTTCTTAGTTGTGTTAGTGAGCGCTGGGGGAATTGTCCATCACTTGGGGTGTTTCTCCGGCCCCCTTGTTCCCCTTCCCACCTCATCCACTGAGGCCTGTTTTGTCTTTGACCTTTGTAACATGGTGTCATCGGAAGGGTGGCCATCTCCCTTTCCTGACATGTCTTCTCTAAAGTCATCTTACTTTCTTTGTATTTTTTCCTTGATTTACATGGCAGAATGGGACAGGAGATTCAAATGATTTCTGGCGGATTGAGGTTGTAAACAGAAAATTTGGAAACCGGATCAAAGTGCTGAGAAGTCGCATTCGCCTCATCCATCTGGTCACAGGTTGTGTCCTGGGCTCCTCGGGAAAGGTCTTGCCCAAGTGGTGAGTCTCTGGGGTTTTGATGTCCCAATTGAGGCTCATGCTTCTCCTTTCACACTACAAAGAGTATACCAGAAGTTTCTGTTTCCCAGTTGTCAATGTTCACCTCATGTTTTCTTATTTTAGTGGTAGGTGGAGGGAGAAAAGGCATCACGTGTGTTACAGAGCACAGGACTCCAGAGTTCTTTTGGTATTTTATGTGTTCTGAGAGTTGAACAGAATAGTTGTTCATCTGTCTTGGACCTTGTAAATGCTCTGGGCCTTTCTGAAGTGGAATACTCTATGCTGGACTCCTCCTAGGATAGTCATGGGATATAAAAGAGTGAGGTTGCAAAAAGCGTGGCCACTGGGTTGAAAAGAGCAGGGTTCTATAAATTTAAAGATTCGACCGCGCAACTCTCTGGTGAGTTTCACGTCTTCTGAGAGACCTCTGTGACTGCTTTTCACAGGGGCTGGGAACAGTTGGAAGTTACTTGCACCCCATACCTAAAGGAAACCCTCAACTCTATCTGGAATGTGGAAGACCATATCAATCCCAAATGTGAGTGAGATTACTTCCTGGAAACATTTATAAGTAACTCTTAACGTTAGAAAAATCAACCTTCATAGATTCTGCTGCCACTGTATCTCCTTGTCATTTCCTGCCTTTTTTGAACCTAGTCTCTTCATACGAGTTGTCTCGACAGGTAGCTCCTTTTTCTTCCCAACCATGTCAACTTCCCATCCTCCTTAAACTTCCCCAAAAGTGACCAGTGACCTTGCGGTGGGCCAGAGCTAGTTTCCTTGTCCCATTTTCTTTGCTTCTTGCTGGATCTGACACTTCTCCTTGCCGCCTGCAATGTGGATCCACCTGTCTGGTCTCCTCCTGGGCTTTTCTGTCCCCTGCACCATGGGTATCTCCCACCCTCAAGGCTTAGAGCAGGCTGGTGCTTTCCCTTTATGCCCCTGTGTAGTGCTCCGCCCCTCCCCATAGCCAGCCAACACTTTTATAGAAAGCGGTGGCCACAGCCCTGGATCTGAGCCCTCATATCTGTACTCCCAGGCTCCAATTTGATGTTTCCACATCAGTATCATCTTCAACTCAGTCGTCTTTGGATCCATCATTTGTCCTCCTCAACCACCCCTTTTAAGCTTCTGCTTCATTTCCCCTCTCTGTGTTTTCCATTTCATTCTTACTACCTAATTTAGCCACCCAGCTAATTAATTAACTAATTAAACAACTCTTTAGTGAGTACAGTGGGAAGCCTAGGGGCCCCTGGGGTGAATGAGGTGGACTTGGTCCCTGTCCTCACAGACCGGCCTAGCATTCGAGCCTGGACCATAACAAAGGGTGATGGTGCCGAGAGCAGTGGCAACGCTGGGGACAGGCCCCGTCGCCTGTTGCCTTTGTATTTCTCCAGATGCCTCATGAGGGCTTTGCACAAGCTGAAGGGATGATCAAGAATTGGGCCAAGCTTCCTTCTGTCTCTTCAACACTCTAACTTACTTGTTAGCCAGCGTGTCAGGAAAGCTACACTCGGATTCCAGGCATGGTGTTAGTACCCTGGACGGCTGTGAGAATGTGTGTGTGACCAAGGTTTTCTTCTCTGTCCTTTCTTTGTCTAGTGCCAAACATCAGCCTGGACGTGCTGCAGCCCACTTTTCCTGAGATCTTGCTGGAGTCCCACATGGTGATGATCTGGGTACTGTGGCCCCCTCTCACTGGAAGGCTTCTCTATGAACTCTTGGCCGTCCACAAACTTGCATCACAGATCAGTAGCTATGGTATAGATCCACTGTCCCCTGGTGGAGGACTTTGAAAGGGTCTTCGCTTCTGGTTTACTTGGTCTTCGAAGGCATTTCCCTTATCACAGAATGATGACGGTGATGATGATGGTGAGGACAACAGACATCAGTGCACACTTACGTAGCTCTTACGTGCCCGGCGCCACTCTATGCACGGTGCTGCACTAACTTATTCTGTAGTTATCACAGTCCTGCGGGGATATGGTCCCCACTTTACAGATGAGGGAATCGAGGCACAGAGAGGTTAAACAACTTGCCCAGGGTCCCAGAACGAAATGGAAGAGGTGGCTCCAGCCTTCAAAGCCGGGCTGGCAGGCTCGCAGAGTCAGTGCTGCCTACCGCCACACTCTTCTGCTTCTAAGTGATTCTCAGATCCGTTCCAATGGCAGAGCCCTGGAAAACTAGAGTGTTCTTGGTTGAAGTCCTTGAGACAGTAATAGTTCATTCCATCATATGAAATTAGAATGAATTAGGATGAATAGCTGATCTGATCAAAAGTTGTTTATCTGCAGCATAAAATTCCCACCATGAGCCCACGCATGTTCCCAGACACGGGGACTGTTTAGGGGCGTGGTTGAGTCTTTTGAAGGTTTTGTAAGACTCATTGTTGGTATTCCCCATCATTAGTATCTGACAGCAGTCCTAACCTCAGTGGTTTAAGAACAATTGACAGAGGAGATCTTTAAATTGAGAAAGTTCTACCCACTAGCTTAACTTCTCCCCTGTGCTGTACAGAAAGCCTGCTGCAGTGTTGATGTGTAGGGGGGACGCCTTTCCTCTGGTTTATGGAAAGCCAGTGTCCTGCAGGAAAGGTGTTTAGGAATCACTGTATCTTCAGCCAGTATGGGATGATCACTCCACCCACAGGGGTGCAGAGAGGTGTAGTGCCTGTTATTTGTCCCCTGCTGAGCAGTTGTCAAGTGGACTTTCCTGGAAGTGATTATGTAAGCAGTACTCAGTAAATATAGTTGACTTATTTCACCAGATTAGATAAAAAAATTCAAATTTTGTCATTTCTGCACATTGGGAGGTGATGACTTGACATTAAGTGATCTCCGGGTCATTTCTTCCCCGACTCCCTGCTTGTAGCTGTCACTGTGGCCTGATGACATAGCTCTTTTGAATACGTGCCTGTCAGTCAAAATATCATTCTATGTCTGGGTAGAATTTTAAGACTAAGTCTAAATAGTCTCGTTTCTTCTTTCATTATCTAAGAGGTAGAGCCAAAGAATAAAAGGGCATCAGGGAACGTTCTTATTCAACCGAAATAGAGTGAGGGTGGGGAGAGTGGTCAAAATAGTCCAGACGACAGAAACTGCATGGGAGAGGGCTTTTCTGCCCACTGAGTGGAGGGTCTGAGTCCTGTACAGAGAAGGCTGCCTTGCCTGCTGAGGTCAGAAGGAATGAGCCCACTCTGGATTTTAAGCATAGAGAACGATGTATAAATGCATAGGCCTGTAATGGTTACAGACTTTTCCTTCCTTCCATTTCTTGGATTAGTAAAGGAGCTGTATTTCTGAGATTAACAAAGTGAATAGGATGCCCCTGGTTGGTTATAGCTCTGGCTGGAGTCCCCGAGTCTGGGACTGAACTGCAGTGGTTTGGAGAAATCAATTTCTCTTAGCAGCTCCTCTGGGGCCCAGGATGATCCATTCTTCATTCTGAGGCCCTTCAGTGGAGAGATCCTGACCTAACTCGTAACACCTCACTCCTCTTCTTGGGAAGTACCTTCTCAATTTGTTCTGATAATGAGGCTGACACCAGTCCTGGTGCTTAGTATCCAGGGTCCTGATCTTTTCTTTGTTTTTGAAAAGCCCTAATTTTGGCGCGTAGAGACAAGGTGTTGGACAGTCTTGGCTGCTGGATTAAAGGGGCTGAGTCAGGGTCCTTCAGGCGAGAGTGTGCACTCTGAACAGGGTTAATATCACTCCCAGTGGATAAAATGTATTCTTGGAGGGCAAAAAACCCGTAACTTTTTAATGTAGGTAGTCAACCAATATGTAAACACATTTACAGTATAGCTGTGGTATTAAAATGTGATGGGAGGCATTTAGGAAAAAAAAGTCTAAAAAGTCCCAGGAGGGGCAAGAATCAAAAAAAAAAAAGTTGAGAAATACTGGACTAAAGTAACTTTTTCCAAGTTCAGGAACCCATCAGAGTGTTTGGTTTTGGTTTTGTGTTTGAAATTGGCCTCCAGAGGGAACAGGTAAGCCAGCCTGATTTTGTATCTCCCACTAGCCCTCTTGACACTTCTACTTGGTCTGGAAGATGGATGGATGTTTTGTGCTCACAGGAAACAAGTCCTTTTTTCTCTCAAGCATAGTGGGTCTGAATGGACTGTCCCTGGTGGCAGTGGAAGCTTGTGTGTTGGTAGAAGTAAGGCAGTCATAAACAGGTGGACAGTGACTGAGAACAAGCACCAGATTCTTCCCCACAACGGAGGGAGACGGGGGAGGTTTCTCTTGACAGTTGGCTATCTGTCAGAGATGCCCATTCCTCACATTTCTGTCAGCTCTCTAGATCTCTGCCTTGACTAGCTTCTTTTTTGCCATTTTCCTGCAGGGGAACAATGGCCTCAAACCCAAGGACAATGAGTTCACATCCAAGCCCTGGCACTGGCCTGTCAACTATCAGGTAGGGCTCAAGGCTAGAGCCGCTCCCAGGAAATGGAGCCAAAGAAGAGACCATTGAGACTTGGTGAGGGTGGGGTGGGGCAACTGGGCAAGGCCTTACCTGGCATGAGGTGGCCAGAGACAGGGCTCTGTTTTCTGTCCTGATTCTGACCCGGCCTTCCCAGCGAGCTCACATAGAATCGGCCTCCTGCCCAGGCTCCCTGTCTGTGGAAGGTAACTGGTCTTCCTCCCCGCCGGAGCACGTGTGGCTGGGATGCACTGGGCCCTGGATCAGCAGGGTGTCCTCTGCCCCGCAGGGCCTGCGCTTCTCAGGGATCAATGACACAGACTTCCGCGTGTATCTGCTCGGCAACCCGGTGAGTGCCTAGCACATTCCCTGTGTGGGCCCTCAGCCTGGATCCTTGGGGGCCTGTGGCTCTCCTCTCACCCGCCCATCCTCCTTCCCATGCAGGTGGTTTGGTGGCTGAATCTGTTGAGCATTGCCCTCTACCTCCTCTTGGGGAGCATCATGGCTGTAGCTGTGCAGAGAGGGGCACGCCTGCCTGCAGAGATTGAAGGTCGGTCCCTTGGGCTCTCCCTCCCCTGACCTAGCAGCTGGCCGGAGCCTGCACTGCCGATGGGCCGTTCTGCCCTCACCCCCCTCTTTCCCTTCTCCTTTGCTTTTTAAAGCTCAGTCACCAAATGCCCAGTACTATGTTAAACACTCCATGCTCCCAGCAGCCCTGTAGAGTAGAACATTCTTAGCCCCATTTTATGGCTTAGGAAGCAAAGGCACAAAGAGAAGAGACTTATCCAGGACATATACTAGTAAATGTAGAGCTGAGGTTCAGACCCAAGTGGTCTGACTTTAGAGCCCTCACTTGAACCTCTATGCTCTGTATAGAACTGCCCACCTTTTCTCCTCTGTCGCTCTCTGTTCCATGGCCCTGTCCTCTAGCGGAGTAGGGACCACAGCCCCTGAGATGGTCTTGCAGGCTCTTTTTGCCATGTGCAGCTCCCTTGTGAACAGCCATGGCCCTAGACCCCCTCTCTGCCCTCCATTCTCATCTCTGACTTCACCTCTGCCCTGTCTGCCACTGCAAAGATCTGGGCGGCAGCAAAGGCCGTGGGGTGGGGGCAGCTGTCTGGGGGCCGTGCTGCATCTTGGTTTCTTTAGAGGCTGGGCTGCCTCCTGCTGCGTGGGTGCTGAGGCCTCTCCAAGCAGGCGGTGAGCAAGGCTCTCAAGGGCCAGCTGCTCATCTTGTCCAGCTGCCAGAGGCTTGCTTAGCACCTTGCTTAGTGGCCTCCAGATGAGGGAGGCAGGCCCAGTAAGGGCACGTGGCTTAGTCTAGTCACCCAGCAAGGAAGGGGCAGAGCTGGTTGAGAGCCAGGGGTCTCTGCCCCCTCCCTGGCTGCTGACCAAGCTGTGCTGCTTGGGGCCCAGGGCTGTCCCAGGTCCTGCTGCAAGGAGGTGGTCAGCTCCTGCTCGGCTGGATGCTCCATTACTTCCCATTCTTCCTGATGGGCCGGATCCTCTACTTCCACCACTACTTCCCAGCCATGCTCTTCTCCAGCATGTTGACAGGTCAGCACCGCCTACCTGGACTTGGGTGAGAAGGGTGGGGGATAAGCACCGAGGGGGAGTCTCGCTGCTTCCTGACCTGGGTAGCTCCTCTCTGCTGCATCCCAGGAAGTCATCCTCTGACAGACTAGGTCTGTCTTTCTTCTTTCTCCTAGGGATTCTGTGGGATACTCTCCTGCGGCTCTGTGCCTGGAGTCTGCCCTCCTCTTCCCTGGCCAGGGGCATATATGCGGTGGGACTCCTGAGCCTGCTCCTGGGAACTGCCTACAGGTGAGTAGCCCCTACCCCTTGCATTGCTGCTCCCTGCCTCTGCCTTTGATGCATCTTAGAATCCCCTGGGGTGCTTTTAAAGCACGCCCCGGGCCCCATCCTCGGAGGCTCCCACTCAATTGAGCCGGTTTTCTGTGCTCCCCAGGTGACCCCAATGTGGACCCAGATAGGAGAAACCTGCGGCTAACTGTGCATTCTTTTTTTTTTTGCCAGTAGGTCCCAGCTTTTGTATCACCCCAGCACACCGGCTGCCTCTCTTTAGTCACCTTGGCCCCCCCACTGGACAGCCCTGGAGGGGTTGGAGTGAGGGAGAGGGTGGGGAGAGGGGTGTGGGGTGTGGCTCAGAATAACTGGAAGGAGGGTGTTGTTTGGCAAGCCTCACCAACCCCCCCTCCTTGCCAGTCTCACAGATCCCCTATTGAGAGTCACTGGCCTTTAGGGGCCAGGGAGGCAGCATTAAAGTGTGAACAGGAAATGGTGGGCCTATGATCTAAGGGCACACGCACATTTTAACAAATACTCTGAGCCAAACAGCCACGGCCAGACCCCGGGACTGGTCTCTCTCCCGGGCCTCCTGGGAGGAGCCCTTTCCTTCTTTCTCATTAAGCCGCCATCTGCTAAGCTCTCGGACTACAGTGTGCCCACATGGTGAACACAGACATTGTGACAAGGGGTGGGTCTTATAGGTGGAGAAGAGCTGCTAAGCTCCAGTAGGGGCTACTAAATTTTCAAAGATCCATGGGGCTCCTTGCCCCTGCTGAAGCGCTGGGTGCCAACCGCCTCCCTCTGGATTTTCTCTCACAGCTTCTACCTCTTCCACCCTCTGGCTTATGGGATGGTCGGTCCCCTAGCCCAGGACCCCCGAAGTCCCATGGCAGGACTAAGGTGGCTTGAATCATGGGACTTTTGAGGCTACTGCTACTCCAGCCAGAATCCAGGAACTTTCTGGGGACAGCCAGCTGTGCAGCCAGACCCTCCCAGCTGTGGGCAAAGCTGCCCGAGGAGCCTGAGGAATTCTGCTGCCTGCCAGGACCAAGCTCTGGGAGCATACCTGGAATTTAGCCCAGCACTAGGGAGAGCTGCAGCGCTATCTGCAGAGATCCCACCGCTGGGAATGGCTCAGCAACAGCGGACATCTCTCAGGCCCGTTTCCCCGAGTGTGCAACATAAGGATGAGTGTGTGAGAGAATGGGCGTGAGTGTGTGGGAGTGGGAGGGTTCGTTTTTCCATACACCTGTGGAATACAGACCGTGACTGTGGACAGCTGAGTGTCATAAACTGTAAGAAATAGTCCAGGGCTATAGTAGTTTTTCTGGTATTTCTTTCACACTGGATTTGGCTTGAAAGCAAGAGCCATCAAAAATTCTCTGACCTCCAACAAGGCTGAGCTCACTGGCCCCACTTTGGGATATCACCAAGGGCGGAGCAGATGGGGCCATCAAAGCTGTGCCGGCCTTCTCCCCACAAACAAATAGAGCTGAGCGCCCCTGAGCTGGAGGGCCTCCCAGCTGCTTCCCAGTGTGGGGAGGAGGGCAGCTGCTGGGAGGTCTCTGGGGCAGCAGGTGGCTGCACTCCCTGCAGTGTGCACAGAAGACTGGGCTCTGGAGTGAGGCAGCCGAGCACTCACCAGCCCTTGGTTCCTTGCTCTCTGAGAACACCACATGATGACTGGTGGGAGGAATGGCGTCCTATCCCTGGCTGCTCTGTTCCCAGGCCCTGCGTGCCAGAGGTGGTTTCTTGCTATGTCCTTTTCCGTCTGCATCCAACCTGGCTACGAGGTGGGACAGATGCATTCTCCCCATGGTTGGGGGAACCTTTGGGGCCCCTTAGCTGCTGAGGCTGGTGGGCAGCAGGGCAGGGACCTGTGGTGCCGGGCTGGGGTCCCAGTGGGCCTGTCTGGGTTGATGTTCCTGTCACTCAGGAGGTGTTTCCCACTTTTACTTCTCTAGTCTTCCCTGCTGCCCTGGATGCATTTCATTTCCCTTTCTCTGTGTCACTGTTCCACCGATCTCTTTCTCCCAAAGACCTAGAGCACCTAGAAATGCAGCAAAGCTTCTATTCTCTACCACTTTAAAGCCCAAGCAAGAAGCTCAGAGCTGTTCCTTTCACTTCCTTCCCAAATGGAAGAGATTAAGAAAACCCTTGGGTCAGAACCTAACCAGCCCCAGGCCTGCTCTTCAGGCTGCCTCCCTCCTGCCGGTGCATGACAGAATATTTTGTCTCAGAGGACTGTGATGCTTCCAGGTTTAATGATGAGGCTCTGCCACACTTCATCTTCCCTCCTCTGTAGCCCCCACCACTTCTGACAGGGTCAGAGCTCTTTAGAGCATCTTTGAGAGGCGGTTGCCACGGAGACTGGAAATTGGGCCCAGGGACAGGCTGTGCTACCTACTGGGCAGTGGGGAGGGAAGCTTCTGGCCATCCTTAGCCGTTCAGACCAGCCATCATTAATGTTAATAGAGGAAATGCAGCAATGTCAAAAGCAAGGCAGGTTTGTTAATTAGATCTGGGGTATGATGACCTCCCTCTCCCAGGGCTGCAACCCCTTTTGACTTCCCCTGGCAGGAAGTGCTGCCTGTGTGCTGAGTCTGGGCTATGGGCTTAATTGCGTTTCTGGAAGGGAAGGAGAGCAGGGATAGAGAACTTCTGCTCACCCCTTCTACCGCACCAGTCTGTCCTCCCCAAAGATGGAGTTGGTTTCTTCTAAGCTGGTTGGGGGTAGCCATCTGGGTGGGTTTTTCTGGAGGGAGAATGAAGAGTCTGTGCTTGCCCCTCAGCCAAGAACCATGACCCCGTGACAACTGGGAGGTGACTGGTGTCCCCTTGCACCTTCTTATTTCCTACTAGGGACTTGTTGGAAGGGAGGCACTCCCAAGGAGCAGAGAGGCAGCCACTCTGAGTGAGCGTGAGGAAGGAGAAAGCCCAGCCAGCTTCCTGCCCATGGCTCCCTCCTAATTTGGCCACACTGGGGACAAAGGGTTCCTCTCTTAATACTGCGTTCCAAGGATGAGAGAAGAATTGTTGGCTCACTCCCTCCTCTTCCTCTTAGCCCAGACTAGCAGACACTTCTCTGAGGACAAGGCCATATGGGTTGATGCAGCTTCCAGTGCTCAGGTTTGGTCAGTGGAAGACACTGAGGAGAGGGGCGATCAAGGTGGGGCTCTGAATGTGGGCTCCAGTGCCCAGGAATTGGCGGAAATGTGACATGCCCCACAAACTTGCTGGTGGAGGAAGAAGATGTTTGTTAGCCCAACCTCCAGCCAGCTTTTTGGGCCACAATTTTATATATATAAAAAGTTTCCACAGATAATCAGAGGCCATTTACTTTTGTAATAAATAGCTCTTATTTTGAATGCCATGGTGTTCTTCTTGTCCTTAATTGAATCTGACTTTCCCTTGGGTTCCCAGAAAGAAGGGATGTTTTGAGCGCAAGAACCATTCCACTGTGTCTCAGTGTCTGAGGCCATTCTAATTCGAGGAGAAGCCCTGGGCTTCTGGCTGGGCAGGTGAGCCTCGTTACCCCAAGGGGCATTTGGGCCTCCCACTTACAAGCTTACTTGAGTAATGTTGGTTGTTCTTTTAATTTATTTTAACTTATTCCAAAATAAGTAGGAAGCTGGACCTTTTTTCTCTTGTAACCCGCCACACAGTAGGGCAAGGAGCGTGAGGGAGTAGCAGTTGTCCGCCACTGAGGCAGCTGTGTGGCCCAGCCTTGTAGCAGCTTCCATTGTGCTCACCAGAGGCCCCATCCTGGCAGGGGTCTTCCGTCATCGGGAGTGATGTTAAGGGTCCAAAGGACGCGAGAGCTGATGTGTGTTGGCGGTAAGCAGGGGAGGAGAGGAGTAGCACTGCTCTGTGAAGTGGGGGCGGCCTGCCCCCCCAGCCCCCCCCACCCCGCCTTGGGACCAGAGTGGCTGGAGGGGATGGGGAGGGGATTATGGAGATCTGCAGGGATGGAAAATGCCGTGTCTAGGCAAGTTAGAAAAGGACCAAACACTTCTTGACTGACACAGCTTACCAAGCGCCCACACCTCTGTAACACCTAATCCTCATGAAGGCACAGTGAAGTCGGTGCTGGTTTGTCTCCATTCTACCCATGAGAGATTACGTTATTTGCCTAAACTCCTGTGATTAGTCCACAGCAGGGCCAGGCCTGGGCACCAAGTTGGGCTTTTCTGCTGCTCCAGCTTGGTCCTGGGGCTAGAAGCACCTTCCCAGAACAACCTGGCAACCCTGGATCCCTTGGGAGAAGGCCTGGACGTAGCTCAGAGGTGTCCAGATTTAGCATGTTCCTTTGTACGTGCTGCTTAATGCATCCACAGCTCATCCGGGGGCTGGCATTTGCTGCTGCACCCAGCCCAGTGGTCTTCGGGGAGGAAAACAAGCCCTGATAGCACTTGCCAATTTCCACAGTGTAAATACTCCCACTATGGCCCATTTCGGGCTACCGTCCTGATGTCACTACACGAGAATTTGGAAAGATAGATGTGCCCAGCTGGCTCTCTGAAGCCACCGAAGAGCCAGCTCCAGGACACCCCTGACCTAGACCCAGTGACCTTGGCTTGGTCTCAACTATAGCTCTTGGTCACAGTCCATCAAAGTGAAGGAGGCCGTGGAGCACAGAGGCCTAGAGAATGGGCTGGAGTCAGACTTGAGGGCAAATCGTGGCCCCACCGCTTACAACTATGTGATCTGGGGCGCGTGACCAAACCCCTGGGCTTCTGTTTCCTCAACAGTGTAACCAGATTATAACAAATGGTACCTACTTGATAGAGGTCTTGTGAGGATGAAGAGTGAATGATGTAAAGATCCTTGTAAAGAGTCAGGACAGGAGTGCTCAGTGGATGCTGGCTCTGTTATTGTCGACAACTCCACCTCAGTGACACCACGGGCTCTAGAACAGCATTCAACTCTCCTCCTCTAGAACCTGCTGCCCAAGTCCTGGGCAGATGCCAGGCAACGAGGGGAGATCCTGTGACTTCTTCAGCCCTCAAATATGGACTCAGACCCTCCGTCTCCTGGTTGGAACACCCTCCCTTCCCGCTGGTCCTGCATAGGCCCAGCCAGGTTCTCAGGCCTTTTTTTCCAGGGAAGTAGAGATTACAGCACACTCAGCCCCCTCCCCCTGGCTTGAGACCAAGTGAGTGCTGACTCCACCACTCACCAGCTAAAGCCATTAACTGCCATTAACTTATCAGACCCAGACCCTGTCAAAAGGAGAAAGGAAGCAAGAAGGTCCCCAGTGTAGACTCTTTTTTTTTTTTTTTTTAAGATTTTATTTATTTGACAGAGACAGCGAGAGAGGGAACACAAGCAGGAGGAGTGGGAGAGGGAGAAACAGGCATCCCGCTGAGCAGGGAGCCCGATGCGGGGCTCGATCCCAGGAATCTGGGATCATGACCCGAGCCGAAGGCAGACGCTCAATGACTGAGCCACCCAGGCACCCCCACAGTGTAGACTCTTGCCAGGAAGTGCACACTGGTGGGGTGGGAAGCCTTAGATAAGCCAGGTGGCCTACACAGGGCATCTGGGCACTGAAAGGTGAAAGTCACCCAGAGACCCATGTGGCCTTCGCCCTGTGACCTGCTGACCTGGCTGCAGGGCCATGGATACCGAATGAGAAATCTAGTCCCCAAGTAACCTAGCTTTCCTCTCCCTTTTGCCCCCAGTTCCTTTGTGCTCTTACTTGGGGATCTTGGACTTTTCAGACACAAGGCAGGCTGCCTTACCCTTGCTCTCCTGCTCAGCCCAGAGACCCCAGAGATGTGTGGGGAGATGGGGAAGAAAGGAATAAGGTGTACTCCAAACTCCTGGGCATGGAACCTCAGCCTGTTCATGAACACTGGCCTGAATACCGTCTTGTATCCAAGGAACCAAAGGAGGTGGGCTGAAAGGCCCCTAAAGACCCCACTACCTGACCCCTTTACTAAGGACACTGAAAGAGAGGAGGGAGGCTGAGAGGAGCTAGGCTCAGAGACTGGAAATAATGAAGGTTAAATGAAGGTTTGGCTCTCCAAAGCCTGGGGCACTAGCACTGGGCTGGGGCCGGAGGAACTTTCATGCTTGAAAGAGAAAGGCTTTGGGGCACCTGGGGGGCTCAGTAGGTTAAGCCTCCAACTTGATTTTTGGCTCAGGTCATGATCTCAGAGTCCTGGGCTCTAGCCGGGTGTGGGGCTCCTTGCTCAGCGGGGAGTCGGCTTCTCTCCCTCTGCCCCTCCTCCACCCCCTTAAAAAAGTGAGAGAGAGAGAGAGAGAAATAGGCTTAGGCCTGACAGGTGGTCAACTTCATACCCTGAATGAGACTCTACTACCTGAACTTCAATTTAAAGAACAAAATAGTACTTCTATTTAAAAATTTTAGAAGTCTATTGAAAATCGTGGAATAGAATGCTGAACCCTAACTCCCTCGATGGCCAGGCACTGCAGCGGTCAGAGCTGCTGCACCCTAGACCTGGCCCCGGCCAAGCAGAGCTGGGGCCAGAACTGGAGCTCACAGATTGTTAAGATGCTGTCTCGAGAACCCCCAGGCCTGGCTGGAAATGGCCGTGGTCCTGGCCCTGTCCCTAAGGTTGAGACCTCTGGTGGCCCCCAATGTGCAGGGACGGGGGTGGGGGATGCTTCAGTCAGACCCAGAGTAGGGCAGAGGGCCTCTCCAGCCCAGCCTGGTCCCACAGGCAGGTGCTCGCATCCCCTGGTCCCACGTCGGGGCGGGAGGAAGGAGAACCTGTGCCAAGGGGGTGGCAAACTCTAATGCCTCCAGTAGCAGGTGAGGGAAGCTTGCGGAGAGGTGGCACATGCAGAGCCTACCTAAGGCGATCAAGTTCGGTTGGTGCCCTAACCAGCAAGTGGCGAAATCCTCACCAGTTTCGGGATGAAAAACCTGAGGCCCAGAGAGGCTCGACGATTTCTGTGAGGCTCTGAAGCCCAGCCGTTTCCCCGGCCACCAGGTCGTCCCTGGCACAGCCAGTTGCCCAGAGATGAGCGCCTTGACGGGCGGAGGGGGGCGGGGGCCGCGGTTGCTTTAAAGCGCCCGGGGCCGGGCGGCGCGGGGCGGGGCGCTGTCGGAGCGGCGGGGCGCAGGGCGCAGCGGCCGGAGCGGGGTCCCCGGAAGCGCCAGCCGGGCGGGCACGGCGGGGCGCCTCCACCTGGGGTGGGGAGGGGGCGGGGGGCCGTAGGGGGTGCAGAGTGGCCCGCGTCGCCGCGGAGATGGCGCGGCACGTGCGGTGACGGTGCCCGCGCCCCGAGGGTCCCAGCCTCGCGCCCCGCGCGTCCCCGGGCCGGCATGGAGCTCCCGGAGCCCGAGCTGATCCGGCAGAGCTGGCGGGCGGTGAGCCGCAGCCCGCTGGAGCACGGCACCGTGCTGTTCGCCAGGTGAGGGCTCCCCGAGCGCCCCGGGGGTGCGGGTGGCGGGGTGCCTCGCCCGGAATGGGTTCCCGGCGGCTGGGCCCGCGCCAGGGGAGGGAAGGTTGGCCCGCTGCCCGGGCGCCGGGGCGCCTCCAGATGTGCGCCAGAGGAGCGGGCGCGGCGACGGGTGGCGCAGCCCCTTCTGCGCTTCCCCCCGCCTTCCACCGGCGGTGGGCGCGTCTTGCGGCGACTCCCCGGGGGTGGGCGGGGGTCCTCCCCGGCGGATCTCCTTACACTCTGGCCAGCAGGCGCTGGTCCCCGCGCTGCGCCCCCTCCCTGGCTCTGCTCCTGAGTGTTGGGTCCTTGGGTGGTGCCTGAAGGGGATGCCCCGAGGGCTCGTGCGGGGAGGCTGTGCCGGGGCTCCGGGGCTCCGGGAGGGAGGGCACGGTCCAGGCCCTGGGGGTGCACACTGCCAGCAAGCCAACAGAAGGATAAACCTTTCCGAGGAAAGGACCGGGCTAGGACCAGACAACCACCAGCGAAGGGATGACAGACCCCCATGTCTCCCCGCTGGAGAGAGGTGTGAGGCGGTGCGCAGACCCCAAGGGGAAGGGAGGCCAGTCTCCAAGCTTACCTTGAGGGCCTCTAGGTAACCCCTCTGCCATCCCCAGAGGCAGCGCTCTGTCACCATGGTTTCTCAGGAGCTTCAGCTCCCAAAGCCAGCCCAGAACTTCTGAGGAGGATTTTGCAAAACCTCCTCCTCAGACAAAGGGGGAATACATTTGTAGGGCTACACAAAAGCCCAACGAGCCCTTCTCAGGAGGGACTGAGAGCTTCTGCTTGTGCCACTGTTTTCTCTGTGGGCTTAGTGACCCTCTGTGGTTCTGCTACTTCCAAGCTGTGTGACCGTAGGTAGGTTACTTAAACTCTCTGGGCTTGTGTTTCCTCCTCAATAAGACTGGGATAACAGTTCTATCTACTGCTTAGGATTGTGAGGGATACGTAAGTGAACCACATGTAAAGTGCTCAGTGTCCAGTAAGTGTAAGGAGTTCTTAATAGTACCGTTATCATCACTGGCCCAAGTCCCTACAGACATGATGAGACTAGGAGGTTCTGACCCAAGAGTGGAAGGGAGAGACAGAGACAGAGACAGAGACAGAGAAGAGAAAAGAGAGAGAAAGGCTTTCCTAGTGGAGGACCCCTCCCTGTCGCAGCCCTCTGAACCGTTTATGGAGGGTCTGCTCTATGCCCGGCCCTGTGAGAGGCCTCGGGACTCGTTGCTCTTTTCAGGGTGCCCCTTGAAGCCGGCGGGAGAGGGGCCAATGGCAGGCGGGAGGGTGTGTCCCGGCTTCCAGCTGCCTCCCTGCCTCCCCACCCCCGCCCCCACCGCACGGCCGCTGGGCCGCCAGGGGTCATGGGGCGGCTGGGGCGTGCAGGGACCGCAGGGCTGACGCCTGGGCCTCCCCGCCGCAGGCTGTTTGACCTGGAGCCCGACCTGCTGCCGCTCTTCCAGTACAACTGTCGCCAGTTCTCCAGCCCCAAGGACTGCCTGTCGTCCCCCGAGTTCCTGGACCACATCAGGAAGGTGAGGCGGAGGTGAAGCGGCCCGGAGATCCAGCAGGACGCCCTCCTGGCAGAGAACGGGAGGCTCGGCTAGGGGAAGTTACTTCCGCCCTGGCCTGCTCTCATTCCCCTTCTGCTGCCCCCCATGCCAGAGGTGTCTGCTCCTTGCCCTCTGTGCTGAGCCGGGCGGAGCCTCAGCCAGCTGGTCCCTGCTCCACCCTTGCCCTCAGCGCCGTCCCCAGCTCCTGAGGGTGCTGTTGGCCCTGATCCACCAGGCGCCATCTGCCTATGACAACCAAGCTGGGGTTCCCTTAGAGGCTAGTGACTCTCGCAGTGCCTCAGTTTCTCCTTGTCCGGGGCAGACAGCACCGTCCCGCTGCCATGTTTAGGGCTTTGGGACCCTCAGAGGAGAGGAGCTGCCTTCACAGTATAACAATGGCAGTTTGGCCACATGTTGAGTGCCTACTGTATGTAGACACGGATTGCCTTGCATTTCTTTTCTTTTTTTTTTTTTCAGATTTTCTTTTATTTTTTAAAGTAATCTCTGCGCCCAGCGTGGGGCTGGAACTTACAACCCTGAGAACAAGAGTCGCACACTCCACCAGCTGAGCCCCGTGGCCTTGCATTTCTGATCCTGGAAAACTGAGGGTCCTGCTTGACCTCTCTTACTCCTGGCTGGGACCCCCCCGGTTCTGGACTGTAGTTGTGAGTAGGTGGGATTGCTCTGGCCTCTCGGGTTCACTGCTACCTTGGCCTTGGCAGGTGATGCTCGTGATTGACACTGCAGTGACCAATGTAGAGGACCTGTCCTCGCTGGAGGAGTACCTTGCTGGCCTGGGCAAGAAGCACCGTGCAGTGGGTGTGAAGCTCAGCTCCTTCTCGGTGGGTAAAGGGGCGCTTCCTGACTCTAGGCCACCACTCTCCCGGTCCTCCCTGTCCATCTGTTCTTTCTCCCCATTCCCATACCCTCAGATGACTGGGGCTGGGGGTCTGCAGCCTTTACTGCCGTGCTGTGTGAGCCCTGGCAGTGCCTTGACCTCTCTGAGCCTCCAATTTTTCTTCCCTGGCGTGGCTTCTCTTAGAACCATGGAAAGTTAAAGAGCCTCTGGGATTAGCCAGTCTGCTCAGTTTCCTATCGCTGTGTGTAAAACCATCCCAAGCAAACGGTTTCTCATTTCTCTGGGTTCAGTGTGGACAGCGGTTTCGTTGCCTGTGGTGGGGCGGGAGGCACTCAGCCGGGAGCTCACCTGGGGCTGCTGCATCCAAGGCGGCCCGTCATCCTTCAGGGTCTCTTTCCCTGTGGTGTCTCATTATGCGGGGGGCCTCGCTGAGCTCCTCTGCAGAGTGGCAGCTGAGTCCCCAGAGGGCAGAGCCCCGGCCCCTGCTTGCATCCCTCCTGGTGACGGCTCAGGGAGGAGGGACCCCACTCAGGGGGCGTGAATCCTCGAGGTGTGGCTCACTGGGGGCCGCTGACGTGACAAGTCTACCCGAGTCCACTCACCTTGCCAGATGGTAAGCGCCCCGAGGAAGGGACCAAGTTAGTCTTGTCCTCTCTATCTCGAGCACCGTACGGTGCCTAGTCTTTAGTGGATGTCCGGTAATTATTTGTGGAATAAGTAAACCATATTTTGTTCTGACAATAACAAATGAGAGCCATTATTATTCTTGAAGGCTTACTGTGTACAGATGCTGTGCTAAGAGCTTTCTGGGTTGATCTCATTTGCTTGTCCCAGCAATCTGACGAGTTGGAACTTTTACCTTCCCCGTTTTACTGATGAAGCCACTGAGGCTCAGAGAGGTCACAAAACCTGCTCAAGGCCCCACAGCTCATAAATGGCGGAATCAGCAAGTGAACTCAGGTGTGTCTAGTTGCAGAGTGTGGGCTCTTAACACCGTGAGTGTTGCCTTGGAGAGGAGGAAACGGAGGCCTGGGGGCAATGACTTTGCTTGCTCTGAGCTGGGGTTCCCAGGCAAGGCCTTGGCCCCAGTCATGGGGTGACTGCAAGGCTGGGAGTAGAGTGAAATGCTTCGTTCACTATGAAGCCTCACATTGAAGGGGAAAGTTGGGTCCCATGTGGTACCCAAGGATTGGGGCAGAATCCTGCTCGGGAAACATGGACCCTGTGCAGGAGAGAAGAAAGGTCCGGGCCTCAGTTTCCTCACCTGTGGAATGGAGCGATGCCTTCCCGCCTTCGGGAATGACAAGGTGCCACTTGCCTCTACAGACGGTGGGTGAGTCCCTGCTCTACATGCTGGAGAAGTGCCTGGGCCCCGCGTTCACACCAGCCGTGCGGGCCGCCTGGAGCCAGCTCTACGCGGCCGTGGTACAGGCCATGAGTCGAGGCTGGGATGGCGAGTAAGAGGCGGCCCCTGCCCGGCAGCCTCCAGCTGGCGGCCCCCATCGGTCTGTGTGTCTGTTGCTCTGTGTCTGTGGTAGCCCAGGCTCCCTTAGGCCCCCCTCATCTTGGTCCTTGTCCCCTTGGCCGTCTGGGAGAGGTGATAGAGCAGGACTGGGTCTCCGTCCCCCTCACCTCCAAGTGAGATGAGGGTGGCTTTTCCTTTAGGAAGGGGCTTCTGGATTTCCCCGACCCCTAGGAGCCTCTTCCCTGCCTTCCTTCTTTTCCCTCTGGCATCCCGCCTCTGCTAGGAGAGGGGCAGTGTTTGGCCACAGAGGTGGCATGGCGCTGGGAAGGTGGAGAGCTCGGAGAGCATGGGTGCTTGTCACCCACCCTCGTCAGGTGGGCCCGGGCCAAGCAGGGGAGTGGGAGGCAGAGCTTCGGGCCCCTTCCCATTTCGCCTGCCTTCCATGCTTTTCTCTCCCAGGGGCATCTGCCTTTCACAAGTAAAGAGGAGGGACTTTGTTAGCCTTCAGGGTGGAATCCCAGGTAGTGGGAGCAGGTAATCAAGGGAGCCGCTGAGGACGGGAGAGCTGACCTCATCTGGGTCTCAGATGCCCCTGCCATGTACTTTTTCTTTTGCTGTGTCCTGTTCCTGTTCCCCATTTAGGCTGCCGCTGGGAGCTCCTTTAGTACCACTAGGACCACTCTCTGCAGGAACCAGCTAGCCAGCCGGGGGCGGGGGGCGCGGCGGCGGGGGGGAGTGCAAGGAAGGAGGGGTGATTTCATTCCAGAGAGGCCTGAGTTCTGGTGGCTGTTCCTCACCCCCCCCTCCAGCAGGGCTGGGGCTTATCTCCCCCCAGCCTCCTTTCTGCCGCTGCTCATGTGGACTGTGGGTCCCACAGCTCCCCACGTTCAATACCTGGTATGTGCCTGGATGTAGGCTGCTGGATAGAAGAGAGTGTGACAGGGGAGGCCCTCTGCCCTCGCCCCGAGCTGTCTGCACTTTTACCTTCTGCTCCGTGCCGTGGTTGTATAAACTCATGAGGAATAAACCTGTTCTGTGTGCCTCTCTGACCTGTCGGGACTGGTCCTTTCTTGGGTGTTGGCTTGTGGCCAGATGAAGCTGCAGGGCAGGGGACTTAGGGCAGGGTGGGAGGATGGGGTCAGGAGGGCCAAGGCCAGGGTGGGTATAAAAGAAAGGGGAGGCTCGGGGAAGGCCAGAAGCCGGTGGCGGAGATGGAGCTAGGGGTCTGTGATGGAAACTGGCTGGCAGGGCACCAAACTCAGTTCGTCGTCTTGGGCACACAGCCAGACTACATTTCCCAGCCTCCTTTGCAATTAGTGGGGCATGTGACCGAGTTCTGGCCAATGGAATGTGTGGACATGTGCACCACTTCTAGACCTGACCCCCTAAAACTCCTGCATGCTCCTCTGTGCTCTGTCATCCCTCCACCAGCCTGATGCAGATCTTACAGTGACCTTGAGGGCTGTGTGTTGAAGGTGGCAGAGCCACAAGGTAGAAGGAGCCTGGGTCCATGAATTGCCGCTTGGAGGAGAGCACCCACTAATCAGAAGTGCCTGGTAGGACCCAGGAACTTCTCCATCCTGTGGAACGAGGACTCACCCATTTTGAATTTTATAGGAAAGAGACACAAACTTCTGTTGTGTTTGTGTCATTATACATGTGGGGTTGTTTTGTTACAACACACACCACACTAATCCACGGGCTGAAGCAGTTCACTGGTCAGGAGTCTGGGAGCCCACCTCCTGGGGGACAAGGTGAGGCCAGGGAGAGGAGTGGGCCAGGTGCCAGGACAGCAGGAAAAGGCACCAAAGAGTCATAGGTCTCTGAGGAAAGCTTCTAGAACCTCCCTGGATGGGCAGGTGCCAATCCCAGAGTGGGCTTTTTTAAGGAGATTAAATGGGTTTACCTGGGGTGTACACTGGAGTTGAAGAGCAAGTATGAGCATGTGTGAGTGTGTGTGAGTGTGTGTGTGGTCAGGAGGATGGGGCAGATGAGGGTAGGGACCCAGCCAGGGACAGGGGGATGGGCAGCAGCATCAAGAGTGGGCCTTGTGTGAACAGGCTTGTGGGGCCCTGGAGCCGGGCTGTGAATGGTTGCACCCGGCCCCCTGCCCTTGCCCTGAGCCTTCAGTTTTCTTAGCCAAGACCGATATTGCTGGTGCCACCAGGGCCTCCCTAGCTCCCAGCTGGAGCCTCGTTTTGGGGGAGAGGCAGAGGGAGAGGGAGAAGCAGGCTCCAGGACCCCGGGATCATGACCCGAGCCAAAGGCAGACGGTTAACCAACCGAGCCAGCCAGGCGCCCCTGCTGAATCTAAGACTTCGTGCTCTTTCACCGTAAAGTCTTCCATGGGCATGTGTGGCTGATACCTTTTCCACCCTAATCCACGCCATCAACATACCTGCCAAGATGAGCAGGATCTCTCAGCATCGCCTAATGCCCGGGCTTCTTCCAGGTTCCCCCAATGTCTTTTGCAGGTGGTTTGTTCAGTCAAGGACCACACATTGCTTCTGGCTGGGTCTCTTAACCTTCTCATTCTCAGCCCGCCCCTGTCCCAGGCTTTTGATTTGTGGGAGAAACCAGCTCACTTGTCCAGTGGCATCTCCAGCGTTCTGACTTGGCTGATGCTTTCTCGGGGCATCTTTGAGCTGTGCCCCGTTATCACTGTCAAGTGTGGTTAGCGCTGGGAGCTCCCTGCTTGCTTTCTGGGTCTTTTTTTTCCCTTGGATTCCAGATGCCAGGGACTCCTGGTTTTCCTCCTTCCTCAGTGCTCGTTCCTCGTTCTCCCTGCAGATTCCCCTCCCATCTTCCCTGGACCTCCTCTGGCCTCCTGCGCAGGTCCCGGCTGGTCCTGTGATTTAAACACCCCAGATGCTGATGACTCCAGGTCTCATCTCCAGCCTAACGCCCCCTGCTCTAGACTCGTATCTAGCCCCCTGCCCAACATCCTTACTAGGCATTTCAAGTGTAACACCACCAAAGTAGAGCCTGGTATCTTCCCCGAACTGCTCCTTCCAGCAACCTCTGCCTTGGTAAACCGGTTTACCCAGCTATTCAGGCAGAAGGACTGGGAGCCATCCACACTTCCTTGCTTTCTCTCAGATCCCCCATCTAATCCGTCCATGAGTCCTCAGACCTGTTCTGAACTTCTCCATCTCTCTCCTCATTCCCTGCCCCATTCTTGTCTGAGCTACCATGGCCTCTCACTGGATGCCCCCAGCAGAGCCCCGACGGGATTTCTCCTCCACCTTGCCTCGGGGCCTAAGGTGATCACAACTCTCCCCCATTCGGAATCCTCCAGTAGCCTCCACGTCGCTGGAGTAAAGCCCAGGGTCCTTCTGCCCTCCCAGACGGCCTCCCACTGCTGCACGCTCCGGCCACCCCCTGCCCGGGATCCCTCTAGATCTGCCCTGCACCCCCTCCATGCAGCCCATGCGCGCCCCCATGTCTCATCCACAGAACAGCTCCTTCCAGATCCTCCCCATCTGCAGTCATTCCCCACCCTTCTTCAAAGCACTTGACCCTGCTGACATCTGCCATGTACGTTGGCTTATTGCACTTACAATCTCTTGCAACCCCAGTGAGAAGGCTGCCGTGAAAGCCACTTTGGGCTCTGTGTTTAGAGGGGAGAGCAGCGGTGATTCTTCAGGCTTGCTGATGGGGACATGGTAGCCAGAAGTGATCCTTGAGGGCCCGTGTGCCTCTCTCCAGCCCAAACAGCAGTCCTCATTATAAAGTAAGATGATTATAATGGAAGTTGCGCTGGTGCTAGGTATTAATCGCTTTAGAGACAGAAGACAAACGTTTGAGCCTGCTGATGACCTGCCCGCACCTGACATTTGAGCTCCCTGGAGGCCTTGCCAGCCTGTGGCTTTGCACTTAGGTACGGGCTGCAGGCCCACACTCCCCAAGGCGAGACACAGCGTGAGGTGCCAAGACCAGCTCCCCCTCTTCTGGGGGGTGTCAGGCTGTGATTGTTTTCCTTGTCCACAGGCGCCTTGCCCTCTCAACCCTCCCGGACAATAGAGTCACCTGGGGGGCTTTTGTAAAATATGGGTGACTGGGCCCCATCCCAGAAATTTTGGGTTGTTTGGGGATGGGGCGTGGAGGATGGGATTGTTTAAAATCTCCCAGGAGACTCTCACCTGCAGCCAGGATGGAGAACCACAGCATTTGTGGCTGGAGATCTGCCGGACTGTCCGGGCCCAGGGGCTGTCCTGTAAACCAGCTTCCCCAGCTCCCCCAGGGCCTGCCCCAGAGCCGACTCAGAAACCCAGCTCTGGCCAGCTCAGAGTGTTCGGGACAGACCTGAGCTCCCAGCATGACGACGACGGGATTAGGTGGTGGGGAGCCAGCCGTGGAGGAGCCCAAAACCACCCCAAAGTTTGGCCTCCAGGCAGAGGCTTCCAGAGCCCAGTGCCCTCCTGCTTCCTCCGCAACCCTGCGAAGCACGGCCCGGAGTGCAGTCAGGGGCTCTGGGGCCCCGGTGGGCACAGCCCTGTCCGATCCGGGGCCTGGGCCTCCCTCTTGGCCTGTGCCACAGTCCTCCTCCCAGCCCCGCTCTAAGGACCTTCTAGGCCTCCAGTCCTGTTGGCCCACTGATACAGAGCAGAAGGACCAACCCACCCTCCTTTTCGGACTTGATGTGGCTGGGGCTATAGCCCGGCCTCTGCAGCTTCTTTGTCTGTCTTTCCCTGAGCAAAGCCCCTGAAGTGTCCGCTGAACCAAGGAATGGCCCAGGGCCTGTGATCTGGGGACCCTGGAGGCTGTCGAGGAGAGCCTGAGAGGCAGCTGTTGTGGCAAGGCTTTGAAGATCCCAGGAAAAGGTCCCTGGCCCGACAGCAGCCATCAGCCCACCCCGAGACTGTCCTGTCTTCCCAGGGAAAGGTGAGGGAGGAGGCCTCCCCCTGCGGCCCCGCTCCCTCTGTCCCCCCGGCTGAGTCTGCTCCACTCAGTAGTAAAGCAGAGCAGCTGTCCTCCTTCCCCTGATTTCAGGACCGTCCTAGGGGCCTGGAGCTGCTCCAGGAAGGCCAGAACTTTGATCTCCTAGGCCAGGACACCTCCCCACCTACAAGCAGGGAATTTTCCCCCAACTTCGAGTACAACCGCAGACCTAACTAGTCTTTGCGAGAGGGTGTTTCGTATCCCATTCAGGCCTGACCTGGCAGCCCCACCGCCCCAAGGCCCAGCCTCTCCCCCACTTCCCCCTGCCTCGTGCTGCCTCCCAAGGCCGGCGCAGACCTGAGCCCTGTCTGCCACTTGTTCTGGTGGCCTCCCCCTGAAATCTTCATCTTTTCAGGCCCAGCAGCTCGTCTAGCCAACGGCCCACTCAGGGGGGCCAGCACTCACCCTGGAGCTTCTGCTGCCCGGGGAGGCTGCTCGGCGGCTCCATGGTTGGCTCCCCGACTGGGGAGTCCTCTACTCCCGCCCAGGAGCACCCGCAGCAGAATGAGTGAGGCAGATCCCCCCGTCCCTCCAGCAGACCGGGCAGCGCTTGTCGGGTCTTCCCCTGCAAGGACAGGGGCCTGGGAAGGCCTTGGGGACTGAAGGCATGAAGCAAGGTCTGATGCTCCAGCCTGGCAACCTCAGGGAGGTTCATCCCTTAGCAGCTCTGGCTCCTTCCAGGAGGGGCGGGAGACCCTGCTGGGCCAGTCCAGACGCAGAGGCACAAGCCAGCAGAGGTTGGGAGGACTTGTTTATTCAAGGCACGGTCATAGCATTAATAACAAGAAGGTTCGGCATTCTGGCACATTCCTTTAGTAGTGGTGGCCAAGGGAAGTCCACACCCCACACTGGGGGGCCCCAGAAGATGCAATGCTGCTGATAGGCACTTTGCTTCCAGAAGCATCTGAGGAAGAGGCAGGCAGGCATGGAGGTACTCTTGACCCAGTGGGGGCGCTTCTTAGAGGCTCTAGGCAATCCTGGGTTCCCTCAGAGGCAGCCCCCTCCAGAAAGAATCAAGTCTGAGAGGCTGTGCTTCAGTGGAAGGCTGGGGAAGGACAGCTGGGAGGTGGGCTGGGGGATGGGCTCAGACGGTGGTGGGCGGAGGCCAGTGGGTGAGACAAGTGTGGGCTGAGAGGGCAGGCCTGAGGGGAGGTGCCGGGAGAGGGCGCCTGGATGTGGTACGAAAGGAGCCAAAGCATGCCCACCCTGCCTTCACAGTGACCATGAAGGTTGAGCAGCTGGGAGCGGGGGAGGGCGTCTCCAGAAAGAGTTGAGAAGTGAAAGGATTCTAGAACTTTCCCAACATTCGCACAGTCTTCTCTCAGAACCAACTGCACTTGGCCCAAATGCAGAGGGGCAAGCCCCCAGCCATGCTGCCATGTAATCTGCTGGGGCCCTTTCCACATGCAGCATCCAGAGGCTGCTGGGTGGGCAGGGGACAGAGGACGGACAGTGGCAGAAGTGGCACGAATAGTCCAGCAGGGGCTGCGGGGATGGGGGGCAGGCGCCAGGCAAGTAGTGCCCAGTGAAGGAGAGTCTGCAGGCCAACTTCTGGCAGGAAAGCCACACGCACACCAAACATACCCCCCGGGGGCCGGGGAGGGCCCGGAGCCGGCCACCTCCCCATGGCAAGGGCAGAGCTCCCTGTTGGGGCCCGGACCACTGCTCTGGAAAGGACCCTTCTCTTTGTTGGCTGGTGAAATGCTAGGAGGGGCCTGGGATCATGAGGGACTGGCTGGGCATAATTTCCTTCCTAGCTGGACAAGGAGTGGGAGAGACTGCCACCTCCTGAGCTGACTCAAGCTCTCTGGAAAGATCCCTCACAGCAAGGTCTGGGCCAAGCCCTGGGAGTATGGCAATGTTTGCCTCTCGGGTGCTATTTTGAAGTGAAGCCTGGAGCTTCTGCAGCTGAGATGTGGGCACAGGTGGAGCAGGGGTGAGCCCCAGGTGGTCTGAGTTCGGGGGCACCCATGTGCCTGGGACCTGGTGGGAAAGGCTCAGGTGAGGTGAGCCTGGGGCCGACCTCCGGCAGGTGGGCTGCAGGGACCCAGACCCTTGGAGGAGGGAGCTCAGGAGAGCTCTAGAGCACGCAGACCCCTTTTGACTTGGCTCCTTCTGGTCCACTGAGGCCTCAGCCAGCCCTTTTCTGTGTCCTCCCCTGCTGTGCAGCCGGGTGGTCCTGATGGGCACCTGTCCTCAGAGGCAAAGGTCTGCACCCTTCTGACCATGGCAAAGGTGCTGGGTGTCACCAGCGGGGTTCCTACTCAGGATTCGGTTCCTGCAGGTCTTGAGTGGTGGCCGCCCTGGGAAGGTGGCCTTACTCTACCAGAAAAGGCTTCTCTGTGGAAGACACAGCTCCCACCCCCACCCCATGCCCGGCAGGGTGTCTGCAGTGTCTGGGCCAGGACCATACTGGAGGCCACTTGAGTGGCCTTCAGTCCAGGGTGCAGGTGGCCCCAAGACAGGAAGGGTCCTGCTCGGGAGGCCAGGGAATGGCCCGTGCCTTCGGCTTCTTACCCTAAGCTGCTGCCCACCTTCGTTATGCTGGGGGCCCAGGCACTCAGGTGGGTGTGAGGCAGCAACAACTTTCAGTGGCCACATCCTTGACCTTGAGGGTCCTCTCATTAAGGCCTGGGGCTTGGGGAGCTGTATCTGGTTTCCCATCCCCCAGCATCTGGGGAGAAGACCCCTCTCCATGAATTCTGCCTCTGCCCCTCCCACCTGGTAGTAACCAGCCAAGGTTGCCTTCATCAAAATGCACACAGGTCCCGTTTAATGAGCCCCGAGGGATCATGTCCCAGCTGCCCTCGCAAGAATAGGAAGGAGAAGGTCTCTACCCTGCTGCTCCCGGGGATGTCCGCCGAGGGGCAAGAGGACTAGGAAGGGTCTCAGCTGCCCCTTGCTCCGGGTGATCCCTTCGCAGGGGATGTGCTTGATCAGGCCCAGCACACACACCTGTGCTTCCTCAGACCACAGGGGCGGGATCAGAGTCAGGCTGGGGGCCGGGGTCGGGGCAGCCGTGGAAGCTCCTTGGCAGGGCAGCTGGTAAAAGGGTGGCAGAGACCCTGGAGAGTCTTCAGTGGGCGTCTTTCCGCCCCCTCCTTTACGCACATCTCCACTCTGACCCGAAGGTCCCTCCGCCTGCAGTCTCTGTGCCCAGGGCTTCAGCTACCTTTCCCGAGATGTGGTGCCCGCCTGCAGCCTCAGGAGCACTCTCCCATCCCGGGTCCCTCTGCGCTGCCCAGCACCTCCCACTCGAACTGGTCAGCAGGGCGGGGCCTCCGTGTGGCCAACAGCCGGGCGCAGATGTCTCCGTTGGGGCCTTCCCAAAGTCTGCAGGAGGCCGTGGGGAGGTCCGGATGGCCCTCCCGCCTCCCCCTGCTGGGCCCTCCCCTGGCCGCCGGTCCCGTGGAGTCGCCAGGTGGAGGCCTCGGGTCCTGGTCAGTGGTACTGGCTCTGGCCGTCCAGTTCCAGCCCTTCCTGGAACTGGGCGGAGCCCAGCTCCTGTGCAAAGGCCCTCACGCCATTCTCCTCTTCTCCCTCCTCCGGCTGTCTGTTCATGGTGCCGTAGGTGTGCCGAGCGGGGGAGGAGGCGGGGGACAGGTTCATCTCCGGCTCCTGCAGCACAGTGGCCACGTACATCTGGGACAGAGAGGGGAGACAGGGGTGAGGTCACACCTGGGGCTGGGCCCTGGGCACACCCTCGCACTCACGCCCTACCCCCGGAGCCTCTGCCCCTCTCGAGCCACGGATCCTTCCTTCTCCCCCAGCAGCCCAGGGCCTGGCCGGACCACCTGCTGAGGTGCTGCCGATCATTCAAAGAGCAACTCGGACTCCGAGGGTGGGTCAGCGCAGGCCTCCTAGCCCCTAGCCCACTGCTCCTTCACTAAGGTTCCATTCATTCTTGGTGCCAGGTCAGGCTGAACCTGGCGGGGAGACGACGCGAGGCTCCCCTACGCTGGGGTCTGGAGAGACCCCCATCCCTAAGCTAGTGCACCTCTTAATACAGCGTAAGAGGTGCATCCACACCTCCCCTGGGGTATGACATCGGCTGGCCTGTGAATCAGGATTTGAAACGGAGATTGCTCCTGAGGTCCTGGCCATGTGACCTGTCAAATGCAGGAATGGTCCTGGGAATGCCTGGGAGGGCTGCGGAATAGAAAAACAGGAAGTACGAGGGACAGAGCTGTTTGTCATCATTTGAATGGCTTTTAAACCAACTCCTTATTTTGAAAATAGGTAATTATGGAATAGCATTAAATCTTTCCTGTAGGAATTCATGTCAGTGAAACTAAAGAGCCCTGGTTGATGAGGGAACACTTTTCCTGCAGAAGAATCTAGATATTTGTAGCATTCCAAAGTAAACCCCATATAAACCTTCTGGTCCTAAGGGGCAAAATGGTAAATGAACAACAGAAGAGGCTGCTGTCATCCCCCTCATCTGGGAGTAACCAGCATCCTTAGTGGGAAAAAAATGGGGTAGTCTGTGTCTCCTGGTGTATGCAGGGCACTGCCTGGGATGCGTTTTAGCCCCTAGGGCTGAATCGGAATCTCTCCAGCCTTTGGACTGAACTTCTAGTTTTCAGGGAAGGAGATAGTGGAACCTGCTGCAAGACATCATGAAGAAATAGCCAGAAAAACCCAGAAGGTGGGAAATTCTGCAGGACCACTGGCTGGGTCTCTCTGACAGGCCATAAAGAAGAGACTGTGAGAAACTACAAGAGACACATGCCGGGACCGGATTCATCTAGCACAGAGCCTGGGCTGGATCTTGGCTTGGATATGCTTTGTGAAAGATATTTCTGGAACACTTAGGACAACTTGAGTATGGGCTGAGTATTTGAAGACATAGAAATTTATGTACATGGAAAGGTGGAGATTGTTAACTAAAAATGCAGATTATAAAACAGTATGAACAGTATCATTTCATTTTAGCAAAAATTATATATATGCCTGGGAGAATAGACACTAAGTTATTAGTAGTCTTCTCTGGGTCGTGGGAATATGAACTTTTTATTTTCTTGTTTTTGCTTCTCTGTTTTTTCCCCATAATTATCTGCAATGTTCATATACTACTGTGGTTATCATCAAAGATTAAGAAAATCAATTCCAGTGATTTTTTTTTTTTAAGCTCAGGCTTCAGAATTCGACAGACCTGGTTCAAACTTTGTTCGTCCACTGCCTTGCTCAGTAATGCCCTGGGGCCTAAATTAATTGACCGTTTTGAGCCTCAGTTTCCCTATTTGTAAAATAAGGATAAAGACCCCTTACTGTGTGGGTGTATCATATCATAAAGATTAGGAGCGAGAATGGCAAAGTGTCAGGTTCCTAAGAGGATCCCAGAGGGGTCGTCTTGGGGCCCCCAGAGAGATGTGCTATGTGAAAAGAGGCCCCTGCTTTGAAAGCTTTGTAGACTCTCCAACACCAACGTCCCTTCTCCCCACCACTTCCCAGAGGAAATCTGCCCCTCTCTGTAGGGTTTTTTCCCAAGGTGAGGAGGACCTGCAGCTCTGTGCACTGGGGTGGGCATGTCCCCCATCGTTGTGTCTGTGCACTTTTCCCCAACTCTGCGGCGACCAAAGAGCCCCTCCTTCCCCCCTCCCCCCCCAGGGCTCTGCTGCCCACTCTGCATTTCCACCACGTCGAGAGCTGTCTTCCAGTGCCCAAACGCTCCAGATTCTCTCTTCTGGGCCTTTGCACAGGCTGATCCTCTTCCTTGAATGCTCTTCCCCCACATCCTATTCCACCTAGCAACTCCTACTCCCATTCCTAGAGTCGAATTAGATGATCCCTCCTCCGGGAAGCCTTCCCTGAGTGCCCAGGCTGGCTGGTGCCCTTCTTCAGTGCTCCTCCAAGGCGCCCTGGCATCGGGGCACCCAGCTCAGAGCAGGCATCGGTGGCCCTGCATCCACACTGGTGGCAGGGATGTGGGTGAGCACTCGGGCCCCTCCAGGCTGAGCCACGGTGAGGGAGCCAACGCCCAGCCTGCTGGGCCCCTGCATTCTGCCTTGGCCTTGTCTCTCCACGAACTGGTGGGCTCACTCGGCGCAGGCCTCCAATAGCTCCCTGCAGCTCTGCGCGCCTCTCTGCCTGGCATCTGTGCCCTCGGAGGCCGAGCCCCAGCACGTCCCTGTGTCTACACGACTGATCTCGCTGTGGCTGGGCCCGCCCTGACCTTTCTCTTCCTCTTTGAGTTCCTTTTAGAGTATGTCTTGCCTCTTCCATCTTCCCAACTCTTCAGCCACGGCCACGGCAGCAATTTGACCTGGGCCAAGTCCTGCTGTGTCAGGGGAGGGAGCCCAGGGGCGCCCGTCTCCTCCCCAACCCCCGAGGTGGGCACTACATGCCGGTGCCCCCCCACACTGCTGCTGGAGAAGCCCACCCCTGCAGGTACCCCCCTCCTGACCTGTCCCCCGGGGTGAAGGCAGTGACTCACAAGGGAGGTGGGCGTGGAGGAGGTGCTGCTGGGCTCCATGTCAAACACCGTCTCCATCTCCTCCTCGGGCTGCAGCAGTGGGCAGAGATGTAGAGGGTCACAGAATGGGGGTGTCCACCCTCTGCTCCCTCCCTCCCCAAATCTGCACTTGGTGCTCAATGCCATCTTCTGTTTTCCCAGAACTGCAGCCCTGGGCTGCAGCCTGGGGGGACAGAAAGAGGACCGGGATGCTGGTTGCCCTTCTGAATATTCCATCCCCAAGAACCATAATGGGGGGAAAGTAAGGAGAGTTGGCATTGGGATTCAAATATGAGCTTGCTCGGACTCTCGTAAAGGCTTGACTTCAATTGTCTCTTCTTTCCTCCTGGGGGTTCTCCTTCTGAGACCAGTCCGACATCATGGTTTAGATCCCCTGCCATTTCCCTTCTCTAGAGTGGACACCTGGGCCACCAGGTCGCATGGCATTGTTGGATTGGGAAGACAGAGCCAGAGGCATTGTCCACTTTGGTTCCTCATGGCACTCGAGCCAGGGATGGAGGAGGGGCCAGGCAGAGAGTGCAGTGGGGGCCTAAGCCCAGGGCCCCCAGATGCAGGGCCACTAAAAGTAAAAGGATCCTCTTCCAAGAGGCTCCCTCCTTTCACTCAGCAGGATACCAGAACTTTAAATTAACTTCCTTCCTTTTCTTTATATACAGTCATTTAAATTTACTATTATAGACAGAAAACCTGCATTCGTTGGCATAAGCAGAAATATAAATGAATGTGAACCAATAGAAAAATGGGTAACCATGAAAAATTAAAAAAAATGTTTTAGTCCCCAGAAATCATTCTAGCATGTCCGCACAGATGTGCCACTTTGGGAGATGCCCACGGAGGGCACACAGCATTGTTGGCCTGGGTCTCGGCAGGCAGGGACTGGCTCCCTTCTCTAACGACTGGCAAAGAGCCCAAGGGGTCACAGGGCCCAGAGAGCCTCGCCTCAAGTTCAACAGACTGGGATTGCTAAGAAGTATGATAACTAACCCCCTCCCCCAGGGCATCGTCCTTCTCCGCACCCACCCTTCCGCCCTTCATCCTCTCTCTCTCAAGCCTCCTTCCTTGGACTGGTACTCACAGCTCGGTGGCTGGACAGGCTCGCACTGTAGGAGGGAGGGATGGGCCAGCAGCCCGCTGTTTGAAGGAGGTGCCAGAGGGGAGAGGAGGAGGGGACAGCTGTCTTTTAAATCTCCCCACCACTCAAGGGGGCCGGTGCCTGGGCCACGCAAGGGCACACACACATGCACCCTGAGTTTGCACACCCCATCATCGGAAAGGCAAGAACCTTTCATCTCTGTGGCACCGTGGGTATGCAGGTTGAGAGGTAGCCTAGAGCCGTGGCCCGGGGGCCAGTGAGAACGAACGGAGGAAAGGAAGGGTAACTCACCTCATAGTCAGATACCCCCTGGAGCTTCCCCAGAAGAGTGCTAACGAAGGCGATGACCATGGAAATGATGAGCGTGGAAAGGGAGAAGAAGGTGATGGTGTGGAGCGTACCTGCCAAGGAGAAGAACAGGCCGTGGGGTTTGGTGCTTGAGGACTGGAGCTGTGGGCAGTAGTCTGCCAGCCGAGATGTGGGGTCCTTGGGGTCCCCCTCAGCACCTCTGTGGACGCTTCGAGTCCAAGGCAGAGAGTCCCCTGCCCCAGTTCTCCCTCTAGCAACTGGAGTCAACGCACCTGGCCCATGACATCATCCCTCAGTGCTATGGGACCAGTTTGGAATTTGGCATCTTATGGATATGCAAAAATTTAATTGCCTTAAGTATCCACTCAAGTGCCCATGAGACATGTCCTTCTCCACCCGTCAGTTTCCGTCCCACATCACAGTCCCGGGGCAGTAGCTCCAGGTGACTCACTCATGCAGTGGCCCCAACTATAGCCCCCAAATACAGTCTCTGACCCACGCCTGTCCCTGCAAGCTCCCGCACCGGCCCTCACCTGTGCTGACGGCCCTGGAGAGCGAGCCAGAATTCAGGTCAGGTACATTTCGCTCGGGGATATTTGGTAACTTTTTTATGACACCAGTTTTCTTCTGAGGTAAAGATTAAAAATCAATCTTTACAGGGCGCCTGGGTGGCTCAGTCGGTTAAGCATCTGCCTTCAGCTCAGGTCATGATCCCAGGGTCCTGGGATCGAGCCCCACGTCGGGCTCCCTGCTCCGCAGGGAGTCTGCTTCTCCCTCTACCCTTCCCCCCTTGCTCGTGATCTCTCTCATTCAAATAAATAAATAAAATCTTTAAAAAAAAAATCAATCTTTACAGTCAGAGGCTAACCCACAATGATGCTGGTCATTGTGTTCCTATAAAAGCAAAAATGGCCAACAGCTTCGGTATCCAGCCATGGAGAACTGACGGAAATGGGTAGAATTAATTCAAAGGCCCGTGCTCAAACAGAATTTCAGTAACACAGGAAATTGCTCAGAATGCTATGTTGAGTGAAAAAACTCAGGATACGGGACTGAATGTTATGAAATGGAAATCATGATTTTGAAAAGCAAGAATAAACCAAAAAGCCCCTCCTGCTCTGCCGTCTCCCCCAGACTGTGCACACAGAATGAGGTCTGAGCGCAAAAGACAGGCTCCAGGGGAGAGGACAGGGCATTCAGATCTTGATAATAAATGTATAGTCTTTTATACTTCGGAGAAAAATTATTTTTAATAAATGAAGTCCGCTAGGTGGCAGGGAAAGGCGGGGGGATAAGAAACGGGGAGACGGCTGATAGATGGGTGATGCACAGAAGTAACTGGGAGCGGAGCTGTTTCCAGCGGCCGCCGGGACAAGACAGTAAGAAAATACAGTTTCCTTTCTCCAGTCCGCTGAGATGATGAAGGTCCAGGGTCCCTGAGGGAAGACCAGTGTGGGGAGAAGGCAGGAAGCCATCTGGTGGCAGAGAGGATGCGCAGGTCAGTGGGAGCTTCCTGCCTCAGAGGGCATGGCTCGCATGTGGTCCACAGGGACAGGGACAGCAGCTCTGTGTAGCCAAGAGCAGGGGAAAAGCTGGCCCCTGGGGCAGGCCCCGAAGCCTCCTCCAGTTTTTAGGCAATCTGGAAGACCAGGCATCCCTAGGATCCCAAGGGGGATGTCACGGGAATTGAGCCCAAGAGCTAATATTTCATTCCTGCCAGCCCTGAGTTAGAATGAAGGAGTGTGGCGTTTCTTGCTCTGAGGGTCGTAAACCAAAGTGCATACCGTACCGTGTTGGTCCAAGCCCTCCCCTTAGCCTCAGGGGTCTGCTGGGACTCTGGCGCGAGCCCTAACAGGCCTCAAGAAGCCACCTGGGTTGCTGCAATCCGTGAGCAACCCTCGCTCCCCCAGGGCCTTCTCTGCTTGCACAGAGCAGAGGTGCTGCTGAGGGCTTTAGGCAGCAGTGGGGAGCAGGCAGGGGCAGGAAGGCCAGGCAGGCCTGGGACCCACCTAATCGCAGGATGGAGAAGAAGAGCATCCAGAACAGACCCAGGAGCGGTGCGAAAATGGCCTGGTAGACCGCGGCCATGTGGATCTGCTCGTTGAGCTTGGTGGGCGCGTAGGAGTAGTACATGTTGTAGCGGTCCGTGATGTGCTTCATGCACAGGTAGAGTAGCCCTGCGGGGCCGGGGCAGGGGGCGCACACTCAGGGGCTGCGTCCACAGCCAGGTCCCCCCGGCCGCAGAAGCCAGATCCAGGTCTTTCCGGGCAGCAAGGGCCAAGGTCGGGCCTTGGGAGCCCTGTGGCGCTGACTTCCGGGACCCCAGTTTCCCTTGAGCCCCCAGAGTCTGTTCTGCCAGTTGGGTGAAGGGTCATTCCTTCAACAAACGTCCTGCGTGAACAGCCATCCAACCTCCCCTGACCTGCCCCGGCCCCTGCCTGCTCTGCTGACAGTCTGTCCCCGCCCGGCCTCCTCATACTCTGAGGGTGGGGGGCTCAACCCCTCCTCCCGGCCTGAGGGTGCGCAGCCCTGGGGGTGCCCGAGGGAAGCCTCACCGAAAGGGACGATGATAGGGCAGGTGATGCTGTATGCCACCACCACGCTGAAGACATTCATCATCCACGCATACTCACGCCCATATTGGAAGTCCATGGCCTGGCTCTGGGGCGGAAGGTGGGGGTCACTTGAGGTGGCCTGGTCCCCTTGCCTCAGGCCTGGAGGCGGGCTCCCTGCCACCCCCAGCCCACCTCGCGTCTCACCTCGGCTTCCTCATGCCCCTAGCAGGCTCCCTTCCTGACACCCTCCCCCAAGGGAAGAGCTGTGCGCAGGGAAGGGCCCGGCCCCCACCTTTCTGATGTGGACTCTCTCTGGCTCCGACCTGGAGAAGAAGAGGCGGGTGCTGTACAGGAAGAGGGACCCCAGGCGCAACAGCTCCATGCCCGTGCCCAGCAAAGCCGCTGTGATCACATAGTTGACGAAGAAGGCGCCATTGTCCGGCAGGAACACGCACCTGGCCGTGCGGACAGTGGGAGACAGCACAGAAGCCAGAGGGAGAAGGAAAGGGCCGGAACGTTGGGAGGGGTGTGGAGATGGGGATGGAGACGGGAGGGGGGGTGGGGAGGTGGGGGGGTGGAGATGGGGAGAGGGGTGGAGGGTGGGCGTGGAGATCGGGGGGTGGAGGGTGGGGGTGGAGATGGGAAGAGTAAGCTTCATATACACATGTGCCCCCAGCCCAATTTAGGTTAATGCACACCCTTCTGAGCAGGGATGGGGCTGGTCTACATCAAGTGTGGGTGTGTTGGGAAATACACTCTCTGGCTTGATCTAAAGCAGGGGTGCTTGAGCAGGACCCACAGACCCCAGAGAGTCCATGGGGAGAAGCTTGGGGGTCTGTGACCTTGAATGTGAGCAAATGAAGGAGACACGTGTCTTGACATTCATGAGCTTCTAACTGCAATGTACCACTTCTTTCCGTTAAGAACGTGGGCAACAAATCACAGCAACATCAGCTCTGGCTATGACCCAGTCACCAGTTGCAATCAGATATTTTCTTGGGGCGCCTGGGTGGCTCAGTTGGTTAAGCTTCTGCCTTCGGCTCAGATCATGATCCCAGGGTCCTGGGATCGAGCCCCACATCAGGCTCCCTGCTCCACAGGCTCCCCACTGCTCCTGCTCTCTCTCTCGCTAGCTCTCTCTCTCAAATAAATAAATAAAATCTTAAAGGTATTTTCATAGCCCACTGCAGTTAGTGGTGATATCTGACAATACCTTTGCACTTACCATCACTTCAAAATGATGGTAGTTATTAAACATGCAGCTAAATTAGATGCGCTAACTTAACGTGAATGAAATGTTCCTGTCCGCACGTGTGTGCTTGACCTAGCTGACCAACTTCAGCTAGGAGTCGTTCAGCCAGCTGAACGAATGGCCACACTGCCTGTCCTCACGTTGGTGACCCAGGCATCTCTGTTGCCCGTCATGTCCCCATCTACACAATTCTGTCAACTTTGAAAGGAGAAATCTGTGAGCTCCCTGGATATATTTCAAAACTCCTTCAAAAACTATTCTTTCTTGAAGGCATCAACATTGAGGCATGGACCTACAACTCTCTTCTCTCTCATACATAAACTGTATCGAAGATACTGACCTAACCAAAGATGAACTCATTCATCTTAGAATAAAAGAATCCAACTTAGCACAAGTATAGTTCAATTGCAGAAACCTTAGAGAATTCTGGTCCTTGCCCTATAAAGCAAGCTTGAAAGCTTGCACGTCATATGCAACATTACATCTTTGAAAATTGGGATTTTTTAACATTTGTAACCTAATACCAAAACAAAATCAAAATTGGCTGGATGCCCAACATGACGCGCGTGTTGCTTCGTCAAAGATCCCTCCGCGCCCCCCAGCTGAATGTTCTGCTGGCTCAGTAGCCTCAGGGTTCACACTGATGCGTCTAAAACAATAAAATGTAACTTTAGCTTGCTTGTATTTAAAATGCATTGTCCTCTTATTAAACGTGCAAATAAAGATTTTATTACAAATGTACTTTTTACAATATTTTGATAGCAATATTTCAGTATAATTGGTTTTCTTTGTAATCCAGGTATTTCGTGCATTTAAAGACATCTATTCAGAGTGTATATAAAACTGGCAGAATCTGAATAAGCTCTGTGGATTGTATAATGTCAGTCTCCTGGTTGGGATTCGGCATTATAGTTGTGCAAGATGTTACCAGAGGGGGAACTGGATGAAGGGTACACAGGACAGTGTGGGGGCAATTTCCTGTAAATGTACAATTATTTTCAAAACTTCATTCAGAGAAGGGATCCCTGGGCTTTACCAGATTGCCAAATGGGCCCCGGGCCCGGGAAAGGTTAAGAGTCTGCTTAATGAGAGTCTTTGCAGGCATTCATCTCTACCTGTGTGAGCTAATGAAGACGACATGTGTCTACCTGGCAGGGACCCCTGGGAGCCCCAGCGTACACGGGGGCACTCCTGGGGCACATGCTCTAGTACTCACTGGAACCTGATGGACGCCTGCTCCAAGTAGTAGATGTCAAAGAGCCACCGGAAAAAGACATCCAAACTAGAAGCAAGAACACGGTACGCCCTTTAGTTAATGAATCTATGAGCGGAGGCTTGGGGTTCAGTCCCTCTTGGGCCTGGCTTGCCTCCCTCTGTCCTCCCCGGCTCAATCCCTAGAGACTCTGGCATTCTAGTATTCCAGCTGGTCAGTCCATACTGCCTCTCTGCCTTCTTAATGCTGGGCCACCCCTGCCCCGAACACTTTGGCCTCTCATCTCAAGGCCGCCTCTTCTAGCAAATCTTTGCCAGCCATTTTTCCCACAGGGCTCTCTCCCTCTTCTGAATTTCCACTGCACATTGGCTGCGTTTTTCCCACCTGGGGCTGTCAGTTAGCTGATAGACATGGCTTCTTGCCCCAGCTGGATGATAAGCTCTTTGAAGGCAGAGTTCATGGCTGACCCCTTAGGGTTCACAGGATACCTGGCTCATGCTAGGCTCATGACCGGCACTGGACTGTCATTTGAGGAATGGATTTGTAGCGACCACAGTAGGCCTACAGTATCTGAAAGAGGAGGTTCCAACTCTAGGGTGAGCCTGTCTGAGAGAGGGATACTTGGAGGGGAGGTACCTGGTCAGTCCCATTGAGGGCAGAATAATCACCATGAACACCAGAAAGATGTAACACTTGTTCACGATGATCAGATTCTGGCTTGATCTAGAAGAGAACAAACAAACATGTGATAAGAACCAGAGGCCTAACTACAGAATGGATGGAAAACAGAGACAGCGACCTGGCCTAGAAAAGGGTTGGCCAGTGCCTACCAGCGCCCCCCACACAGAGCACTGGGAGCTGTGTGGTCGCTGGGAGGGCAGGGGCGGCAGCCTCGGCCAGCCGCGTCAGCTTGGGGCACAGGATGGGGGGAAGGGCACACAGGTGCTGTGTGCTTGGTATCTTTGTTAGAGGGACATTACCAACGAGGCTCAGGATCCCTGCAGAGTTTCAGTAATCTACATAAGCCATGTTCTTGGCCAGAGAAAAGACCAGTAAGGGTTTCTGTTAGGACAAACCTCTTGGCTTACTGCCTGGTCAGATGGTAGGAACTTCTGGTGCAGGAAATCACTTTTGAGACCCACACAGCCTTCAGGCAAAAGCAGGGATCCTGAGCCTCAGTGCATGGCTGGAGGCTGACAGAGCAGCCCAAGGAGCGCTTGGTTTGGGCCTGAATGTGCCTGAGATGGTAGCCCCATCTCAGTATTCCTGAGGCCAGAGGCCCAGAGACAACTCAGTCCCCTCTTTCAAAAAAAAAAAAAAAAAAAAAAATATATATATATATATATATGTATATATCTTAGTCTTTTGGGATGGTTTTGGTTATCAAAACCCATGTCAATTCTATTCCCCAGGCTGGATGGGAGGCCCCAAGCACCAGGCTTGTGGGGCAGTGGGCACGGGAAGGGGCCGGGGCCGGGGCAAAGAGCAGGGCTGGGGGAGGAGGCCCCCTTCTCACCTGGTCCAGTGGGCCTCTAAGAAGGCGGAGAGGTAGACAATCAGAGGCATGATCACTGTAAATGCCCACAGCATCAGGGAGGGGAAGAACTGGGTTATGACTGGGTTCTGTGGGGGTAGAGCGGGGAAGGGTGGAGAGACATCAGTATAAGCAGCGCCCCTGCCCCTCTCAGGCCACCCCTGCCTCTCCCACACCTCTGGCCTCTTCTCCCCCCACTTAGTCCCAGAGCAGGTTTGGTTTCCGAGGCTGTGCAGTGGACCTGGCCTTCCTGGTCAGCCTTGCTGGCTAGCAGTCTGCCTGGCTGGGGCAGGCAGAGGCTGACACGCCAAGGTCAAGTGGTGCCTCAAGGGGCATGGTCTTCTATGCTGAGGTCCCTGGAGGGGCAGCCTGGGCTGTCCCTGGGGACTTCGCCCTCGGGCCAGAGCCAGCTGCTGTCACTGACCTCTCTCAGCTCAGAGAGAAGACACTCCCTTTCACGTGATGTCATGTGAAAGGTGCTAGAGAAGGGGGCAGGTGTGAAGGAAGAATCCCTAGGGGAGCTGTGGTGCCCCTGGGGCCTACTGTGAAGCTGACAAGGGGGGTCAGAAGCAAGCAGCAGAAGTGGTGCGGCTTGGCTGTGCGTGTGTGTGCGTGTGCGTGCGTGCGCGTGTGCACGTGCGTGCATGTGTATTGTGCACGTGCATGTGCGTATGTGTGCGTGTGTGCATGCGTGCATGGGCATGCGTGTGTCGCTGGATAGGGGTGGAGGTCATATGGAAGAGGAGGCCTTCCAGGCCCGTTACGACAGCCTGGAGGCTACAGGATTTGGAAATGGGAGGGGCCAGTCCAGTTCCTCTGCAGTCCCCTGTCAGGACGAAGCAGCCTCTACGTTCAGGGATGGCCCCCCAAGCCCTGGCACTCCCAGCCTGGAGTGAGGGAGGTGGAGGTCCCCGTTCTCCTGGATGGCTGCATTGGAACTGACCTCACTCTTCGCCACCCTCAGCCGTCTCCCTCAAACGAGGGACCCCTAGCTCTTGAAAGTGGGGAGAACAGAGCTGTCACACTGGCCACATGTTGGCAGGTGCACGGGAGCCATGTTCCAGGGGCCCCCCATCCCATCCTTCCCTCATTTCCCAGGGGCCCCCACGTCTGGCCCGAGCAGAGGTAGCACCTGCAGCTTCTCAATGGGGCGGGTGACGTTGTACATGTCGATGGTGTTGATGATGATGGCGGGCGTGGTGAGGAAGAAGAAGAAGAAGAAGAGGAAGGTGTTGATTGCGATAAAGCGGGCCCACCAATGGAAGCGGCGGACAGACAGGTGTTTCCTGGGGAGGATGGAGGAGGAAGACGTATTTAGGAAGGAGCTCGGGTCCCAGCCCTTAGATGGGGCCCACATCCAGATTCCTGCATGCCAACTGGAGACCCAGGCTGCCCTGGTCTAATTGAGTCCCCGGGGCCCAGACCTGCACGCACCGGGCCCTGGATCTGCCCCTCAGTCATGTCCTTTGTCAAGGCCCTGGTGGTGGGCTGGGTTTGGGGGTAGGCTGGGGCTGTGGTGCTCAGAAGAGGACAGGGCCCAGCCCCGTGGGCAACAGAGTAGGGGAACAGGCCCCTATTCCTTTCCCACCCTGTTGCCTTCTTCAGTCTCAGAGGAGCTAAAGGGAGAGAGGAGGAGCACAGGGGGCTTACCAAATGATGTCTTGTGGGTGTGGGGCCAGGGCGACCCTCCAGCAGTAGGATTTGACGATGGTGCTCACGGAGGACTGCTGGGGGTGCACGCCGCACTGGATGTATTTATAATCTTCCCGGATGCTGCGGAGATGCGGGGAGGAGACAGAGGTCTCGGGCTGAGGACAACAGGCTTAGGAGGGGGTCTCACACCAGGGTCCTACAGATGGCCCCACTTCCTGGGGATTCTCGAAGCCTTGGGAATGCCTCCCAGGATCTTACAGTTAGGTCGCTCCTAAAGCCTAGTCCCTGGAGGAAAGGGGCAGCAGTGGGAGGGACTACCTGGGAAGGGAGGGGACCACATGGTTCTCAGTTAAAGTCTTTTCCCCTTGACAGCAGGGACAGCACAAAGACATGCTCTTTCCTCGAGGTTGACGGGGGAGGCACTAACTTCAGCCTCATCTTAGTATTAATAGCTACCAACTGAGTTCTTTTTGTGTGCCTGACACTGTGCTGATTGGCAATGAATAGAAATCCCAGTCGAACAGATTACTAAATTGGGATGCCTGAAGACATAACCAAAGAGGGGCAAGTGCCGGCACTGAAGTCTTTGGTCTTATTCACATTTCTGCTGTAATTAAACCTCAGATCCTTTCTGCTGGGTGACAGTGTCTCAGAAAAGAAACAGTACTGGGGCACCTGGGTGGCTCAGTCGGTTAAGCATCTGCTTTCAGCTGAGGTCATGATCCCCAGGTGTGGGATCAAGCCCCACATCGGGCTCCTTGCTTGGTGAGGAGCCTGCTTCTCCCTCTGCCTGCCACTCCCCCTGCTTGTGCTCTCTTTCTCTCTGACAAATTAATAAAATCTTTAAAAAAAAAAGAAAAGAAAAGAAGCAGTATTGTCTTACATTGGTATACTGTTTTATAGCACATATATACTAAATAGATCACATATCCCTTCTTAACCCTCTGGGAGGTGGACAGGGAAGTTTTAAGCGAACCAATTTGACAGATAAAAAATTTGAGAGTATAAGGGACTTGCGAATTGCACACAATCGCATTTGACTAAATTCTAGGCTGTTCTACCTGTAGGGTGTGGGTGGGTGAGGACAAAGTGGTGTGTATGATCAGGCTCCCTCAGAGAGAGGAGGGCCCCCACAATCCTCAAGGGACTGATGCCAGGGTTCTCATCTATTTGATCCTATCCTAAGGATCCTTCCAGAACATACCCGATTGCATCTAATCCACTGCCTACCAAAGGAGAGCTGCCAGAGGCAGAGGCAGAGGAGGGAGGAGGCTGTAAGGCTATGAATTAGGGGAGGCCTGCAGCAGGAGAGCAGAAATAGCAAGGAGAGCTTCTCTACCCTAACTCTGTCATTTGTGGTGAGGAAAGGGGTGATGTGTAATGGGGAAAAAATGGATTCATTCTTGTCAAGGCCTAGAAGAGGAACCAAGATGTCTACTCTGACCACCTTCATGCTGAAGCAAGGACATATGGGGATGGGGAGCCCAAGGGCCTGGGTATCTCTGGAGACAAGCTGAGTCTGGCAGCTGTGGGGAAATGGATGCAGACATGCTCTGAAAAGCAAGATGGCGGCTGCCTGTGAGGAGCATGGAGGGGTTGAGGGGTGGTCAGAATATGGCAAACTGGAGGGAGGTTCTCTTTCATCTCCCCTTGGCTGGAATGGGGGTGAAAGAAGATGGTTTCAGAGAAGCAGAAGCCCATTCTCAGGGCTGGGCTGGGCACAGCAAGCCGCTGGCCCCGGCACTCACTGCTTCGTCATCCTGGCGTCCTGGAAGGTGACAAAGATCAGGTCCAGACGCTTCAGCCGAACGCGGTTGAGCTCAGCGTTGAACTCGTCAGTCAGCTGCTCCTCCAGCTCACTGTAATATTGCTCTGCATCTACCTGGGGTGAGATTTGGCCCTCAGAGCTGGAGAAGCCAGGGTGCTAGGAAGGCTGCGCCGAGACATAAGGCCTCTCTCCACTCAGGTGGTGGGCCTGAGGCCTTGGTTCCATTCCCAACTCCCTTCGAAGCCTGGCAAAGAGCTCAGGATCCCAGTGGGCTCCCAGATCCCAGCTCAAGAACAGGAGAAGGCTATGACTCTGAAATTAGCTCCCTGCTCTTAGATCAGGGGAACATGAGGCACAGCTGGGGGCTAGGGGATGCTTCTGGACTTGGACAGGACTCCAGAGGAGTGATAGAATGCGTCTCCAGCATTTTCAGGAAATGGAGATGATTCTTTTTCTGGACTGGCTAGAGTTCAGTCCTGCCCTGTGGCCTCCTCCCAGCCACAGTGGTTGGGTGAGAAGATGGAGCCCAGTGCCTTCAAATGTTCCTGTCCTCGCCCTTTGAAAGCCTGAGGCATGGCAGCCTACAGCAGTCTGCCATGTTCTCTCTGGTCCTCCCACCCAAGACTGGAAGTGGGCAAGAGCAAGCCTCCCTGGATCGCTCCAGAGGGGATCCAAGAAAGGCTTCAGCTCCTCTACACTCTCCACAGGGATGCAGGGCATGGCAGAAAGGGAGGGAGGAGCCAGGAGTCACAGCACCAGAGCAGATCTGAATGGGGCCCGAGGGTACCGAGCCCCGGACAGAGCTGGAGACCCTGTGCCCCAGCCCCTCCTCTGCCGTGTCCCTTGATTCCCCGGGCCAGGTACCTCCTTGAAGCAGGTCCAGCACTTGCAGAAGCACAGGCGGGAGCAGGGGTGGGTCTTGATCATCACCTTCCCGCTCTTCTTGGCCTTGGCAGTGTAGTAGAGCCGGCCCCGCATCGCGTGGCGCCTGTCGACGGGCGGGCCATGAGAGGAAGCATCTTGTGGTCCGGGGGGCCAGCAGCGCCACACCCTCCCCTTGCACCCCCCAGCACAGATCCAGACAGGCCCTGCTGCCGACTCACCTCTGATCATCCAGCTCGATCAGCATCCTGACGTCATAGCAGAAGTGGACTCTGGTCACCACGCACCCCGGATAAGCCTCACTGTAGCCACAGACACAGAGGCTGAACCAGCCTGTGGTGCTGGGGATGGGCCATACTACCCCGACCCCCACCCAGAACTACAGCCCACAGGGCCGGGTAGCTCAGCTGCCTGTGGTCCCTGGTTCTTGGATGGGAGACTCTATTCCTCGTTCCTAAGGTCAAGTTTCAGAGTTGATCCCTGGTAATCAGAGATTTGCCACATCCTTCCCGGATGATCCAGAATAGGGCCAGCAGGCAGAACTGGAAATTCCTGCCCATGAGAGATAATTAGCTCCTGGGCTAGGAACTTGGGTCACAAAAGATGCCCCAACATGACCTGCTCTGGATAACTGTGGTCCAGGAGCTCGCCGGGCTCTGTGGTTGGAGCAATGAGGGAAAGAAAGAAAATTATACCCCTCACCATGCAGGAAAGCCCTTGACTTCAGAAACCCTGCTCTGGCCCCAGAGCCTCTGCCATTCTGGAAGGCTACTCCTGAGCCAAGTCCAGGATGGGCTACCACCTGGGGTGTCTCTCGCTCTGCCATCCTATGCCAACTTACTACCGACATGAAGATGTAGGCAGGGTTACCGGGAGGAGGCAATCCATGCTTCAGCCTACTCTGACCCACTTACTGAAAATGCTTAATGATGATTTCTGGGTCTTGGATGTCCGTGGGGACATAGGTGATCATTAGTGTCCTTGTGACCTAGGTGGGGAGGGCAAATGGAGAAAGAAGACTGATTATACAGGACTCCCGGATGTCTGGGTCTTCGGTGGCCCAGAACTGTCTGGAGTAGGCCCACTACTCAACAGGCTGCCCCCTCGCTTCCCTGGCCTGCATCCCTGACTTCAGCACGGCTGTGGGCTGTGGGCAGTGGGCAGCTACAGGCAGGCAAGCCACATCTCTGTTATTCTCTGGGGCCTGCTGCAGGCCCCCTGCCAGACAGCTGAGGTCAAGGGAGAAAGAGCCAGGAGCTGCAGACAGGGCCAGCCAGGGAGGAGGTCCAGAGCTCCAGGACCGACAGACGGTGCTCATGCTCTTGTGCTGACTATCCCCGCCATCATTCTGGCCGCGCTGTCGTCAGTGAAGTAGGGCCGTCCCTAACATGAGACTGGGCAGGGGAGGTGGAGTTAGGGAGTTAGGAGGTGAGGAGATAGGAGGTGAGGAGAGTTAGGGAGTTAGGAGGTGAGGAGACTCTGGGGAGGGGATGAGGAAGCCCCTCAAACTTCACATTTTGTTCTGTGAGTGGGAAACGTCGTCCTGAGTCATCCCCTCAGGGTGACAATCTGGTAAACCGAGCTTCAAGAGACAGGAGTCTCAGCAGAAGCTTCTGGGGACAAGAAGGAAAGCTGAAGTAGCTGAGTCCAGACTGGTCAAGGGTGCCCAAGCCTCTGTGCCTGCAGGCCAAACGCATTTGGGGTAACCTTTCAGGGGTATGTGGATTTGCGTTCTGGGGTAGGGTAGACTGAATCAGTCCGTTAGGACGGATGGCATCGAGGGAGCTGATCCTACTCCACTAAAGCTCTGAATGGCTGAGGACAGAGCCAAGGATGTTAGTTGTCACTGTTTTCCTTCCCCACCAGAGCCAGGACAGCCGGCATGCTCCCTCACTTGCAGGTGCTGGGGCTGGGGCTGGGGCTGGGGCTGGGGCTGAGGCTGGGGCTGGGGCTGGGGCTGGAGCTGGCGCTGGGGCTGGGGCTGGGGCTGGAGCTGGGCTGGAGCTGGGGCTGGGGCTGGGGCTATGTGGGTGCTGGTGCAGGTGTGGGTGTGGGTGTTAGCTTGGGTGGGCAGCACTGCCAGGCCCACCTGCAGCCCCTCAGCCTCATCTCTACACCCCAAGGGCAGCTGTGCATATTAAACCCTGGACTGCCAATGTTAGCCAGCAAGGTGTAAAGAGTTAAAGCCTCGAATGCAGCCTCAACCAGTGATGGCCAGGGAGCTGGTGGGAATGTGCAGACTGCTCCCCTAGGCAGGGTAAATCTAGGGTGCTTGTTCTACCCAACTCCCAGGGTAGTGAGAGTCGCTCCTTAACCTCTCCCTCTTACCTGCATTTTCTTTTCCATCCCACTTCCCCACCCTCTAGTGGTTTTTCCTAGGATCACCTTCAAAATAAGTGAATGCTGTGCAGACTCTTATCTTAGGGCCGCTTGGGAGGTGGGGTGACCCAAACCAGGACAGTGGGGCTACCTGGGCCGGGCCCTGGGCTCTCTGACCTCAGAGACTGTGGAAGGGCAAGGACCTCGGGCACTCCCCAGCAGGGGACACTGAGCACTTAGGATGGAAGTGCCTGCCGGTCCAGGGGTTTGTTAACCTTTTAGTTTGTGGATGGCTGGGGCTCAGGGGTCTTCAGAGAGGGGCCGGGCAGCAGGGCAAGGGGTAGGAGGCCCCTGGGAGCAGCTGTTTACCAACCGGTGTGGAAGCGTTCCAGTGGCTTACCAAGCAGGACAGCTGTGCGAGGTGCCAGGTAATGACTCACCGGGCCAAGGGGAGGAGGCTTGCCCTGCTCCGGTGAGACTGCCCCCCACAGGTGTGCAGAATGTGCGAACTGGGATGCCTCTGAGGGTCGGGAGTGCAATGGTCCAGCGGGGGCCGGCTCTGGCTGGGAGGGAGCAGCTCGGGAGTTCTTTTCACTTACTCACCTTGTAGCTCTTCTTGGGCACAAACCCTAAACAGTGATGAGCCATAAAGACGAGGTTGATGAGGAAGTAGAGGAAGGAGAAGCAGCTATGCAGCCACAGGACCTTACTCCTGCCAGAAACCAGACACAGGAGGGGTGAGACCACCCTCTCCCACCCCAGGCAGTCTCCCCCTGCTGCCCTCTGGTACTTCCAGACACTTGGCCACCTTGGAAGGGGATGGCCATGGTAAGAAGGGCGGGGGGGCACACCAGCTACCGCAGGCCAGCATTTACTGAGTGCTTACTATACGCCAGACCCAGGGTGGGACTAGATGCTTTCTGTACCTTTTCTCACCAGATTCTCACACCCTATGAGGGTGCTACTGTGGCTATCTTCATTTTATCCATAGGGAAATGAGGGCCAGAGGCAGAGGTCACTCCCGGCCGTGGCAGCACTGGGAGGTGAGCCTGGGGCAGAGGACGCCCAGGGACTCCTCACCACCATATCGGGCTGCTGGAGGCTCCAGCTCATGCTCCCACAGCCGCCAGGCAGCCCAAGTGGGGGGGGCCATCAGCCCTCAGTGCCGAGGGATGGGGGGGTCCTACTCGGGCCCCGAGGGAGGAGGGCCCAGCGGATTCGCTCTACCTCTCCTGGGACAGGAAGAGTGGTGGCACCAGGGCTTTGGGCTCGTACGATGCTGTCCCAAGGCATCCGGCCAAGAGGACTGTTCAGAAATAGGACCCACCTTATTTGGTGTTGTTTGAGAAGAGAAAGCTGCCTTGCTTCAAAATCTCTCCTCAACACTTGCCCCAGTGCCTGACATTTCACCGAATATTCCCTATCCAGCTAGGTGTCCTCGGAGGGGGCAAGTTTCTCTGGACTCTGAGGAACACTCCAGCTCTCTGCCAGTATGGACTTATGGATGTTGAAGGTCTTTCCTGCCCTATTAAAACTAACATCTTGTCGGGAAGGCGTAGGCACCTTACACCAGTGGCTGGCCTGGGAGAACCTGGTGAGCTCCGGAGTTGGCAGCACCAGGGGAGGGGCCACCTGGAAGGAGAGGTAAAAGGATGCCATAGCCCCATCCTGCTGATTTGGGAGCTTGATGGATTGCAGGGTGCAGGGGGAAGTGGGGCAGGGATGGGTGAACCCCCACTCACACCTGCTGGACCTGCCCCTTCAGCTTTGTCAGGAAGTCGGCCACATGTGGCCAAGATCCCCAGCAGGCCTATTTTCTCAGCGTGGACCGGCAGGGCCACATGTGGCTAAGTACACATTGACTGAGCCACCAGTTGTGTTGGCTGCTGCTGAAATCCACGAATCACGTCCAACGTTTGTTCCTCCCCTGCTTCCCCCCAGACTAGGAATGCAGCTCGGGGTGGGAGGGCACTGCCCCGGACCCAGGGCCAGCTAACAGCAGAGGTGGGGCATGAAGCCGGGTTACATGGGTCCTCAGCCCCCCACCTCCCCCTGGGGGTATGGGAATTGGGTCTATGCATTAGTCATTAGATGAGGGTTGACATGCACTATTTTTGGGCAGGAAAGAATAGCTCAAGCCTCTGCTTGCTACAGGGTCTTTGCCACTTGGGCGCTGGATGTAATAAACCAACAGGACTGTCTTTCCAGGTCTTTGGAGTGGCCAGTTTGGGTGGTTCTACCTATTACAGATATGGGGACACTGAGGCACCAAGAGAATGCAACTTCTGGCCTCCTGCTCAGTACATGGGTCCCAAGGAAACCAGGCCTTAGCAGCGAAGCAGTGCCCACATTTTCGACCCACACGCTGGACCTTCTCTCCCCACTAATGCCCAGCCAGTAGAACGGGAGGTAAGAGGATCAGGTACCTACTCTATGGAGACATTGACGATGGTGGTCCGACCAAAGTGGCTATTCCAATCTGGAAGAGAAGAAAGTGGAGGTCCTCAAGGCTGGTTCCTTGATTGAGTGAGTCGAGGGGGCTGCTTGAATTCAAGGTTCCTGAATGCATGCCTGGGGTCTGGAGATGTTTGCCCATGTCCTGCCCTTCCTTCTCGTTCCCCAGAACTTGCCTCCAACTCCCAAGAAAGCCAGCAGAGGCCTCTTCTTCTCCCTGGGACTACTGGTTGAGGCTCTACGGCTGTGACGTGAGACCAAGTCTTGGTGTGGCATCCCCAGTGCCCAACTGGAGCGTGGCAGACACCACCAGTAAGCACTTACTGAAGGAGCCCAGGGCTCCGCCATGAGTGGAGGGATGAAATCAGCAAGGCTGTTACCACTGGCAACAATCACAAGAATGTCACGTTGCCTCATTGGGACAGAATAAATCCTTCTGGCAAAGTGCATTAGTTTGTCGGTGTAGACACCTCTGAATGTTATGAAACGTGTCCAGAAATCCTGTATTAATATAACATATACATTATATACAATATATCATCACCAACACACTAGCTCTTAGGAAGAGAATTTGGAAAGATAGAAGTTGCTGACTCTGGTGACAGTATTTGGTGGCGCAGACATCACATGCTACCTTGAATTAACTGAAGTCTACCTCTGGCTGAGGAGAAACAGCCCTGTGAGGAAGCAGGGTACCACTGGCTGCCACCCGGGCATGGTGGGCGCTACACGACCCCACCTAGCTACACAGCCTCCAGCCCTGCCCCTCCTCACGTTGCTAAGTGAAATACCGGCTGTTATTCACTGAGCGCTCACTACGAGCCGGGCACCAGGCATGCATTCTCTCCCAATCCCCATGACAGTTGAGGACCCGACGCCCGGGGAGAGTGATCTGCTGCAGATAAGATGAAATAATTTGCGAGATTGGGCGAAGGTGTTTTCTCGGAAGCAGATGTGGGTCAAAGTTGGGGAACCAAGATTTTTCTGTCTTCGAAGCCCAAGCCCACAATGTCAGTCTGTCCAAAGGACTTGCCCTTTTATAACAAGCATAGCGAGACTTCCTAGGAGACCAATTTTGCACTTCTAGGGCTGTGTCTGGTCATCGTGCAGGTGGGGAGAGATCAAGTTCAGGGATCTCTGCCGTAGGTCACATGCCATAAAAAGGCCTCGCAAGCACCTGGCCAGGTGTAGCGCGGGGCTGCCGATAAACCTTCAGTTCCAGGCTGAATTACTATCGCACGCCTGCTGTACCAAGGTCCTGAGCCAACCTCGTGACGACGGACGTCTCCTCTCCAGTCTCCACGTGGGAGAACTGAAGTTTGGGTGGACTCAGCTCACATCACTAATTTTGAGAAGTGGAATTCAATTTTGGATTTCTAGACTCGAGACCCACGCTCTGTCCTGTCTCCCGGGCTGCCCCTCTGCTCTGGGGGCCCAGGGCCCTGGGCACACTGAGCTCCGCCTACCCAGAACGGTTCCGGTGTAGTTGACAGGCAAGATGATACCCAAGGAGGGGATGCAGAGGATGAGCACAAAGATGATGAGGTGATACTGGAACATGATGTAGATGCGGGCATCATCTCCACACTTGCTGATCAGATCCTCGTTCCTGGAAGAGACACACAGACAAGGACATTCCTCAGGAGCCTGTGAGGCCACAGGTATACTGGAAGGAGGGCAAGGAAGAGAAGATTGTCACCCTACCCCCAAGTTTTTATTTTTAATTTTTTTTTAGAATGATCACCCTTTGTCTTAAAGCCTCTATCATGCCTGAAATGTATTTCACTGAATTTCACGGGCATATCCAAAGTCGAAGCTGTTACACACACACGCTTGGGAATCCAGAGGCACTTTAGAAATCATGCAGTCATTCCATCTTTCCTTGCTTCGTGTTGAGTGCTTTCTATGGGGCGTGCACCAGACCAACCAGTAGTGATATGGAGAGGCATCCGATTTTTTTTTAAGTTGTTTCTTTTAATTTGTTAATTAAAAGGGAATTCTTTTTTTTTTAATTTATTGAAAGAGAGAGAATGAGAGAGAGAGAGAGAGCATGAGAGGGGGGAAGGTCAGAGGGAGAAGCAGACTCCCCGCTGAGCAGGGAACCCGATGTGGGACTCGATCCTGGGGCTCCAGGATCGTGACCTGAGCCGAAGGCAGCTGCTTAACCGACTGAGCCACCCAGGCGCCCTAAAAGAGAATTCTTTTTTTTTTTTTAAGATGTATTTATTTGAGAGAGTGAGAATGAGAGAGAGAGAGAGTACATGATGGGGGGAGGGTTAGAGGGAGAAGCAAGCTCCTTGCTGAGCAGGGAGCCCAATGCGGGACTCGATCCAGGGACTCCAGGATCATGACCTGAGCCAAAGGCAGTCGCTTAACCAACTGAGCCACCCAGGCGCCCCCTAAAAGAGAATTCTTAAGGTCACAATGACATATCACTCCACACGGCCAGATTGGCCAAAGTTAGAAAGACAAGAGCAAGTGCCGGCGAGTGTCCGGGGGCACTGGGCGCTCTCCCCCACGCACGGGTACATACTCTGGCACCGCTGCTTTGGCCAACAGTTGGTATTATCTAAGGACACTGACTACATGCACAGCCTGTGACCCAGCAACTCCGCGCCTCGTTTTATTCCCAGTGGAAGCACATGCACATGTATATCAAGAGACACGTGTAAGAATCTCAGATGCATTATTTCTAACAGCCCCAAACAACCTAAATGTCTACCAAAGGTGGAAACGGACACAAGAATTGTGAGATACAGGGGCGCCCGGCTGGCTCAGTCAGTGGAGCGTGCGACTCTAGATCCTGGGGGTGTGAGCTGAGGCCACACATTGGGCACAGAGTCTACTTTAAAAAAAAGAGTGTGAGATACATATGTATATGTATATATGTGAGATCTATATGTAATGATATAGGTATAGAATGAAATACTGTACAGAGGGCGCCTGGGTGGCTCAGTTGGTTAAGCGACTGCCTTCGGCTCAGGTCATGATCCTGGAGTCCCGGGATCGAGTCCACATCGGGCTCCCTGCTCGGCAGGGAGTCTGCTTCTCCCTCTCCCACTCCCCGTTTGTGTTCCCTCTCTCGCTGTGTCTTTCTCTGTCAAATAAATAAATAAAATCTTTAAAAAAAAAAAAAAGAAAGAAATACTGTACAGAGATAAAAATGAAAGACCACAGCTGAACTTCACAAACACAATGTTGGGTGAAAGCTCTAGGCACAAACAATACATACAAATGTTTCCATACACAAAGTTCAAAAATAGGCGATACTGAACTATGGAGAGAGAAGTCAGGATACGGGTTGTCTTTGGAGAGGGGGAGGTAGGGGGAAGTGACAGGGGGTTGGGAGGGAGCAGGAGGGGGGCTCCTGGAGTGCTGGCAGTTCTAATCCTTGATCTGCTTTGCTACAACTGAGCTGGACCTTGATTTTTGTGCGCTTGTCCATATGTGTGTTATACTTCAAAAAGAAATTTAAAAGCAACACACGCTTATTATAGGATTTTGGGGAAATACAAAGGAGAAGAAAATCATTCCCCTAGAATCTCATCCAACCTAAGATAATGACCATGAAGCACTTTGGTCCATTGCCTTTAGTTTTTTGTCGTTGTGCCAGTTGAATTTCGTGACTATAATATAAACAGCATTGGAGGTATTGTTGTGTTGCTTAGGTTTTCATCTGAAGCCTTTTCTGACTGTCTCACGTTTTGTGTAAACGTTTTCATGGCTGCACAGTGGTAACAGTTATAGTGGCCTCCATTTCCAGGGCGCTGGTTCATACCCAGCACCAAGGTGGCCTCCCCACTCGGCTGGTGGACGTCCCAGGGTTTACTCACCCCTGCGCTCCGGTCAGGCTTGTAGGGAGTATGCAACTTCTAGCATCCAGTCCAGGATTCAGATTTATTTTTAAACAATACTATAAAGAGCATATCTTCAAGGCGTTTCAATAATCCCCATTTAGGGAATTATTTAGAGCTCTCAATTTTTTTTTTTTTTTTTTTAACTGCAAGCCGTTAAAATACTTCCTGCCCTGGACTTGAGAATTAAATCCCAAGAATGGGGTGGGTGGGAACTGGTGAGAAGGCGGGGTGCTGGGGAGCAGGAACGAAGGGAGAGTCCTGCTGCAGGCTTGGGTGCCAAGACCTGGTCACCTGACAGGAGTGAGCCTCTGACAGGGTGGGGCTGAGAGAGCCTCCAGTCTCAGGAGGGAGCCGAGACACCGACCCCCTGCCCGGAAGTTCCAGCCACCACCCTCCTCCTCACAACTAATTCTCCTCTTGGCTCTAGTCGCTTCCCTCCTGTTTCCTCTTTCTGGAGACCCACTGTATCCATTGTCCTCTCTCATCTTCGAATTCACAGCCACCTCTCTCCACATCTTGGAACTACCACTGGGCTCAAGGGCACACTGGCTACTCTGAAATACAAGAAACTCCTCAAGCCTCCATTCCCTGACCTGCTTCCCCTCAAGTTCCAGCCAATATCGTCACCTCCCTCCTCCCGCCCACCTCTTCCTCTGCCTCAACTTCACAGACACCTTACCCAGGAACCGTTCCCCCAACGGAGACCCAAATCACTGACGTCCACTGATGTGCACGCCCTCTTCGTGCTCTCGTTGCACTCAACCAGGAGTTCAGAGCTCACAGGCTGCCCGCCACACCCTCGAGGCCTTCAGGGAGGCCAGCCCTAAAGATCGCCGCCTCTTCCTCCTGCCCCTGCGACACTCTTTTTTGATCTTGCTTCCCATTTGGGGTGACCGATCTGCTCCCACAATTTCAACTATGACCTTGTGCACCCATCTCCCAGGCCGCGCCCTCCTGCTCGGCCTTTCTCCAAAGCTTTAACGAACCCTGTTTTTCAATAGCTTGCTGGTCAACTCGCGGGTTTGCCCTAGCCATAATTCATCATTCCCCCAACTCCTCGTATCTCATCAGCATCCAACTAGTGGCGTCACCATCTTCCCCAGAAACCAGACTTGGATCACTCCTTTTCTTAACCAGTTGGAGACCAGATGGGAGGCCATCTGCCTCCTCCCTTGGTCAGCACCCCCTCTCACCTGGACACTGGAAAACCCTCCTTAGGTGCTCACCTTGCCTCTGGACTTGCTCAACTGCCAGTCCCCCCCCATACTCCTGCCTACAAACAGATTCTCACCCTGAGTATCCTGCTCAAAATTAGGAATTAGCTCTTTACTGCCTCTAGATCAAAGCCCAGGTTTCTTAGCATGGCAGTCAAGATCCTAGCTGATTCTTCTAGCCCAATCTTTTAGCCTCTCTCTTGAGATGTATCCTTGTTTCTAGCCACACCAGACTGACCATTTCTGGATGCTTCGGCCCATCTCTGTCCCAAATCTTCACTCATGCAGTCCTTTCTTTGTGATGGGCCCTCCACTGGGCCTAGTGTGGAAATTCTTCCCATCTTTCAAGGCCTAGCTCAAAACTTGCTTCCCCTGAACCCTCTAGCTGGAATTAATTTCTTGTTCCCCCAAATGCCCTTTGTCCGGCAATAAAACTTCCCTATTATGAGTGAGTCTTGTTAACCTTTGCCTCTCCAACTAGACTGCTTGGGCATTGTGCCCGGGGACTCTGGCGTCCCTGTCCCTGCTCAGGGACTGAGCTGTCTCAGCGGCGTGAGGCTGTCTTCTAGACCCTGCTCCTAAAGGATGCAGGATGCACCGTGCAACGGCCAGCCATCCTCCCTTCCCGGATGATGTGCTCCCAATGGAGGAGCCTCTGGGTGGAGTCAGGTAGGGGGAAGAGGATCCTCACCCAGACACACACACTGCGCACACTGACCTCCCCTGACCTGCAGGTCCGGGCACGCACACCTGAACAGCTGCACGCGGATTTGCACCAATGTAGCGATGTGCCTCTTTTATTTCATATTTGCACGCACACCACAGAGTCACCTACCACCCGAAGTCTTACGCTTCTCTCCTGCAACACGGACACATTCTTCCCCACCCTGAATACACCCATCAACGTGTCAGCAGATGGCAGAGAAGATCCAGAAAGTCAGCCTCAAGCTACTCAGGACTGAGGATATGGTCAGCTCAGACAGGCGCAGGCGCCCTGGGATTCCTTCCCTCTCACCCCTGCAAAGGGCTGGCTAACGTGCCACTCTGCCCCTGCCCAGCATTCATGACTTTGCTAAACCTAGGAACCTAGAGCCAGCCCGGACAGCCTCCTGAGGCCACCAGCTCCAAATGATCATACACCCTAGTGGTCATTTAAAAAAAAAAACAAACCCACTTTTTTTTTTTTTTCAGTAAATGCTTGTTTAAAGGGAAAAAAAAGTAAGATTCCCTAACACTGTTGACAGGGATCGCGTCTCCGGAGGAGGGCTGGAGGTGGACTTTCATGTTTCTCTGAATGAAAACATATTTAATGTGAGCTTGTGCATGTCTTAAAAATTACCAAAGCAAAACCAGAGAAGGTGCCAAGAGATAAACCATTTCCCCTCCACTTCCCCTGCGTGTGGCTAAGATCCCCGGACCACACACAAACTAGCTGTATCACTTCCGGTGGACCCTGATGAATGATGAAGGTAGACTGGGGTGGGGGGTAGGGGGTGGGGGCAAGGCCACAGGGACTCCCCCATCAGCAGGGTTGCAGCTCAGACACCAGAGGCTCATGGTCCTAAGCCCAGCTCAGGGTTCCCAGGGCCCAGGCACAGTGCCCTTGCCCCCCTCAGCAGGTCTGGAGAAAGAGAGGCGCCCTCACCTGGGGGTGAGGTGGGGTCTTGGGAAAATGGAGGAAGGCTCCCAGCCAGGACCTTGACTGGTGGGCGTGCAGGAGGAAGTTCTAGGAGGCTCTGCCAAGAAAGCAAGTTAGCAGGCCCAGTCCAGCCCCTTGCTGCAGGTGGCCTCGGATGGGCCACGAGGCTGCATCCTAAGGCAGGCACCAGGCAAGAAAGGGCCCTGGAGGAGGGGCTTGGAAGATGGGCAGGGCAGGACAGATGGGGGATATTTAGGGAGTGCCCAGGAATGTGCAGGGCTATGAGGTGGCGGCAGAGCCGTGTGCACACCGTGGGGGCACGGAGAGCTGGAAGAGCCCTGGAAGGTGCCCAACTGAAGCGGGGCGGAATCAGGAGCGGGAAGTCAGAATGCTGAAGTGTGGGGGAATCAGGAGAAACAGGTGACCTGGGGTCTGTCTCCCTGCCAACTGGGGTCCGGCCCTAAAGAGATCCAGGAGGTGGGGGAGGCAAGGGGCTGTCCCTCTGTTATCAAGGCTGAGCCCTTCTGCCCACTGTGTTCTTTCCCATTTCAGTATGATGAAGGATGCTCACAGAAATAAAGCAGAGAGCACTGCAGGAAGAACTTTTTTCCTAGGGTGGAGTTCATAAAAGTGTTTTTGTACGCGTGACTAAGTGGTGCCTTCCTGAGGGCTGTGGGCTATGTCCAGTTCCCATCTCCCCCTCCCCCCCGGAACCCCAGAGGGCCTGCTCTGCCTGGGCAGGGCTGAAGTGGTCAGGGGGAGTGGGGGGTGGGGCACAGAACTCAGGTCCAGCCCCAGACCTGCGGGGCAGCAGGCTCCACCCCCATCTTCCCCCAAGTAAGGCAGCTGCCAGCACAAGCTCAGAAAGTTCAGGCACAAAGGGGCGCCTGCATAGTGGCTCAGTCAGTTTAAGTGTCTGCCTTCTGCTCAGGTCATGATCCTGGGGGCCTGGGATCAAGCTCGAGCTCCGCATCGGGCTCCCTGCTGCCACTCCCCCTGCCCCTGCCCCTGCTCTTGCTCGTGTTCTCTCTCTGACAAAGAAGAAATAAAATCTTAAAAAAAAAAGTTGAAAAAAAAAAAGAAAGTTCAGGCACTTACTTCATGGTGACTGTGTTGAAGAACCAGGAATAGAAGCCCTGGGGAGAAAGGAGAGAACATGTGAGAAAATCCAGCCCCAGACCTGCCCTCCAGCTGAGTGAACCCAGGCAGCGTCCATAGGGGTCTCCTTCCTGGCAAGAGATGGCAGCGAGAAAGAGCTCAGATTCTGGAAGGAAGTGGGTTCCAACTGGAATCTGTGGTGACTGTCCAGGAAGAAGTCTCCCCAGACTTCTTCTGTGAGTTCACATTCCTGCCATGTGGCATCCTGTTACAGGAAATGGGGGCTTTGTGGGCCTTGGACCAGAGGGAGAGAAGGGATCCTTTTTGTGCGGTGGACATCGGCTGCTTTTCTGTCTGTCCCTCGTTGCTTCCTTCTGGAAATGCCCCCCACCCCATGCATATGGCCTGGTGGGCTGTCCATGAAGTAGGGGTCTGCCACCAGTGGTCAGTTGGTCAATGGGAGCATGACCCAAGTGGGGCCAATCAAAATTCTCTTAGGGGGATTGATGGGGATCTCGGGAGAGGGAGTCTCTCTCCACCTGAGCTCCTGCACCTTGGTGAACACCATGGAGCCTGCAGGGGCTTGGTGGCATCTTCGATGCCACAGGCAGGCGCTTGTCTGAGAAAAATAGCCTGCTCAGAGGACAGAGGGCTGGAGGGGGGATCCTGGTGTTATCTCTGGACTCCCTGGATCTCCCTGTACCCAAGGCAGCCACTTCTCTTTAATTTCCCCTGACTCAAGCCACATATTACCTAGTTTGAGCTGGGTTTCTTCTCTTTTTTTTTTTTTTTAAAGATTTTATTTATTTATTTGAGAGAGAGAATGAGATAGAGAGAGAGCATGAGAGGGGGGAGGGTCAGAAGGAGAAGCAGACTCCCTGCTGAGCAGGGAGCCCGATGCGGGACTCAATCCCGGGACTCCAGGATCATGACCTGAGCCGAAGGCAGTCGCCCAACCAACTGAGCCACCCAGGCGCCCTGGGTTTCTTCTCTTACATCTGAGAGTTCTGCCGATTATGTCTTTCTCTCAGGGTCTTGCTGTCTGGTTTCTGGGTGGTAGGGAAGGGCAGCCTCAGTGGTGGAGGGGTGGGAGGCCTAGAGAGGTCGTGTGCTTGGGAAGAGTGTGCATGAGGATAGGCTGGGGCCCATGGCCCTAAAAGCTGCCAGATCTGGTAGCTGGTTAAATTGCCCTGGTGTGTGCTTCCTCCTGGGATTCTGCAGGATTTAGCAAAATCTGGGAAAAGGCTGCAATTCTTGATTGACCCCATTTGATCACAAGCACATCAGTGAAACAGGCAGGCCCACCTGGCTGACATTCCCTGGCACCACACTGATTGGGGAAGGGGTATTGCCCAAAAGGAAGCGATGGGGAGTCAGGCAAGCAAGAAACAGAAGGAAGTTCTTTGCTTCCTTCCCTGGATTGGGGTTGCCTAATAAGTCAGATGTCCACCTCAGGGGGGGACCATTTCCCCAGTTCTGTCCTGGGGAACTAAGATAAAGACACTCTCTAAAAAAGGGTAGGGGGGAGTGGCTCGGTCAGTTAAGCGTCAGACTCTTGATTTTGGCTCAGGTCATGATCTTGGGGTCGTCAGATTGAGCCCCATGTCGGGCTCTGCGCTGGGCACGGAGCCTGCTTAGGGTTCTCTCTCTCTCCCTCTCCCTCTGCTCCCCCCCCCAAAAATAATAAATAAAATCAGGACAGATGTCCAGGTATGAGTCAAAGCAAAGAAGGAGAATAACTTGCTGGTGGCACTGACTGGGAATGTCCCCAGGGAAGGAGTGAATTGCTAAGTAAGAGTTGGGCAGAGTCTGACCACCCTTCCCTGCCAGGGAGGGGCTTTCTCCACCACCTACCTTTGGGCAAATGGGTGTGATTTATTTAAGGAGCAAGTAGGTTTGCTGACAGTCCCTAGTGGTCGTGCACAGTGGAGGACACACCTTCCTGGGAACCCCTTCCACCCCCTCTACGGCAGGTGCCAAGGGGGATAACACACAGGGCAAGCATGCGTCCTGGAATTCCCACAGGACAGGACTGTCCGTCAAAGGGCAGAGTGTGGCCTCCATACCATGACAACTGCACAGACTCAGATGTGCCGCGAGCCCGTGTGGACTACCTCTCTCTGGGCTCACAGACAACAGACCCCCCAAGGCTCCCCCCGCCGCATGTACATCACAGCTACGAAAGGCATAAACCATTCAGCAAACTTAGCAGCTGAATAGCAGGCCCGAGAAGGGATGCCACGTGCCCTCTTGCCTCACCCCTGCAGGCAACGGCCACAAGTAACCAGGGGCTAGCTTGGGGCACAAGGCCTGTGACAGTGGTCAGTTCATTGCACCTCTCTTGGTGGCCCCACCCTCCTCATTCCCACCACGGCGGGTAATGACCCCTCTGCTGTCCCCGGGCCCCTCGGGCTGGCTGAGGTCCCGGGATTGCGGCTGGGGCGCTCCAGGGGCCACTCCCCGCCTCCCACTCTCCCTGCCTGCCTCATTTCCAGCTCTGCAGGGTGACTGCCCACTGCCACCCTCATGATATCTCAGATCTTTTTAAAATAAATGATCTTTGTGCCATTGTACAAAAAAACCCCAACCAAAGTAATGTTTCTGAAAATAAAGCTGAGGACCACCTCGTAAGGCAGGTGTGACTGTCCTTATTCTACGGAGAAACTCTGAGACACAAACTGGTCTGCGACTCACCACACAGCTTGGGGCAGATCATGGCAGGTAGCGGGACCAGGTCTCTTGGAAGGATGATAGGGGAAGGAAAATGGTTCTACTCACTCATTGCCTCCAACAAATACCTATCAGATGCTAATTACACGGCAGGCTGGCCTGGGTGCGGGGACAGTGGCGGGCAAGACCTGGTCAGACGCACGGGACCGACTGGGTAGATGAGGGATTGTTACCCACTGGGTTAAGAGCCCTGAAGAAAAGGAATACACTTTCCGTGCGCAGAGGACAAAAGATCCGGTCCCGCATGGGGTGGATGGGGCTCCCGGGGCAGTGGTGCGGGGGCTGAAATCTGAACGAACGGTCAGTGTGTTAGCCCTGAGCGGGGGCCACTGCAAAGGGAGACAGGGAAGAGCAGGTGAAAGGCCCTGTGGAGGAAAGGAGGTGGCACTTTTGAGGATCTAAAAGGTGGCCGATGTGGCCAGGGATGGGGACTTGGGAGGAGAAGGACAAACTGGACAGGTTGGCGGGAGACCAAGCACGAGGCCACGCAAGGCATCTGCACTTTATTCCAAGAGCACTAGGAAGCCAGGGAAGGTTTACACAGGGGAATGTGTGTCCCCGCTCATGGGGATCGCTCCGAATGCAGGTAGGAAATGGGTGGGGCAGGACATAAGTGTGGACATAGAGATTCGTTAGAGGCCACCCTGGTCAACCAACAAGAGACCAGCGGGGGCCTGGACTGGGGGGTGGGGGGAGAGGAACAAGACTGGGAAGGTGACAGCAATATAACTCGGTAATGGACTGGCTGTGCCTGGGGGCCTGGGCCACACCAAGGGGGTGCACCTGGGTGGGTGGTGGGCAGAGTCTGAGACCAGGGATTGAGGAACAGGTGGGTGGACGGACAGCGTGGCATGTTACGGACATATTGAATCCCAAATGCCTTTACAATATCCACGGGGAGATATTCTGAAGGCCATTGGATAAATGTGCCTGGAGCCCAGAGGGAAGTTTAGTTGGAGACGGAAATTTAGGAAGGGTCTGTGGAGAGGTGGCAGTTGAGGTCGTGAGTGTGGGTGACACTGCCCAGGAGCATGAGGAGGAGGTCTGGGACCCACTGAGGGAAACTCCAGCTGTGGAGGAGGAGCCTGCAGAGGGGACAGAGAGGAACAGATGGAGTGGCAGAAGGGAAGCCCAGAGAGTGTGGTGTCACAGAAGCAACTGGAAGGGCCTGTTCAGGAGGGGAAGATGGTCTATAAGGCCAGATGTTTCTGAGAGATCAGATGAGATGAGAATTCAGGAAAGTCCATCGGATGTCATGGCGTGGGACAACTGATGAGCTGTCTGGGTGGGATGGAGGGACGGAAGCCACATTACAGGGGTTGAGGAGTGAGGGGGAAAGTGGAGAGCGCAGGTGCACACGGCTCTTCCAGTTTCGCTGTGATGGGGCAGAGGGACACAGGCAGCTGTGGGCTGTGTCGGGGCCCACAACCGTCCCTGATACCCTCTGCAACACTCCAGCTCCATCCCATTACTGTGGCCTGCCTTCTTTGCCCCTTTTGGAATTCATGCACTGACCACCGTCCTGTGTGCATCTGTCTGGGTGTCTCTCAGACAGGGAGAAAGTCCCATGAAGCAGGACTTGGTCCATTTTGTTCACTGTCCAGTCCCCAGACCAGCAGTGGCCCTCAGCAGGTGCACCAGGGCAACTGGCTGAGCAAATGACCAAGCTTGGGTGGACTACTGGCATCCGACAGGGATGAGAAGGAAGAGAAGACCGGGCTCCATGGAGCAGGATGGAGGAGGCTGAGGGAATCCCTGCCTCATGTGAGGAATCTCCTATGTGAAGTAGGAGGTGAGTCCTTGGCTCAGAGTGGGGCTTGGGCAGGACGCGGGCTGTAACGAGGGTTGAGGATTTGAGAAGAGCAGGAAAATTAGTTTTAAAAATCCCTCTAAAATAATAGAATTAACTAACTCTTACTTGGAGGTAGGAATGGTGAATAGCTCCAACTTTCCAATGGGGAAACGGAGGCGTGGCAAGGCTGAGGAATTTGTCCAAGGTCACATGGCCAGGCCGGGTGTCGCTGGCTGCAAAGCCCCTGAGTGTGAGCATGCTCCTTTCGGCACACGGCTGGGCTCCAGGCCAGGAACCCTTTGGGCCCAGGCCCACCCAAGCACTCACCTTGTCCTTGTGCTCCATCTCCAGAGAAATATCCGAGGGAGATGTCTTCTCACTCTGCTCCCCATAGATCAGTGAGGTCAAGCTGCAGCCAGGAAAAGCAGTGAGCAGGGAGGCAGAAAAGGAGAGAAAAGGCCTCAGGCTTGCTGTCCCTCTGGCTCCCAGGCGGAGAGCTGCAGTACCCTCCTGTCCAGGACCAGACACCCTCCTGTCCAGGACCTGAGCACACAGCTCTGGGGACAGACAGTAATCACCCCTGTTGCCAGGTGCCCAATGTATCTTGGGAGTCACGGGATCCAGAAAGTCTGAGATCCGAGAAAAAAGTGGCCTTGTGCCCAGAGATGACTGCCCTTCCCCACCAAGTTCTCTTTCTGGGATGAGGGCCAGCGCAGGGGCCGGAGTGGGTGCCGAGAGGACACCTGTTGGGTCCCGGTTATGGCGGCACATCCCCCGAGGAGGCAAGCCACTTGCTCCTCCTGACCCCCAGCCCCCCCTCACCTGTCATTGTGTATCAGCAGAGCCAGGCGCCCGTAGTCCCACGCAGCTTTCCGGAGGAAGGAGTAAACCAAAATGATGACCTACAGGCCAGGGAAGGGGATGTGGGGATATGTCTTCTGCTTGGCTGGCCCCTGCATCCCCGTGGGGGAGACCCTGTCCCTCAGGTTCCCAGGGGCTCCCTGGGTTCCCCAACAAGGTGGCTAGCTCTGTTAGGGTAAAGGCCATGCCTTTTTCAACTCTGGATGCCCAGTGCCCAGCAGCTTCCTGGCACAGAGTGGATTCTCAGAATTTGCTGAATAAAGGCACTGGTGTCATGCTTGGAACTATCCGACAAGAACATTCCTTGAAGGGGCGCCTGGGCGGATCTGTCAGTTAAGCATCTGCCTTTGGCTCAGGTCATGATCTCAGTGTCTTGGGATGGAGCCCCACATCAGGCTCCCTGCTCAGTGGGGAGTCTGCTTCTCTCTTTCCCTCTGCCCCTCCCCCTGCTTTTGCTCTCTCTCTCAAATAAATAAATATTAAAAAAAAAAGAAAGAAAAAGAAAAAGAAAAAAAAGAACATTCCTTGAAGAAATCAGCAAGGGGAGAGAGAAGGGAGGCTCAAGGGCTCCGGCCAGGTGGGCTTCTGGACAAAGGCACGGGGAAAGGAGTCTTAGGAATTCTGCCTATTCCTGCAGTCCCCTCTTCCCGGGCTGCCCTGGACACGACTGACATTCGGGGAGTCCCCACCACTACGGCTGGCATGCGTTTGGAGAGCCGAGGCCCCTGCTGCATCACTTGCGCCCCTCCAAGGCTCACTGCCCAGCGCGGAGCCCAGGACTTACCACCCACAAGAAGATGTTGATGAATAGCACGGTGGGGATGCCCCCAAAGGGCTGCCCCTGCAGGACGGTGTTCTGGGATTGGAAGCATTCGTTCGTTGTCATGTTCCGAGTCTCTTCCATCACGCTCAGGCTGCGCGGCGGGACGGCCATCCTGGGAGCTCCCTGGTGACAAAGGAATGCTCAGGTCAGACAAAAGAGACCCTCTCACTCTGTAATCGCAGAAGCCTGCCGGGGAGATGGGGCGGGGCGCACTGCGTGTCCATTGCCAGCCAGTAACAGGTCAGGGTGGGAGGCTCAGCCCTGAGATGGCACACAGCCTTATCCCATAAGACAGCAGCTTCCCCAAACCCAGAGCCACGATGGCAGAAGAGCCCAGATCCCCGTTTGCTCCCTTTACTGAAAGAGTCCTCAAATACATCTCCAAATGGATCTTCTTATTCATACCTCTGTGAAGCTTTTCTTGCATAGAAATGAACAAACTTCACAAAGGTGGGTAGGACCCCAGAGTGAGAGTATTCAGTCTGGAGAACAGAACTGCATTCATGGGATGCCCGTGCAGACAGGGTCAACATCCTATGATTCTCCGATCCAGTTCCCAGGAAAGGAAGGTTCCTAAGACTAAATGAGGTAAAGCAGGAGGGCGCCTGGCACAGAGCAGTGACTCAGTAAATGTCACTGTCTTAATGTCGAACTTGAGCCAGGGAGATCGGCATCTGCCCAGGGGCCTGAGCCAATCCAGTGAGGGCTCACGGTCATGGGCTTCAGTATTCTCCAGACTTGGAGAAGAGTGAGAAGCCCCGATGAAAACGGGAAGTGACTTGTAGCTGCTTGAAGTTATCTGCAAAGTTGTTCTGGTTTTTAAGATCATTCGTTTTGGCTCCAGACCTCATATCACCCTAGGAGCTCTTCACTCCCATTCAAGAAAAGCAGGCTCATTCTTTCCTTCCTTCCTTCCTTCATCCAACAAGTATTACTAAATGCACCAGACCGATGCTGGTGGATGCATCGCTGAACGTATTAAAGGGATCACTCTGATCCTTGGTTTGAGAATAAATGGGGGTGGGCCAAGCAGAGAAGTAAAATCGGACAGGTCAGTTAGGAGGAAATTGTAGCAATCCAGGCAAGAGGTAACCACAGCCAGGACTGGGATGGAAACAGAGGAGGTGGTGAGAAGTGCTCAGATTTTGGAAGTATTTTGAAGGTGAAGCCAAGATTTGCTGATAGAATGGATGGTGGGGGGTAGGGTGTAAAAGAGAGGAGTCGAGGGTGACTCTGAAGTTTCCGGGCCCAGCAACTGGAAGAGGGGAGGTGCCGTTATGAGGTGCGACAGCAAAGAAGTGCAGGGTGGGGGTGGTCAGGAGCCCGGTGCGGGACATGCTAAGTGGACATGCCAGGTGGGTGGCTGGATATGAGTCTGCAGCTCAGAGGAGAGTCAGGAGACATAGATGTGAGCATCACCAGCAGACAGAGGACTCCAAGGGGGGTAGGACTGGATCACCGAAGGAGTGAGCACAGAGTGAGGCTCAAGGTCTGAGCCTCGGGATGCTCCAGCGCAGACAGCTGGGGCAGGTGAGGAGGACACAGGAAAGGGACTAGAAGAGCAGCCAGCGAGGAAAGAAGACCAGCAGGAGAGGGTGGTGTCCTGGAAGCTAAGGAAGTGTCTCCAGGAGAAGGGAGGGACCGAGTAAGATGACAACTGAGGATTAGCCACAGTTAAAGCAACAAGGAGGTTTAGTGGGTGGCCAGACCAGAACAGGTGCGAGGAAGAAGGATGCCGGCGGATTTGGAGCTAGTGGGCGTGAACGATTCCTTTGGAAAGGAACCAGAGTTTGGAAGTGATTAGGATGGGAGAAGTAGCAGAACATGGTATGCCAGTGGGAACAGTCCAGTAGAAAATTAAAAGCTGGTGATGTGGGAGAGACAGGGCATCGCTGGAGCAATGTGAGGACATGGGAAGGGCTGGGAACTGGTGCACAAGTGAAGTTGGCCTTGGCCCAGAGCTGGATACTGACCCACGGCAGCAGGAGGGAGGAAGGGGTGCTGGTGGAGCTGGCGGGCGCGCCCTTCCACAGCTTCTATTTCTCAGCCTCAGAGGGAACAAGGTCTCAAGGTGACTGCAATGCTGGTGGTGGGGGGCAGATGTGGGATGTCTGAGGACAGGAAAAAAGGCAGAAATAGAAACCTAGAGGAGTGATGGAGTGAATGCACGATGGGAATGTGGAGGACGGCCGGGCAGCACTAAGAGTCCAGTGAAGTTCATGGTCTTAAATGGACAACAAGAGCAGCCGGCCTCACTGGCCTTTCCCCCAGCTGTACTCATCTGTGTGGATGCAGGTGGGGAAGAGGCGCACAGCTCGACCTAACCAGGCTAGAGGTTTTCCCAAGTATGAGAATTAGAGGGTTGGAACTGTATATGAGGGAGTAGTGTTAATGACTGGTCAGGTAAGGAAGGGAAAGGAGATGCGAGATGGGCAAGGGCTGGGGACAGGTGCCAGAGGTCCAGGGAGGGAGAACTGTCGAGTACCACAGACCGTGAGCTGACAGATAGGAAAATGAGCTGTGTGACACAGACTGAGAAGGGATTAGTTATGGGTAGTGAGAAGATCTAGGGCATGGCCATGACGTGAGCAGGGGAATGGTGTCAAGGAACTGAGAGGCTGGAGTGTCCTTTGAGGAAATCAGTAAGAATGAAGACCAGAACAGCACTGGCGTGACCGTGAGGCAGGAAGTGAACTCTTCCGGGAAGGAGGGGAGTGACCTGGGGGGGGGGGGGGAGGGTGCGGGGTAGTTAGTGCTTGTACCAAAGATGGGGAGCGAGATACCTAGGTTGACACGTTGGGTCCAAGACGGAGCCTTCAGCAGGGAGGAAGGAAGAGTCTGGAAGTTGCAAAGAGGAGCAAGGAAGATGTGTCTCCCGTCCCCTGGCCTGGGGGTGGTGGAGGTTAAGAGAAGTCCTGTCCTGGGGAGACTGTGGTTTCAGGTCCCAGTGGGCAGGTGAGGCGCTGCAGGAGCTGGGGATCTTTCTGGGCATCGTGGGCTCTGTGGCACTGAATCTCAGTTCCAACACTCACGAGCCACCTCGAGCAAGCTACTCATGGTCTCCCTGCCTCATTTGCTCATCTGTAAAAGGGGCGTGGTGTTAGTAACTAGTACCCACTTTCGTCAGTCATGGAGAGCAATGCCTGCAACACAGAAGTATCCCATAGACACTTGTCAAATGAAAAGTGGATGCATGGCTCCAGGGGGCACAGTGGGATGCTGGCCGGAGTTGGGAAAGCTGGGCGGAGGGGGATGGAGGAGGGAATAAAGGTGAAGGGGCTGGTGTGCAGGATACGGGAAGTGGTCTGGGGGTCTGGGGCTCCCTGTGCTAACTCACAGAAATAGGAGAATACCAGAACCCACCCTCCTTCCAGCCGGATTAGCATCTAACGGGAGCAGGGAGCCTCCTGCCCATCTTTTTCTGCTCCTTCTCTTTCTGCCCTAGGCTGCCCATGGTTTTATTACCCTAGGTCACTGTTTGACTCATTGACACAAGCATGCTTGGCTGAACGTAAACTTAAAACGGTTTACACTGACCACAGTACCTTTACACTGCAAGCCTTCTGCCAGGGAGCGGAGTAGCGAGTATCGGGCAGCCGCGGAAGGAAGCTGCAGTTCTGCTAGTGGCCACCCGGGGGAGCCCGCGCTAAGGAAGCCGCTGGGGAACGGCAGGGAGGCGCAGGCGCGATCTGAAAGCCTCGGAGGGCCGGTCCTTACCTGAGTCAGTCCTCCAGGGCGGGGCCGAGTCAGGCCTGGGGTCTCGGCTCAGCTACGGGGCCCCTGCAAAAGAACAAAGGCAGTGGAGAGACCACACGACCTAGGGACCCAGGCCGTGTTCACGGGCGGTGTCATCTCTCAGGGCGCCTTTCCTCGTCTTCATGCTCAGGATACTCGGCCTTTATCACACGCGTGTCTTGCAAATGGTTTTTCCTAGTCTGCTGCTTCTCTCTTCGTTTTCTTCATGGTATCTTGGAAGCACCACAGTTTTGGATTCTGACAAAGTCCAATTCAACAAATTTTCTTTTATGGACCAGGCTTTTTTGGTATGGTGTCTACGAAATCTTTGCCTACACCAAAGGCTTACAGATGTTCTCCTGTTTTCTTCTAAAAAGTCATCTTGTGGGCGCCTGGGTGGCTCAGTTGGTTAAGCGCCTGCCTTCGGCTCAGGTCATGATCCTGGAGTCCCGGGATCGAGTCCCGCATCGGGCTCCCTGCTCGGCGGGGAGTCTGCTTCTCCCTCGGACCCTCCCCCCTCTCATGTGCTCTCTTTCTCATTCTCTCTCTCTCAAATAAATAAATAAAATCTTTTTAAAAATAAAATAAAATAAAAAGTCATCTTGTTTTAGCTCTGACACTAAAATCTAGGATGCACTTAGAGTTAAAGTTGGCACAGGAGGTGAGGTAAGGGTCTAAGTTCATCTTTTGGCACGTGGCTATCCAGCTGCCCAGCACCCTTTGTTGGATTCTCATCTTTAAACTGAGGGGAAGAGCTGGGAAGCCTGGGTCAGGGCTGTCTGGGGACTGGAGCCAGGCCAGGGATGTGAAAGCGCTTGGTGACCTGCAGCCAGCCACAGGGACGTGTGACTTGTTATTTGGATAATACCGTGCATGGTGAGGGGAGGGGGCAGTCCCGGGCTGGGAAGAGCTCTAGCTTCCATCTGGCTCTAAGGAGGTTTGCGTCCTGGATGCTGCTCTTTTCCACTCAGCTCCCACACACTCATTCTCTCTCCTTCCAAAAGCACCCCCTCTCCTCCCTCCCTCCTCCTTCCTTCCTTCCTTCAACAAAGAAGGGCTGAGTCCCTACCATGTGCCAGGCATCCTGCCAGGCTCTGGGGGCCTGGCAGACCTGGTTCCCATCCATAGGAGGCTCCCAGCCTCACCAGGGAGACATGTAGGCATGGCACCACACACTCCAGCACACTTTGATAGCCCGGGGAAAGGGGGCCACGGGGCGGGCCCACCTCGAGTGGTCAGAGAAGGCTTCTGCGAGGAAGTCACCTCCAGGTGAGACGTGAGGAGGCGGCATTGGCACAGGGTGGTGGGAAGCGTGGACGGAGGGAACCATGTTGGCCAAGACCCAGAGGGGGGACAAAGCATGGCGTTTTGGAAACGTGCAAACGAATAGTCATGGCTGGCGTGCAGGGTGGATCGCTAGTTCGTGCTTTTGTTTGCTCATGTATTCATTCCACGAGAATCCGTGGCAGAGCTACTCTGGGTGTTCCCAGCCTTTGGGATTTGGCGAGAGGATTGCCGTTGGGAGAGGTGTGGCCCAGGCAGCCATTCGGCCCGGGAGGTCTCCAGAAACAAGGTGTAAGCCTCTAAGTTTGGAGAGGGGTGTAACCCATGGTCAGGGCCAGGCAGGTGCAGCGTGCCTGAAGGTGAGGCAGGTGAGGGACGTGGATGAGGGAAGGAGGTGAGGAGGGACAAGAGAGAAGAGAGCCTCGCCCCCACCTCAGCACCCTCCCCAGCGTCCTCAGTGGCAGGCAGAGGTGGGATGAGGGAGGCTATTGTGGAAACCCAGAGCATCGCCCTGCCTTTTGTCCTCAGCCCTAAACTGTGCCTGGACCCTCCTTTCTGGAGTGCTTTCCTCCTTCCTTCTTTCTAGCTCTTGGGTGTGAAGAACAGGGGTAGAGAGCTTTCTGGAGACCAAAGTATCCGCACTGGAAAGAACGGAACTTGAAATCTGAGGGATAGAAAGGAACACAGAGTGGGGGCACCCAGCTGGCTGGGGCAGGGGGCGGCAGGGGACTCCTCCTCCGGCACGAATTTCACAGCAGAGCACAGGGAGGTGACCAGGGCAGTGGGAAGAAGTGGACTATCTGCAGCCAGACGGGGCGGAAATCCCAGGGCTACCCTTGCTAGCTGGGTGGCCATGACAGCAACCTTACCTCTGTGACCCTTAGTTCCCACTTCTGGAAAGTGGGGATAATAGAAGCATTGCCTCACAGGGCGCCTGGGTGGCTCAGTTGGTTAAGCGACTGCCTTTGGCTCAGGTCATGATCCTGGAGTCCCGGGATCGAGTCCCACATCGGGCTCCCTGCTCGGCAGGGAGTCTGCTTCTCCCTCTGACCCTCCTCCCTCTCGTGCTCTCTGTCTCTCATTCTCTCTCTCTCAAATAAATAAAAAAATAAAAAAATCTAAAAAAAAAAAAAAAAGAAGCATTGCCTCACAAAGTTATTGTCAACACGAAATAAGTGAACTTGCACAAAGCCTTTGCAGAGCGCTCGAGAAAGAGTGCTCACTCTTAGTGCCGTCATCACTGGTTTCCGTCCTCCTACTCTGTTCTGGAACAGGCCAGGGGAGAGATCTGGAATATGGGAAGGACTGTCCAATGCCCCATAAACTGCAGCCTGTAGGGGTTGTTGCCTCTGTTCTTCCTGTGCAGGAGAGACAAACGTCAGCCTTGCTTTTTGGGCCAACGAGGGGCAGGGAAAGATGGTGGCAATGCTGGCTGGTGAGTCAGGATTCTCAGGCCCTCCTCAGCTGCACATCCTATCTGATGGGGAAGTGTGTGGCCTTCCTCCCTTCCCATTTCTCCCCCAGCCCGGCCTCCAGTGCCAAAAGCTGGAGGCTTAGCAGTCCCAGGCCTGGACAAGCTTTACTTTGGCACATGGGCAAAAAGCTTCGAAAAGAACTAGCTCCGTCTTTATTAGTTCCCTGGCCCATCGCTCACCCCCTTCCTTCCAGACCTGGCCTGGTTTCAGCTACTGCTGTCCTAAGTAGCCAGGCCAGCACTTTGCTCCCCTCTCCTTATCTTAAGGCCAAGTCCTCTGTGTGAGGAGCCTAAATCCCCCAAATCCCAGAGCGAGGGTGGTCAGGAAGCCCTGGGGATTGGGGAGGGGGGACGGAGGAGAACAATCTTATTAATAGCGAACATTTATCGAGCACTTACTATAGGAGAAATTCTTCCCATTTAAGTATAGCTCATTAATTCTCATAAGTACCATAGGATACTAAAATCATCCCTAGAAGCAAGAGAAAATTAAGGCCCAGACATGTTAAATAACTTGGCTAAAGTCATGGTGCTAGTAAGTGGCAGGGCTGGCCCTTGAACCTGGGCAGTTTGTAGCCCTCTGCTCTCTACCTCCCAGACCCTCTGGACCTCTGCTGGGCTGGCAGTGCTGGGCAGGGGGCAGAGGAAGGGGGTGATGTCGCTCAAGCCCTAGTCCAGGGATGGAAACTTGCCCAGCCTTTCAGGATGGTGCAGTGTAAAGGGCCATGGACTGAGGGAGCCCCCCGAGAGCTGGGGTCCGGGTCACCTGTGTGGCCTTGGGCAGGTGCCTTCTCTTCTCTGGGCCCCCTGCCTATAAGATGAAGGGTTTCTGTGGGAATTCTCCAAGGGCCAGGCTGGACCAAGGATTCCAGATGTCTCCGAGACACAGCCTGTGCTTCCTGGCACCGCCCAAAGCCACCATCCCCATGGGTTCTCAGGAACTGATCCAGAGGGCCTGCAACTTGGTTCGACAAGCAAGTCACTGTAGGCCAAAGCCATGTCCTAGGGAAAGAAGCTGGGTGGGGAGGCCGCCCCCTCCTCTCCTAATCCTGTCCCCCTAGAGTGCACAAAGCACAGCACCTGCTTCCCACCCCCACCATCTGGCCTCCTCACTGCCTTCAATTATTCTTCACCTTTCTGGTAACAACAGGAGAGATGATTTCCCATCGTCTTGGACCTTAAATGAACTGGAGCCCCTGGCCATGGGCACCCCCCACCTCTCCTTCTTCTCTGGGTCTCTCCTCATGTCCCTTCCGCACCCTCTGCTCTCAGATCTGCATCACCCTTTCCAGGGTCCCCTTGGCAGCCCCGGAGGAGAGGGAGGAGGGAAGTGGGGTCACTGCAGTGGGGGTTCTGGGTAATGTCCCTCCCCAGCCGCCATGCCACTGGGCCATGAGTCTTCCTCGCCCTGAACTGCCCTGAATCTCAGTCTCCTCATATCGTCACAGTGAAAGGGCTTTTGCCCAACATTACACGTGAAGAAATGGTCGCCAGCAGGCTAAGAGATTGCCTAAGGCTGGGGAAAGTGGTGGAGCAGGCCTCAGAACTGGGTTTCCTGGCTCCCCATTCAGCGCTCTCAGGCTTGGATGGATGATTCCGCAGCCTGGGGCTAGGGCGTGGGAGACACCAGAATTCCCGGGAAGGTGTTTCGTAGGTCCAGATACTCACGCCCCACTCCAGACTTTAAGAATGAGAACGTCCAGTCCATTTTTAGGTGCAGCCAAGATAGAGAGACACCGGCTTAGGGTTCCCAGGATTATCTGCATCTAGATAAGGCATTCTTGCAGATCTAAAAGGTTTTCTGACTCCCCCTGAAAGGAAGGAGGATGACGAGATGTGGCCATACAGGGCAGTAGCTCAGTGCCCCTTAAATCCCGCCGCAGGGGGCAGCTCAGGGCAGCTCAGGACGCGGGTCCTTGCATTCTGCTCTCAGGAGATCTCCCCTCCCCCTGGGCTTGGTAGGAATCCGGGGAAGGTGGGCTAGAGGCCTGCAGAGGCCACACGGCCTCTTCACGTGAATCCTCAAACTCCTGTGTTCTCCCTGTGCCTGAGGTCACTGGCCTGGCCACTCCATGGGACAGTACGCCTGCCGTCTGTCCTGTCCCCGTGTCTCCCTGAGCTGTGCCACTTCCCCCACCCCAGGGCTGGCTGGGGCCTTTACAGCCCGGGGGTCCAGTTCAAATCCCACTCCCAAAGCCTCCTAAGCCTCCAGTGAGCCCCCTGGTCTGCACCCTGTCCCCAACCTCTTTATACAGCCGCCCTTGCTATCACTGCCTGGTAGTCTGGCGCTTTTCCATGGACGCCAGCAGCCAGTTCTCCTGACAACTCCACAAGTCCCCCTGAGGGCAGCCAGCAACCCCCCCCCCTTGTGGTTCTCCCACAATGACCAGCATTCGGGAGGCCTCAGTGAAAGACAGATGGTCCTGCCCCCCAGGGCCATACTCGGGGGCAGGAAATAATAAAATGTGATTTGCATATGTTTGCATAGCACGAGTCACTCATTTTGCCCCCCCCTGCCCCCCCCCCGGCCCCGCCAGCACATTGTGGGTTACCAGGTCTTGTTCCCCAAGTCACAGCATGGAGTAGAGGGAATGTATGATTTGGGGTCAGGAAAATGGCTGTGATCTGGCTCTATTAACTGCAATTTAACCCACTCCTACTCAGTTTTCTCTTCCATAAAATGGACATAATCAGGGGCGCCTGGGTGGCTCAATTGGTTAAGCGTCGGCCTTCAGCTCAGGCCATGACCCCAGGGTCCTGGAATCGAGTCCTGCATCGGGTTCCCTGCTCAGTGTGGAGTCCGGTTCTCCCTCTGCCTCTGCCCCTCCCTGCTGCTCATGCTCTCTCTCTCTAATAAATAAAATCTTTAATAAAATACTAAAAAAAATGGACGTAATCATGTCTGTTTTGCCTACCCCAAGGCGGCTCTGACAGTCAAAGGAGAGAGTACAGGCACACTCTGGTAGAAACCGTGAGCTCCATGAATGTCGCTTGTTGACTTTGCATTCCTGTTCCTAGCACTGAGGTCAGTCTTCCCCCACAGCCACCCCTGAAGCCCTAGCACGGGGTGAGTGGGTTGGGGTTCTACCTTGCCATCAGGTCCCCTAACACACTAAGGCAGCCAGCAGCTGGGAGCAGCATCTGGACCCTCAGCACCGTGCACAGCACTACACAGGGTAATGCACTTCTGCCCTGCTCTCCCTGTGGGCAGGGGCAGGCCGCGCTCGCCAGTGGCCCGGCCCGATGAGAAGAGCTAACATCTTCTGAGAGAGTTCTATGTGCCGGGCACCACGCCAGGTTTCTTAACGCATCATCTGGGTTAACAAATCTATCAGATCGTCTGTTAGGTGTGGTCGATGGCCTTCAGCATCCATTCCACCTCGTTCTAGCGGACGTGCCTTCTACAAGCTAGAAAGCGAGACACGACGTGTCCAGCACTCCCTTGCAGCTGGGGTTCTGACTACAAGTCAGGTTCCACCAGTGAAATGCACTGCACCTAGATTTATAAGGTGGAAAGGAGGAGGCGGCATCCTCCCGGGCTCGGACTGTGTTCTGCCCACCAGCAATGTTGAAGAGAGGAAGGAGTTCTCGGCAGAGGACTGATGTCCCCTCGCTGGCCTGGGGGTGGTAGGGGTGGGGGTGGGGAGAGGCAATCATGCCAAAGGCTGCAGGGGGCCCCCATTCCCCGGCTTGCAGGTGGAGGAACTTGAACTCAGGGCTCCAGGAGTCTAGTTTGGGCTTTCACATGGCTCTGCTCCTTCTGACACCTGAGCTCCTGGCTCCTGGCCCGCTCCAGGGGGAGGCCCTCTTGGCCGCAGGGACCCCTCCAGTCTTACCCCTCCCCCATGTCCCGACAAGAAGCCTCAGCCCCAGCAAATGGGTGGCCCCTCGGCCCCTCAAAGGCCTTGGCTTTCTCTGCTTCCTCCATTCCTCTCCTTTGTGGAAAGGCCTCCCGATCCTCCCCTAGGAAGAATGCTTCCTCCACTGCCAGGCCCAGCTCAACTCTGCTTCCTCCAGGCAGCCTTCCCCCAGCACCCCATCAGCAGCAGCCCCTTCCTCCCCTCAATCCCCATAGCCCTCCATTACCCTTTCCTGAGCTCTCTCCTGGGGAGTGGCTGCTAGGGAGAATGAGATGTGTCTCTCCCTTAAACCTCCATCTAGAAGGGAGTAAGAAAGGCCGTGGCTAAGAGGCAAACAACACAGTGTGTGAGAGGCTCTGTTGCTGCAGCAAGACTCAGATGAAAGGGGCACCGAGCCCCGTCTGGAGCGTCCAGCGAACCTTCCTGGAGAGGGTGAGACTGCGTGGCCCTGCAGGTTGTGAGGGAATCAGCTGGAAGGGCTGTCACTCTTCTTAACTTGGCCAGCAAGGCTGCCTATCACTCCAGCTCCATCTTACTCAGCTCTCCCCTTCTTTCCTCCCCTAGACTCCATCTTTCCCTCAATGCCTGGAGCATGCATGCCACCTTCTCTCTTGCCACCACAGGGCCACATATGCTAGTCCTTCTACCTGGAGTGTTCCTCCCTCCCACTAGTTAACTCCTCCTCTAGTTAATCTCAGCTCGATTTTTGCTTCCTTAGGGAAGAACTCCAGACCAGGTCAAGCCCCCACATTCCATGCCTCAGACTATCAGACAGACATAGTGTGACATTTAGGTATGGGTCCCTAGGGACCCTGATCCTGTCTCTGCTATTTACAAGCTCCATGTCTTTGGGCAAGTATCTTAGTGTCCCTGTGCCTCAGTTTTCTTATCTGTAACATCTATCTTATTGGGTAGATGTGAGGATTATATGAACCAATTCACTTAGAACAGTACCTACTACATAGCAATGGCTCAATACAGCTAACTATTATGTTCCTTGCTTGTACCTACTACATTTGATGTTGATTTACCAGATAACATACCAAATGGCTGACTCCCCCAGTGGATACAATGCTCCGTGATGGCTATATTTGCATAATATTTTCTCTGCTGTGCTGGTTAGAGCTTGGTGCTTTACAAATGTTTGCAGAAAGAAGGAATGACCGGCAGTGGGCTGTGGTGGGCCTCACTTGGTCCCCCGATCTGCATCCTAGATTGTTTGGCTGGAGGGGGGGCCTACAAACCCTCTAACGTAAGCCCCTCCTCCCACAGACAAGCAGAGTATTTCCCTGGCTTCCAATCTCACAGGGCTGGGCAGCCCCCGATCACCTCCATCTCCCTCTGGAATTCAGCTCAATCAGTAGATTGGGGGCATGGTGAAATCTCGGGCTGAGCAGCCAGTTCGGTCTTGATTTAAAAAAAAAAAAAAAAGTGGCACATCTCTTTTCTGAGTGTCGTGGAGCAAACACATTCCCACCACAAGCAGGTAAAGCTGCAGGCTTCAGTCCAACCCTGCGATGTTGCCATAATTCTCGTCTCCATGGTAACAAGCAAGACTGAGCCTTCAGCTAGCAAAGATTGGACGAAGGGCCCGTCATTTATCATCATCATCATGGGCCAGAGTGCTGCTCTCTCCCCAGCCTCTTCCCGGCTGGATTTCCCCACAGGAGTCCTGAGCGGCCGAGAGGGGAGGGTGCGGGAGGGGAGAGACAGCCGGATCGGTCCCTGAGTCAGCCCCGGTCAAAGTGGGATGAAGGGGCCGGCAGCAGGAACACACAGGCTGGAGGACGCTGTTGGGTGTCATCCCCCTCAGCTCCTTCCGCTTGCCAGGACGGGCTCTGGTGGACGGAGCCACGTGCTGGCGAGACAGACAGACCCAAGGCTCTGCAGCCAGGAGGCTGCGCCCCAGCCCACGCAGCCCCCACCAGCTGCTGGTTCGCTAAGGTGTAGCTGGAAGCAGCCTAACTGAGCACCTGCTCAGTGCTGGCACTGGACCAGGAAGCAGAGGGGTGGGGGGGAGGTCAACAGCAGACGGACCTGGCCTCGGTGAGCGCCCCAGAAGCAGGGAAGCAGGCCGTCAGGGTAAAGGGCAACAGATGCTCTATTCAGCGAAGAAAGCGAGATATGGACGGCGCACGGAGAATGCTGCCTCTGGCATGCCTGCCTGGTGTCTGGAAGCAGACCCGAGAAACTCTTGACAAGTGGCTTGCCTTCGGGGAGGGAAACTAGAAGCTGAAGCAGGGGAAGGAAGACTGAGTCTCGTTATATTCTCTTTCTTGCTTTTTGAATTTTGTACTGTGCATACCTAATGGATTCAAACAAAACAAAGCCAGACGGAGCTGCAAGGCGGCCCCGTGGGAGAAGCGCTGGAGGAGGGCGCGACCCAGAGAGGAGGACCGGGCAGCCCTGACCTCGGGGACTCTTCTCCCATAAGATCTGATCATCTGCCGGGCTGCGTGTGTGTGTGTGCATGTGTGTGTGTGTGTGCGTGCACATGTATGCAGCTAATGATCTCCAGGGTCTTTCTTAGCCCTAACATTCCAGAAGTCTGCCCTGAATTTTGCCACAGGGGATGCTGGCCAATGGCCATGGGGAGGGACTAGCACCAAGCCCAGGTTGGAGCAACACCTGTTCTGGTCTGGGGCCACTTGGGAAAGGGGAGGACTACGGGGACCGTGTTCTCCACGGCACCTGGTCTGTCAGCAAAGGGGTCTCCAGCTCAGGGGTGTGAGGCCAGCAGGAGCTATGCCCTGGGGTCCTAGCCGGACAGCTTTCATGGAAGCCTTCTGCAGAGCAGAGACCCCCGAGACTTGACCTCCTATGAATCTGAGTCACTGGGACACATGAGAGTGGTTCTCAAACTCTAGTGCATCAGTATCACTTGGAGGGTCTGTTCCACCACCAATGCTGTCCCCTCCCCAGGCTTCTGATATGGCTTGGCTGGAGTCCAGAAGGTTCCAGGTGAGGCCAACTCTGCTGGATGGGGCCTCGCTTCGAAGATCACTTCATTAGACCATGGAACAGGGGGTGGGGGTGGTCTTCATCCTCCTCCCCCTCCCCCAGGCCTCAGTGTGGGCATCCTGGTCTTTCAGGACAGGCCCTGGAAAGGTCAGCCCTGGCAGGCTCGATCCTATCCTCTCAGTCTGTCTCTCCCAGCTGCCTACCTGTCACTCATGAAATCATTCATTCAGCAAAATAATGGGCCAGACTCAGTTCCTTGCACTCAAGGTGCTTATGGTCCAAGCACTAGATTCTAGTGGGTCCACAGACCCCCAAAGGAGCCATGACAGGTCTGCAGAGGTGCGCTGCAGAGGCCTGGCGAAGGGGTGCTGGGAGCCCAGTGGAGGAGCCCTGAACAACCTGGAAAGGCTGCCTGGAGATGGTGTCAGCCAAGGCAGGAGGGCAGGAGTCCCCCTGACCGAGGGCTTACTGTTGGGTGCAGTGCGGAGAGCCTGTCAGCATGAGCTCTTGCCATCCTCACAGCTCCAAGATGGGAACTACCATCACTGAGGAGATTGGCAGCCGCATACCGAGGCTTGGGGGCACATGGGGCTTCCGACTTGGAGTTGGGGAGTTGGGAGTTGTGGCCACAGGGAGGCCAAGGGCATGACATTCCCGGAGGAGAGGGAGGTGGGCTTGGATTATGTAAAGGCTTTCCCCTGAGAGAGTCTGGGTCCCAGATGGAACCACGCCACCCCTCGGGACAGCAGAGATGGAAGGGACACCCAGCTCTGTCCCCCAGGCTGGCTGTCTCCAGGGGAGTCGGAGAGAGGTGGGGGGGTGGCCAGAGCTCCAGCGATGGGCGGGACCAGATGGCAGAGGCCGCGGGCGGCTCGTGGGGCTTCACAGGGCCTGGGGGACAGAGAGGGCCCAGAGCAGAGTGGCCTGAGAATCACAGCGCTGTGGTAGTGGGGGCTCTCTGGTTACAGATCTGACTGTGGTGAAGGGTAGCCCTGGAGAGTGGCTGAGGCACAGCCTCCATGACGTGGGGCGGCCCCCATACTCTGGCCCCCAAACAATCTCTGGGAAGCTCTAGGGGTCCTGGCTTCCTCAACTAGAGTGTGAAGTCCCAGGCCAGGGGCCAGCCTCATTAGGACCTTGCACCTGCCTCTTGGATGGGGGGGGGGGGGGGGTCAAGAAAGCCACTGTGATCCATGCTGAATGAGGGCTCATATAGCTCCCTGAGTCCAGAGGATAGAACCGAAGGAAATGAGCGCGAGCTGCAGCAAGAGGTATTCTAGGTAGACACAAGGAAGCACTGCTCCGGGATGCTGAAGGGAGTCATAGCTATTTCTGGGGAAAAAGAACCCATCCTTCTGTCTCTGATGGTCTGTCTCTCTGGAAAAAACACGGTGGGGATCTCTGTCCCCTTTCTTCTCTAGTTCCTCCATCCTGTCTCACCCATGTCTTCGTTCCCTCTCTCCTTTCCTGGTGGCCCCCCACTTATTTTTTTTTAAGATTTTATTTATTTATTTGATGGAGAGAGAGTACAAGCAGGGGGAGCGGCAAACAGGGAAAGGGAGAAGCAGACTCCCCACCGAGCAGGGAGCCCAATGCGGGGCTCCATCCCAGGGACGCTGGGATCATGACCTGAGCTGAAGGCAGACGCTTAACCAACTGAACCACCCAGGTGCCCCTGGCCTCCCCCTTCTGCCTTCTTTTTGTGAGTGGGCCACCCCTGCTCCACCAGCTTGTCCTAGTGTTGCTGGGGGCCTCTGAGCTTGGCCACACTCAATTCAGCCCATGTTTGCTGAGCCTTATACCCGCTGGAGGTGAAAAAGCCCTGAGCCCTGCCCAGAGCACTTTCAGCCACGTGGAAAGATCACACAGGGAAAGCAGTGCACACACCCAAGGCCGAGTAAGGGCCATGGAATGAGAAAGGGGCTCCGTGACCACAGCTCCTCTGGGGCAGGGAAGGCTTCAGAGAGGTGGCAGGCTAACAGGAACCAGTGGCAACAGGGGCAGTTTGGGCAGAGGGGACAGAGGAATGATGGAGGGAAGCAGAGAATGGAATATTCCAGAAATGGCAGGTAGACTGGCATGACTGCAGAGCTGGCATGAGCAGGGTCTGGTGAGATAACAGGAAGGTCCCGAATCTCAGAATGAATGATTTGTACTTAATTGTGTAGGCAATAGGGAACTACTGAAGGCTTCAGAGGAAGGGCATGACATTACCTGGGCTGGGACTAGAAGGGTTTCTAGATTTAGCTCCTATCTGGGGATCTCATGAAAGGCACCTGGCCCTGATTCTGAGTTCATGGGCTTGTCAGGGGGTCCTGAGGGGAGCAGACAATTGGTGTCTCAAATGTCACCTTTTGGTGAGGCCTGTCCCGATGACCCTATTTAATAAGGAAACTCCCCAGGCGCTCCCAGTCCCCCTCTCCTTCTCTGTTTTCCCCCTGCATTGATCCCCTATCACATTTTATCCATAGAGTATGCTGTTCACTGTCTGCCCTCACCCCCCTGCGAATGAAGGCCCCACGAGGGCAGGGCCTACGTCCATCTGTCTTGTCGCCGAATATCCCAGTGCTTCGCCTGGTGCCTGGAATCCCAACAAATGCATTCATCTGTCGCATGAATAAAGAGGAACCCAGCACCCTGCGTGAAGCAGCATGGTCTGGTGTGTTCCCTCCTTGTCTCTCCACTCCTGGCTTCCTGAGCTTGGCAGCACCAGAGCGGAAAATCTCCGCGAAAGTCTCACAGAGCTCTGCTTCTTCCCCACTGAGCCTCGTGCCCCTGCCAGGAGTCTGCGAAGATTTGGACTGTTCCTCCTCCCCTCCCTTGCCAAAGATACCACCACTTCCCTTCATCTTGAAGTGGAGGCCAAGCGAGGAAATTTTCAACCAAGGAAAGCGAGAGACTCGCAGGACTGAGGCAGCTGCCCCCCCCGGGCAGCTTGGAAGAGTGCCTCTGACGGATGGAACAGAATAACCACAAGTCACTGAGCACCCACCCTGTGCAAGCACTGGACAGGTGCCCTGGGCATGTTGATCCATTCTGGCCTCTCAGCAACCTATGGAATGGGTTTTATTCTCCCATTTTACAGATGGAAAAAGAGGCTCAGAGAAGCTAACTGACATGGCCAAGGTCTTCCCGCCCGGTGAGGAGCCTGGTTTTGACATGGGTCTGTCCTACTCCAACCCAGTGCCTGCTCTTCCGTGGCACTGGCCTCTCTTCTGCTAGGGAAACAGCGGAGGTGCGGGGTGTGGAGCAGGCCGGGCTCTCTGTCCAGGGTGCCAGACCACGGGTGGTCTCTGCTGGCCACGGGCTTCCCAGCCAAGCTTCGGGAGCAGAGGTTCTGGCCGCCTCCCGGTAATGAGCGAGGACAAGGCCTGAACTCATCCAAGAATGGGAGTTAGACCTGCGGCCACAGCCTGCTCTGGCCTGTGCGGGGTGTCCTCTCCTCAATCTGATGTGCACCTGGAAGGCCGGAGTCCGAATGGTGCCCCCTGCCTTTGAGGCCCCAGAAGATCCAAGGGAAACCAAACCTGCCCCGTGGGCAGATCCAGCCCCCGGCATCCAGGGCATAGTTGGGGAGGCAGAAGAGCCTGGATCAAGCCCCCCAGCTGTGGGGCTGTCTGTGGCTGCACGCCCCTTACTTAGGGACTCAGTTCGCCCACCTTGAGGATGGAAAACCCTCTCTCTCAGCAAATGCTATTGTTTGCTTATTATGTGCAAGGAAAATTATAAAGCTTCTGCTTTTGAGGCCCTTAAAGGACCTCATAGACATAGTCACTGAATGGGCAATGGGGAGCCACAGATGATTTTGGAGAGGGCAGCAAGAGGATTGCCCTGCTTCAGGAAGCAGAGGGTGGCTTTTGTCATGACTGGAGCTAACGTGTGCTGGAGGTTGTTCCAAGTGCTTTACAGATATTAGCTTTCATCTTCTCAGCCCCCCTGGGGTACTGTTGCTATCCCCATTCTACAGGTGAAAAGACACGTACAGAGAGATGGCAAGGCCAGTAGGTGGTGGAGCTGGGACCTGAACCCTCCTTGCTCCTGAGCCTGCGTTTTGCACAATTCGATGCTGCCTCTCACATGATGGAAATGGGATGGCCAAGGGTCCGGCTCAGGCGGGGGCAGTGGGCATGGCCAGAGGGATGGACGTGAGATCCTGCCTCTGCCTAAGATTCCTTGCCCTGGAGGGATCTCTCAGGCTGGACCAGGAAATTAGGAGGGAGATGTGGACATCAAGCACTTTGATCTGCACAGAAAAGTACTATATCTTTTGTTGATAATGGCAACAATCACTATGTTCTTGGCCAACAGCCCACACAGGATAACTTCTTCTTTGGCAGCAAAGAGATTTTAGAGACTCTCAAATGGAGATATCACTGTGAGAGCCTGCCTCGACTACCCAATCCTTTCTTGATTTTATTAACTTACTTAAACTGGGGAGAAAGCCTCACTGTGATGCTAACTGGGCTTTAACGCCTTCTGGTTTGGGATGTCTGATCACTACCAGTGTCCCTGTCACAAAGCAGATGAGTTGCTAGGAGCCACTGGGTAGATGGAAGGAGAGGCAAGGTAGGGGGAGGAACTGGCTGAGGCCAGGCCGGGAAGAGGCAGCTGAACCCAGGAAGGGCTGCCTGAGACCCCAGGGTGTCCTAGGCTGTTTTGATGAAATGACACCCGGTTCCTCAACATTGTCAACAGCACCGTTGATATAAGTAAAGTTTGAGAAGTAAAAAAGAGACTGAGGTGGGATATATCACTAAGATCCCTTCCAGCTCTAAGAGTCGATGAAGATACCATGGGTCATGATCCCTTCCTGAAGAAAAAGTGTCGAGAGGCCGGGCACTCTTGGGAGACCTGTCTGGCTGTGTCCTGGGCTGATCCCAGACTGGGCTCCACTGAGCAGGAGCCACGCAGGACCCAGCTAACCGCTCAGCCTGGGGTCATTTCTGCAGAGCAGGGGACACCGTGACCAGAGCCAGAGTAGTCTCTGGACCCCTTCCCAGGCTTTGGGAGCCAAGGTCACCTGGGACAGTGTCCTTTAGAGAGAGGACCGGGCTTTCCTGCACACACACACACACACCCCCCCCCGATCAGGTTGTGGGTTTAGGAGGGCTTAGGGAGAGCCTACAACCACGCAGTGGCTGGAGAGCCCCAGGTCCCGGGCGATGGGGTGGCCGCACTTCCTAAGGCTGACAGAAGAGCTGGTGCTAGGGTCTTAGCACTGCTGGGTGGGATGGTGGTAAGAGCACCTACCTGGACCAGCAGGTGAGGTGTGGCTCAGGCAGATGGGTGGTCACGGCCCTCCCTCCTCTTGATCAGTCCTCAGGTGCTTCCGAGTGGCCCAGCCTTGTCCCTGCTCAGCTCCTGACCATGAAGTTGGCTCCTCCAAGGTTCTGTGGCACAGGGACAACAAAGCCCTCTCAGATCGCCCAGGCTCCCTGCGGCGCCTCACCCAGCCAAGCGGCATAAGCCCAACATGCTTGTCAGCATCTTGCCAGGAGGCCTGCCTCAGGGGAGTTCTCATGGGGGGAGGGCACCCCAGATGACGCCCAGTCTGCCCCCTATCTCTGCATCCAACTGCCCATCCCTGGGGTGGGTGAGCTGGGGAGCCATCCTTCATCCTAGGTGAGCATGAGCCTGAAGGGAGGGAGCCCATGGATGGAGCACTGCACTAAAAGTCCAAGCACTGGGGTGCCTGGGTGGCTCAGTTGGTTAGGTGGCTGCCTCTCGCTCAGGTATGATCTCAGGGTCCTGGGATTGAGTCCCGCATCAGGCTCGCTGCTCAGTGGGGAGCCTCCCTCTCCCTCTGCCTCCCGCTCTCCCTGCTTGTGCTCGCTCTCTCTTTGACAAATAAATAAATAAAATCTTAAAATAAAATAAAATAAAAAATAAAAGTCCAAGCACCTAGGTCTGCTCTGCCACTTCCCTCCTGGTGACTTGGGAAGCCCTCATTTTCCACATGGGGGGGCGGGGCTTCAGCCTAGACACTGCCAGCAGGGCTGAGCTGGGGAGCTCAGAGGGGCCCATATCCATAAGGGGACTTCAAGTAGGACTTCAGCATCATTTGGTGGGGAGAGCTTGCTAAAATGTAGGTTTAGGGGCCCTACCCTCGCCCACTGAATCAGAATCTCCAGGAAGGTGCCTGGGGATGTGCATTTTAACAGGTTCTCCACGTGGGTGCATACGAAATAAGACTTGCTGGACTACGTCTCAGAAAAGGGCCACAACTAAGGAGAAAGCTTTGATCATATGCATAAAGGGGTCATTGGTCCCTTTCCTGCAAACAGTGTGATAGGAGCCCCGTCTCTGCAGAAAGACTAGCCGGGGTCCCCGGCAGCTGCTGAAACCTCTCTAGGCCTCATTTCCTTGGGGACAAGATGAAGACTGGAGACATCTCTTTGGCCCTTCCAGATTGAAAATTACAAATGTAAGAGGAGGGGAGCCCACTGTGAAATTTAAAAAGAAAGTTCAGGGCGAGGCACTTAAAAAGTATTCTCCCTTTCAAACTGCTTTCTTCTTAACTATTCTTTTCAAATTCTGAAAAGAACATGTTTATCGGGAAAAAAAATCAAAGCATTCAAAATAAGGCACAGTGAAAAGTCCCCTTGTGCTCCCCAAACCTCTGTCCCACTCCCAAACACAGCCACGTTTCCTGTGTGACTTTTCTTCAAAGAATTTCCCACAAATATTGACAAATACATATCTATGCCTTCATCTTTATTCTAAACCCAGCCCGGAACATATTCCCAGTACTCTGTTTCATTAGTTAACACACAGCACACATCTCTGCCTACCAGCACAGACCCTTTACTTTTGTAGCAGCTCATGTGTTCCATTGAAAGATGCACTGTAATTCAGGTGAGTCTATTCCTGTTGATGGGTGTTTAGGTTGTTTCTACCTTTTGGCTGCAAAAAACCATCTTTGATTATGTATCTTTGTGCCTATGTGTGAGGTTAGTTGTAGGATAAAATAGTAAGGAGTCGAAGGTTAGGTGGGTCTAAAATTCTGACAGATGTTTCCAAATTGTCTTCCAGAGAGGATGAACCAGTTTGAACTGCCCAGCCATGCACGAGAGTGCCTGCTCACCTCCACCCTCGGCAACACTGTGCCTTATCAGATCTTTAAACTTTGCCAATACGAGTGTTGAAAAATGATATCTTGTTTCGATGTGTGACTCTGTAATTATCAGAAAGGGCAGACATTATTTTCATGTTTATTGATTGATTGGCCTTGGCATTTATTTTTCTGTGAACTGCCTATGTCCTTTCCCATCTTACTGATTTTTTTTGAAAGCACTTTCTTTGTTTTCGTTTTTTTTTAATTTAATTTAGTTAACATACAGTGTATTATTAGTTTCAGGGGTAGAATTTAGAGATTCATCAATTGCATATAATACCCAGTGCTCATTACACCAGTGTCCTCCTTAATGCCCATCACCCAGTTACCCCACCCCCCTACCTCTCTCCCCTCCAGCAACCCTCAGTTTGCTTCCTAGAGTTCAGCATCTCTTATGTTTGGCTCCCTCTGTTTTTATCCTATTTTATTTTTCCTTCCCTTCCCCTATATTCATCTGTTTTCTTTCTTAAATTCCACATATGAGTGAAATCATATGGTATTTGTCTTTCTCTGACTTATTTCACTTAGCATAATACCCTCTAGCTCCATCCATGTTGTTGCAAATGGCAAGATTTCATTTTTTTTGATGGCTGGGTAATAGTCCTATATATATATATATATATCTCACATCTTCTTTATCCATTCACCTGTCAGTGGACATCTGGACTCTTTCCACAGTTTGGCTGTTGTGGACATTGCTGCTATAAACATTGGGGTGCACATGCCCCTTCAAATCACTGCATTTGTATTCTTTGGATAAATACGTAGTAGTGCAATTGCTGGGTCGTAGGGTAGCTCTATTTTTAACTTTTTGAGGAACCTCCATACAGTTTTCCAGAGTGGCTGCACCAGTTTGCATTCCCACCAACAGTGTAAGAGGGTTCCCCTTTCTCCGCATCCTCACCAACATCTGTTGTTTCCTGAGTGGTTAATTTTAGCCATTCTGACTGGTGTGAGATGGTATCTCATTGTGGTTTTGATTTGTATTTCCCTGATGCCAAGTGATGTTGATTTTTAAGAGGTTTTTCTAAACTAAGGAAATTAATCAACTTTTTGTCGTGTGTATTGCAAACTGTCATAGGTCTCTTTTATTTTTATTTATGTCATCTTTGCCTTACAGATATTTCATATTTTTCTGTAGTCAAAAGTATTTCTTACTAGAGCATCCTAAGAATATTTGCCCTTGTTTTCCACTAGTACTGTTCAGGTTTTCTTTCTTCGTTTTAATCTTTTTTTTCTAGAATATATTTTGGTGTAAGAAGTATAATAGGGCCCAGCTTTATTTTCCCCGCAAGGGGCTAGAGAGTTGCCCCAAAGTCATGTAGGAATAATCTATTCCCTCCCTCCACCCCACCACCCTCCCTCTAAATTCAAAATCTCAATTTAACTAGGTACTAGGATGGACACAAAGAGCACAACCTCTAAGTCAAGTGCTGGTTCAAATTCTAGCTTCACTGGATCTAAGAGAATTTACCTAACCTTCCTGTGCCTGGGTTTCCTCATCTAAAAGTGGTAATAACAATAGCACCATCTATTGTGAGGATTAAGTGAGTTATTTCGGGTAAGGGGCTGTCTCTAAGAGACTCGCCCGAGCGAGCTGTAAAGACACATATAGGCTGCAAGCAACAGGGTGGGAGAAGATACTGTTTGCAAATGAGAGCCAAAAGAGAGCAGGGGTGGCCACACCGCCCCCAGACAAAGTAGATGCAAAGTCCAAAACTGCTGCAAGGATATAGAATATAATGGAATAGAATATAACGATTAGAAGGTCAATTCTCCAGGAAGAGATAATAATTATAAATATATGTGTACCTAACAGCAGAGCACCCAAATATATGATGCAGACAGAATTGAAGGGAGAAATAGTAACTCAACAGAGGAGGGGGTTTTAATAAGCCACTTTCAATAATGGGTAGAACCCCCAGACAGAAGATCAATAAGGACACAGAGGACTTGAATATATACAACACTACAGACCAACTGGTCCCAACACACAGATGCGGGACACCCCACGCAAGGGCAGTGGAACACTATTACTATGATCACCACTGCCTCTCAAATGTGCTTGGGTCTCTGTCTAGATACATGTTTCTGGGGGCACCTGGGGGGCTCAGTTGTTAAGCGTCTGCCTTCGGCTCAGGTCATGATCCCAGGGTTCTGGGATCGAGCCCCACATCGGGCTCCCTGCTCAACGGGAAGCCTGCTTCTCCCTCTCCCACTCCCCCTGCTTGTGTTCCCTCTCTCGCTGTGTCTCTCTCTGTCAAATAAATAAATCAAATAAAAAAAATAGATACACATTTCTGTTCCCTTGATCTGTGAGCCAGTTTCACCATTTGACAAATATTTATCACCATTGTCAGGCCCTCCTCTAAGTGCTGGGGAACCAGAAGTGAACAGCAGTAGCGAGACCAGTTCTTGCCACCTCCGGTTAGACTGACTTCCAGTTATGTTTAGCGCCTTTATTGATATTGTAAATGTTTCCTTCCATTATATTTTCTAAGAGGCTAAAGTTTATATGTTATAAGTACCATTTTAATATTTATTAGCAGTCATCTTCCTATATTCCTTTATTATTTCTCATAGTTTTCCAGTGGATGACCTTGTTCTTTTTTTCTCCAGGTAGTTAATCTTATCGTCCACAACTTTCATGGATAAATTAGCCTCCTTTTATAACTTCTATTTTCAAAATTTGTATTGGAGTGTACTTCTAGAGGAGTGTTAAAGACTGTTTAAGGTAAGAGTGGTCATTTTTCCTTCGTATGTGTGTATCTGTACACACACATACATATAACATGCATAAAATTATGTTATGCAATATCCATCTATTCCTATTAAAGTCAAAATTGAGACCGTGAGTAGTTAAAGCAATCTTGAAAAAGAAAAACAAAGCTGGAGGTATCATTTCAAGTTATATCACAAAGCAGTAGTAATCAAAACAGTATGGTATTGGCACAAAAAGAGATACATAGATCAATGGAATAGAACAGAAAACCCAGAAATGAACCCAAAATTATAAGGTCAATTAATCTTCGACAAAGGAGGAATGAATATACAATGGGAAAAAGACAGTCTCGTCAACAAATGGTGTTGGGAAAACTGGACAACAACATGTGAAAGAATGAAACTGGACCACTTTCTTATACCATACACAAAAATAAATTCTAAATGGATTAAAGACCTAAATGTGAGACCTGAAACCATAAAAATCCTAGAAGAGAGCACAAGCAATAATTTCTCTGACATCAGCTGTAGCAACACTTTTCTAGATATGTCTCCTGAGGCAAGGGAAATAAAAGCAAAAATCAACTATTGCGACTATATCAAAAATAAAAAGTTTTTGCACAGTGAAGGAAACAAAACTAAAAGGCAGCCTACTGAATGGAGAAGATTTTTGTAAACGACATATCTGATAAAGGGTTAGTATCCAAAATATATAAAGAACTTATAAAACTCAACACCCCAAAACCAAATAATCCAATTAAAGGATGGGGAGAAGTCATGAACACACATTTTTCCAAAGAAGACATCCAGATGGTCAACAGACACATGAAAAGACGCTCAGTATCATTCATCATCAGGGAAATGCAAATCAAAACTACAATGAGCTATCACCTCCCACCTGTCAAAATGGCTAAAATCAACAACACAGTGTTGGCGAGGATGTGGAGAAAAAGGAACACTCATGCACTGTTGGTGGGAATGCAAACTGGTGCAGCCACTATGGAAAACAGTAAAGAGCTTCTTTAAAAAATTAACAATAGAACTACCCTACAACCCAGTAATTGCATTACTGGCTATTTACCCACAAAAAAACAAAAACACTAAGTCAAAGGGATACATGCCCCCCGTTGTTTATAGCAGCATTATTTTCAATAACCAAACTATGCAAGCAGCCCAAGTGTCATCCATAGATGAATGGATAAAGAAGCGGTGGTGTATATAGACAATAGAATATTACTCAGCCATAAGAAAGCATGAAAACTTGTCATTTGCAATGACATGGATGGAGCTAAGAGAGTATTATGCTAAGCAAAATAAGTCAAAGAAAGACAAATACCATATGGTCTCACTCATATGTGGAATTTAAGAAACAAAACAATCGAGCAAAGGAAAAAGAGAGACAAACCAAGAAACAGACTCTGAACTATAGAGAACAAACTGACGGTTAGCGGGGGGGAATGGGTGAAATAGGGGATGGGGATTAAAAGGTATACTTATCATGATGCAAGAAAATAAAATAAAATGATAAAAACATTTTAAAAAAGGAGATACAATCAGGGACATATGTTGAACTTTACTAAATGCCTTTAAGCCATTTTTAGCATTTATAGAGCTGTTTATGTGATTTTTCACTTTTGACCTATTACTTTGCTCAAGATAGTCCCACTTGCTTGTGGTGTATTCGTTTTTTAAACATAATGCTGTGTGATTCTATTTGCTGCTATTAATTTATGAATTTTCACCAATATTCATAAATTAGATTCTTTTCCAGTAATTCTTCTCTTTTTTGGTGCTCTTTGTCAGTGTTGCGCTGGCTTCACAGAATAATTTGGTATCTTTCCTTCTCTATGATCTGGTATGGTTGGTAAAGCTTAAAAATCATGTAATTAGAGGTGCCTGAATGGCTCAGTCAGTTAAGCATCCAACTCTTGATTTCAGCTCAGGTCATGATCTCAGGGTCATGGGATCGAGCACCGAATCAAGGGCTGGGCATGGAGTCCGCTTGGGATTCTCTCTCTCTCTCTCTCTCTCTCTGTCCCTCCCCTGCTCTCTCTGTCTCAAAATAAATAAGTAAAGGGGCGCCTGGGTGGCTCAGTTGGTTAAGCAGCTGCCTTCGGCTCGGTCATGATCCTGGGGTCCTGGGATCGAGCCCCGCGTCTGGCTCCCAGCTCGGCAGAGAGCCTGCTTCTCTCTCTCCCTCTGCCTACCACTCTGCCTACTTGTGCTCTCTCTTTCTCTGTCAAATAAATAAATAAAATCTTTTAAAATAAATAAATAAATAAGTAAAATATTTTTTTAAAAACAAAGAATCATCCTTTCCTTGAAGCTTTATAAAAATTCAAAGTTGGCTAAACCTCAGGTTTTTGGGGTGGAGTTTTGTGAAAACTCAGTTTCTCTCATGATTGTTGGTCCATTCAGGCTTTCTAGTTAGTTCTTCTGGGGTCAAACTGGTGATTTATATCTTCTCAGAAATCTGTTTCAGATGATTTTCAACTGAATTTATATGTGGTCAAGCACAGTATCCTCCAAGAATTCTTTCTCTTTTTTCTGTATCAGTGGCTATTTCCCTATTTTAATGTTCAATTTTACATATTTGGCTCATTCCTCCCCCAACCCCCATTAGATTACTTAGACCTTAAAAAATCATCCAATAACACATGCTGTTCAAACAGTAGTCTACTGACTATGTGCACAGCCCAGAGATAGAGGAGCGAGAATCAGGACGGGGATGAGGAGGGTAACAAGGGGGGGGCATTCAGAAAACATTTAAAAAGCGCAGAGAGCCCCAGTACATATGCCCTGGCCTTGAACATCCTGCATCTCCTTTTCACAATTCCCCCACATCCAGTAACACCCGACAACTCCCACCCTGCCTTCAACGCCCAGCTGTCACCTCCTCTTGGAATCTTTCCTGGCTTCCCTGGGAAAAGTCGACGCCTTTCCTCTGACATTCAAGATTACATTTTTTTTTTTTAATTTTGAAAAAAAAATTTTTTTAAGATTTTATTTTTAAGTAATCTCTACACCCAATGTGGGGCTCAAACTCACAACCCCAAGATCAAGAGTTGCAGGCTCCACAGACTGAGCCAGCCAGGTGCCCCTAATCTTGAAAACTTTTTTTAAAGATTTTATTTATTTATTTGAGAGAGAGAGCACACAAGCAAGGGGAGGGGCAGAGGGAAAGAGAGAGAAGCAGACTCCCCGCTGAGCAGGAAGCTGGATGCAGCTCCATCCCAGGACTCCAGGATCATGAGCTGAACCGAAGGCAGATGCTTAACCGACTGAGCCATCCAGGCGCCCCATAATTTTGAAAAATTTTAAATACAAAAAAATTAAAAGAATAAAACCAATGGAATTAACCCGTGTTAACATTCTGTCATTTTTGCCTCAGATCTTTTTTTGTTAAAAGAAGCATTACTGACAAATTAAAAGGCCTTCCTTTTTTTTTTTTTTAAGATTTTATTTATTTATTTGAGACAGAGAGAATGAGAGAGAGCATGAGAGGGAGGAGGATCAGAGGGAGAAGCAGACTCCCCGCCGAGCAGGGAGCCCGATGCGGGACTCGATCCAGGGACTCCAGGATCATGACCTGAGCCGAAGGCAGTCGCTTAACCAACTGAGCCACCCAGGCGCCCAAGGCCTTCCTTTTTTTAAAAAATTTTATTTTATTATGTTATGTTAATCACCATACATTACATCGTTAGTTTTTGATGTAGTGTTCCATGACTCATTGTTTGAGTATAACACCCAGTGCTCCATTCAATACGTGCCCTCTTTAATACCCATCACTGGGCTAACCCACCCCCCCACCCCCAAAAGTCCTTCCATCTATCCACCAGCACCAGCTCCTTCTTTCCCTCGTCAAAGACCACCACAAGTGGGAATCTAGGAGCTACTGCAACATGTTTGTATCCATAAATCCCAAGTTTTGTTTTGTTTGTGATTTCCACTGAAATTAGATGTTCGTGAATGGTATTATTCTGCAATTTCCTATTCTTGCAATACTGTTTGAGATTTATTTATGTTAATACAGATAGCATGTGTGTTTATTGAGGTCTAAGCTACAAAACATAAAATTCCCCAATTCCATGTGTTTTACCTGCTGCATAAGATCACATTTTTAGTTGTCTGTTCCATCACTGTAGACACCGTGATACTGAGGTGGAGACCTCATTTGTGCTTCCAGCATTACTGCCCTAGATACCCTTGCAACGGTCTGCTCACGCACACGCATGAATTTCTCAAGGTAATTATATATCTAAATGTGAAACTGTTGGTCATAAAGGATGTACATTTTCAGCTTTGAATGTCATTGCCAAAACATCCCCTAGTGCTTCGTCCCGCCATTAATCTAGCATTTCTGCAGCTGTTGTCATGATCAGTTGACTTGCCTACCTGCCCCCTCCTCACGAGTTACCAGAGGGCATGTGTGGGACTGGTACTCAATGAACGCTTGACAAATGGAATAATGAGCTCACTGTCTGGCAGAAGAGACAGATGCTAATGGGACAAGTGCATTAAAGGCTATGAGACCTCCTCTGGTGGGGATCCAGGGAAGGCTCCATGGAGGAGGTGACATGTGAGCTGGACTTTGAAAGGCAGGGAGGATCTGACCGTATGAGGATGGGGATGACAGAAGGACTGGGCCGGGAGGAGGGGGTGGGTCAAAGAGCCTGGGCACGTTTGATGTGCCAGAGTGGTGGTTCTTAGCTGAGCTAAGGGGTGAGCATGAGCGGGGAGGAAGGGTAGAAAAGCCCAGGGTGTGTATTTTGTAAAATCTTCAAGGTGATCTGATCCAACCCCTATCGCAAGCAGGAAAAGCCTCTGAGCCAGGGCGAGTGTGTGGGAAGCGGAAGGAAGCAAGAAGACAGGCTGGAAAAGGTAATCGGGTTTAATCCAAGCTCAGCCTCCAATGGCAGGCTCTGGGAGTCAGTGAGAAGTGACAGGTCAGAGATGGGCTCAAAGATGACTCACCTGATAAGCAGGCAAATCGCGGGGACACCCTGGTCCTGGAATAGGCGTAGGTCAGGGAACCTGTCCCTCCCTACCTCTCTCCCTCTGTCTCTGGGGACAGATCAGGCCTGGACTTCTGACCCAGACCCACAGGAGAGTGCTGGGACTCGGGCGCCTCCAAGTCCTTCACTTTGTGGCGCTGCGAGCCCAGCCATTGTTGCCTGTCCCCTCCACCCCAGCTATTCCAGGCAGGTGCCCAGGCCAGGGTGCTGGGGAGACCCTCCCGGAAGCATGAAGCCAGGGCCCCTGCACTGAATTTCCTCCCGTTGTCTAGCTCAGCCCCTCTGATCAAGCCTGCAGTGCGCCCCAGGGCCTGGGGTGAGGGTGGGGTGGGAATCCTGTCCTTCCATATTCCCTCCTGTCCTTCCATATTCCCTGCTGTCCTTCAGCAGAGCCCGGCTCTGGGCACCCGGCCCAGAGTGGAGAGAAAGGGGAGACACGCACGACCTTCACTTCCAAGTCCTTTTGTCTTAAGCCACTTCAGCAAAACCATCAGCAGCGGCGATAGGTGAGCGGAGGATGTGTCAGCCGTGCTCTGGGGACAAGGGACCCACTCCACGGGAGTCAGACAGCCCTGGAGCCGCTTTGGGTTCGGCCGCTTTGGTGCCTACGTGCGTGCGTGTGGTTGTGCCTGTTAAAACCTCTCTGAGCCTCAGCGTTCCCATCTATCAAGTGGGCTACTCCCACCTGCTCTGCCCCTCCCCTGGATTAAAGGAATCACAAGGAATGTGAGGTCAGTCAGTGGCACTGGTCACTCAGTTCCACTGCCTGAGCGGCTCTCCCCAAAGCCTGGCCCAGTTTGCAGGTCTGGGCACATGAGATCCCAGACCAAAAGGGCTCTGGTCCTACTGAAGGACAGACATCCCCCACGCCCGTCCCCCACGCCCCACACACCCCCTCTGGTTCTGAGAAGACCTTGCCATCTGCCAGCTCTTTTGGAGGGAACAGCTCAGTTCAAACAGTGCCCGAAGCAATCGGCACTGTTGGTCAGCCACTGCCACCAGAACGGCCAGCCCAGAGACCCTGGACAGCCTGCCACTGGGCAGGTAAGGGGGGGGCGCGTGGAAAGACGGGGGCTCCCGGTTCCAAGCACACACAGGCATGCGCGCCTTTCTGCTCTTCGCCATTCCTCCTCTGGCTGGTCCCCTGCAGCGGGGATTGTTCACCAGGTTGTGAACAGGAGACCCGTAGATAAAAGTGAAGCAGATAATGAAGCAGGTGGAAACTCAGCTCCCAAGTGCCGCCCAGACAAGGTGTCTGTGTATGACTTGTCCCTCATGCTCCATGCCCCCCCCAACACAGCCCAGCTGGTGTCCCCACGGGGCTCATTTGCCTTCTGCAGCATTTCCAGCCTACGGTCCAGTCATTGCCTCTCGGACACCGAGGTGATGAGGCCCCACATCAGAGCCCAGCACACGGTCACATCCTCAGCCAAGTGGCCACAGGCACACCTAGCCCATCTGTATCTCCAAAGACCTCAGGATGCCCTTCTCTTCTGACAGGATCCCGTGGCCTGAGGCCACTGACCCTCTGGCTGGGCACAATTCTGAGAAGACTCAGCTGATCTTGCCTTGAGAGTGCTCGTGCAGAACAGCAGGGTGGGAGGGTGGGAAAGACAGACCATGGGAGCCCAGGACACTTGGATCCTGGTTTTGCAAGCGGGTCCAGGCTTCAGTTCCCTCCTGGAACAATCCGGATCACCAGGAGGAGGCAGGGGGTGACCGCGGGCATTCCCCCCACCCCCGCCAACCCTGCTTCTGCATGTTTCAGCAGCCGCAGGGTGCTGGGAAGTAACACGGCAGCTTGGTTGCGTTCCCTGCCCTAGAAACACGGGGCACAGGGTTCTGGCCATAGGTGCTCTTCTCAAAAGCTGTCTCAGTTTGCCCACAGCAGTCTAGACAGCTCTCTGACAAGGACCCACGGTGCCTCATGAGCTGCCCGGGTTCTCATCCCAGCTCCCCCTGCAGCCCTATTTTGCATGAGTTGCACCAGCCAAGTCATAACAAGAATGGGGAGTCCGGTCCACACCACCCATGCTGATGGGTGAGTAACCCAGGAAAACCCGGCTCTCCCAGGACAGAGAGGACACGGGGCCCTGCCTCAGGCAAACCGGAGCCTTCAAGCTGCTGATCTCACTTCTTCAGAGCATTTTCATTACAGCCGGTCCCAGAGTGAGCCTGCCCGAGGCCCTGAAGGCCCCGAAGGCCCCATGGACTCCTGCGCCCTGGACACTGTATGCAAAGAGCTCCCAGCACTTTCTAGCCCATTATCTCCACAGTTCTTCCCCCAGCTGCTTCCCAGGAAGAACCAGAGGAGAGAGAGTGTCCCTGGGCTGTGACAGTCAGTGGGAAGGATACAGGCCGGCAGTAAAGTCCACTGTGCCCCCAGTCACCAGTACTTTACTCTTTACTGCGGGGGGGTGGGGGAGGGAATCCTGGCAACTACCACAGGCGGCCAACCAAGGGGAATGGAAGCCCTCAAGGGCCAAAACACACCCTGAGGTGCGTTGGGAGGGACAGCCTGCCTTCCAAGCCTTCGAGGGGTGCCCTAGACTGGCCACAGGGGACAGGCTTCGATCTACACCACAGTCTCCAGGAATAACACTTCCCATCTGTAATAAATGTATGACATGTTTCCAAAGCCCTTTGACCCAGCTGGGGAAGGTGTTTTCATGCCCAGCTGTCAGGTAGGAAAACCAAGGGCAGGGGTGCCAGCCAATAGGGGCTCTGGTCCAGAACCAGAAACCATGCTCCTCCGCGAGTGGTTCCTCTCCCACAAGCCAGGAGCCTCTCTGCAGCCTGACCCCGCCTCTGCTGGGCCAGGAGGGACACACCACCAGCTTCCCAGAACCACGGGGCAGTGGCCATCCTCCTGGAGACCCTCAGGGCATCCCAGCAGAGAAGCTGGGTACACGACGGGTCTTCCTCTCTCTCCAGCATTGTTCTGTCAGTCCATGGGCAGCTAGTTCTGATCTGGTTTACTGGGAACCCCATCCCTTTCCACAGGTCACCTCAGTGGTTACTAGTGATCCCCAGGCAGCCCAAGCCATGCTGCAGAATCACCAGGGTCCGGCTTCAGGGTCTCTGTGTTCAGGGGGTGTGTCCAAAGAGCCCCACCTCATGCGCCAGGCAAAAGCTAACTCCCTTTCACTCAGAATAAGGCTGGGCTGGGCAGGAACTGCCATCCGGCCATGCTGTCAGAGAGGGAAATGAAGTCACTGGCCCCATGGGTCCTCTCCCAGCTGTGGTCACAACTGCTGGCCCAAGGGGCAGGAGGGAGAGGTGCACTTGCCCCTGAGAGCCCCACAGAAACCCTGCGTCCCCTGTGGGAGCACAATGGGAAGATAACTGAGTGATGTGGCTCCCCTTTTCTAGCTGCTTCTTTCTTTCTAACTTGAAAGCATCTCATAAAGAAGGAGAAAATGCTGGAGCTGTCCCCTCTCGCTGACAGCTCCCTCCACCCTTCAGGAGGCACTCAAGGCCTCACCCTACCAGGGTTGGGGGCTGTGCACGGAGAAGAGAGAGGAAGGGGCCTCATCCACAGCCCTGTGGTGGGCCAGGGAGTAGAGACCTGTGTGTAGGTGAGAGGCCTGGAGCAACTCACTATACCCTCTGTGCCTCAGTCTCCTCGCCTGCACCATGGCGCTGGCTGGCTCTAGCTCTCCAATAAAATATAGCTCTCTCCCTACCTCAGTTTCCCTCCAGAGAAAGGCATCTGCTTCAGACAGGAGGATAAGGTGAATTTGGGAAGAGTTCACCTCCAAGAGCCACAGACCCAACAGTAGTCCATTTCCCCTGGGGACAGGAGTTAGGGAAAGAGCAAGGGTGAGATGCCACAGAACAGAGGGTGGCATCGAGAGAAGGCCTTCTTACCAACATGGTTCCCCAGCCTTTCTCCAGTGAGATACAGGCTGTCAAAGGAGAAAGTCCATCTCCTCGTCCCCTGTCCTTCCCACAGCGGCCTGGGAACTTGCAGGTGGCTTTCATCAAGGCTTTCATCAGAGACTGAAGCCCGGAACTGGGCTGCCCCCTCGGGTCTTCCTCTCCCAGAAGCCAACTCTCCCTCTCTCCCTGAACCCATAAGGCTAGTAGAGGCCCACAGTCCCCTCTGCTCAGATGAGCATTTTTCACCAGCGATTTTCTCCTGTCCCCAGACAATTCTTATCCTTGCAGTGTTCACACCCATAACACCTTAGAGCCCATGCAGAAGTTGTAACCTCCATTCTCAGGGATAGGGAAAGGGGGCCCTGCAGTGGGGTGGTCCACCCCAAATTGGACCAGAGGTCCAGAGAGCAAGATTGGCCCCTGCCTCTCCTGGGAGCATCAGATGGTCAAGGCAGTGCCTGGGAGGACAGCTCTGTGGGACCTGCTAAGTGACCTTGGTGAAGCCACAGCACCCCTGCTTGGGCCTCAGTTTCCCCAGGTCCATCACCCAAATCCGAAGTTTCTCTCTCAAGGCCAAGGGGGGGATGGAGGCAAGAACCTTTCTTTGAAAGCATATAAGAAAAGGCGGCATCCTCTAAACCTGGGGGCCCAGGAGCCCAGCCCAGTAGCACAGAATGAGACCCCCCACCCGGCAGCCGGCAGCAGTGACGCTGTGAGAACCCATAACGGCGAAGTAGACTGCGGGGGGGGGGGGGGAGCGCACACCCCTCCCAGCCCAGCCCAGCGAGTGGGCGGCACAGCCCCGAGGAACCCCTGGGTGGGGGTGGTCCAGAGAGCCAACCCCACCTGGCTGTCAGGCAGGCGGGGGTTGGGGTGGGGTTGGGGGTGGGGGTGGGGGTGGGGAGCCTCCCGCCCATCCTCCCCCCAACCCAGTGAAGACGCTCGACCAAGCCACGGCCCTCCCTGGCGGGCAGCTCATTCCACCCTTCCCTGGGTCCAGGCCGGCAGCCAGCCAGCCAGCGTGGCAAGGGAGTGTGGCGCAGTCTCCCCCACCCCCACCCCTCCCAGTCCGAGGTCCCGGAAAGCCTAGAGCAGCAGTCCCTCCCCACCCCCTCCTCTGTCCAGGACCCGGATTCTGCGCCCCTTCCCCCGGCCTGATCAGTCCTGGCTCATACCACCCGCGTGCTCACCACATCTGCGCCCTGGGCGTCACGGCCCAGCCCCAGGCAGGGTGCTCCGGCCGCCGGGATACGGTGACAGGCAACACGCTCCTTACCTGGGAGGAGACAGCCAGCCGGTCCTCCTCGCGGGCCTGGTGAAACCAGCCCCACCTGGCAAGGGACTGTCAGCAAATTCCCCTCTGCATCACCGCGGGAGCGGCATCCCGGCTCCTCCCCGGCTGGAGCCAACCTTGGCTCCGCCCCAAGGCTGCTCTGACCCACCGGGGAACCCGGGCCGGATTATCATATACAAAGGCCCAGGCTCCGCCTCAGAGACCCTGTCGCTACCAGGAACCATCTGCAAATTACCATCGCAAACGCACGAGGCTGCCGGTCCCTTGCAGCAATCGCTCCAGCACCCCCTGATGCCCTGGCCCTCGGCAGCTGTCTTGCTGTTCTCTGCTCACCGTACAACCTCACCCCTACCCCAAGCTCTCCTCTGAGGCTTGTCCCCCTTCCGAATCTCCCCACCGGTGCCAGCCAAAGCAAGAAAAGATGCACAACCACACAAAGGTAGCAGGGCTCTGCCCCGCCCTGGGATGGGCTCCTGGTGCCCAATGGCTGGTACCCCCTCCTTCTTCCCCAGCAGAGAAGAGATCTACAGATTGGCCACAGCCCTGCCTGGGAAGCCCAAAGGAGTGGGCTGGGTCATTTCCAGTTTGCCTGGGCCACAGTCCCCTGCATGTCTCCAGTTTCATCAAAGTCCTGGCTATTCTGCTAAAGACAGCTACTTTGGGCCCTGGAGGCAGGTACCAGTGTTTGAACCCCCCCCCACCAAAGATCAGTATGCAGAGTAAGGGGTAGCTGTGAACGCGCTCTCACTTCCCCAGGCAGGGGCCCAGGCACGTTTATTTAATAGACATCATCCTGTACTTTCAGTACAATAGCTAATGGGTAAGGAGAGCTGAAAAGGGACTGTCCATGGTTTTATAAGGGTAAGATATTGATCATTAGGAGTTGTTAGCAATCAGATGAGAAGACCGGAGAGGAAGCAGCTGAATACAAGGTAAGAGATGCTGTGGGGAGGGGAGCTATGTCTTCATGGGTTGCTTCCCAGCGGGATAAATGCAAGAGCAACCTTTAAGAACTCCAGCTGCCTGGATTCGAATCCCAGCTGGGCCTTCTAAATATGGGGCTTAACCTCTCTGAGCTTCAGTCTTTGCATATGTAAAATGAGGGAAATGATAATAATGTTGGAGGATGGCTATGAGGATGAAATGAGATACTGTATACAAAGTAGATGCTCAGTGAATATTAGTGGTTGTTGCCATTGTCATGGTACTGGGTACTGGTGGGAGAGACAAAAGCCTGAACAGAAGCAGCTTGTCGTCTCTTTTCTCTGCTTCCTCCTTACTGAACTAGTGTCTGACCACAGGGTGGAAGGACTAAGGGTCTTGTGTAATGGGGCTAATAGCTGTTCCTTTAGAAAGGCCCTGTGTTAAGTGGAAAAAACATGGTCTTCAGACCCAGTTGAACCTTGGTTCAGATCTGGACGTTCGTCTCTTACTAGCTGTATGACCTTGTCTTGTACAAGTCACTTACCCAGGCTGAGATTAACTTCCTCATCTGTAAAACAGGTGCCCTGAGGCAAATGAAAGGAGTCTGATAATAGTACCTACCTCACAGGGTGGCTGGGAATATAAAATGCATAGAAGGTACTTAACTCAGTTTTTCACATACAGAAGATGCCGGTCATTGTTAATCTCTCCCTTCCTGGAAAGACCTAGATAAAGTGGAGGGAAGACCCAACACTGAAATTCCCAGGCATCCTCGACTGAGTGTCCTGGGAGGAAACTGCATTGTGGGTATTCTGGCCCAGACCAAGAGCTGGTTTCAGCAGCTCTCCAAACCCTTTGCCATGGTGCCATCCACACAGACCCTGTGCAGCCTGCCTCCCTAGATGAACCTGACCCTTGGCCATGCCCTCTGGGGGGAGCTGAGGCCAAAATGGAAAGCTGGAAACAGGTCTTCAAAGGCCTCAAAGACAAGGCTCTGAAGGTTGGACTTCACTAGGTAGGCCAAAGGGAGCCATGGAAAGTTTTTGAGCAGCAGCAAGGGATAAGACTGATAAGACAACATCCAACCCACTCCCGCTCCTGGAGGCAAGACCTAGGAGGCATCAGGGATGTACACTAAAGGGAGACACAGAAGAGGAGGAACAAGAACCCATGAAAATGCCAGGTGGGCTCTACAGTGATACAATCGAAGACATGACCCCAGAGTCCTAACCAGTGTCCTAACCAACCGAACACCAACCACCTAGATGAGGGTGAAGCTGGTAGGAGGTGCTCAGTAACGGTGCATAGAAATGAATAGCTGAGGCTTTGTGGACTTGGGAGGCTTCTGAAGGAAGGTGCTTCCAGCTTGTGGCTGCTGAGAACATTTTTCCTGCTCTTATGTGGATTGAGGTAGGAGCTCTGTGAAAGACAATGACTGCTAGGCCGTTGTCTTTATGGCTGTTTTGTTAACCTCCACTGTCTTGTCTGGGAACATAATCCAGAACAACTGCAAAGAAACCAAAGGCCTCTGAGCAATCCAAACAGATGGAACTGTCAAACTGTCAAAATCGGTGATTTTTCTGCAGAAGAGCACCTTGTATCTTCAATGAGAGCCCACCTACATTTACTCTACACACAATTTCAACAGATCCAGTGTGGCAGAGACTGTCAAGGGTCCCCTTAGATCTTTCCTTCCCATTTCTTTTTAGCAGTAGAGCTTCTAAAATTAAAACCTGGATTCATAGCTACTTTGCCAGAGACTACATTTCCCAGCCTCCCTTGCAGCCAGGAGCAACTACAGGACTAAGTTCTAGCCAATAGGATATGAGTGAAAGTGATGTGTTTCATTCACTTCTGGGCCACATTCTTTTTTTTTTTTTTTTTTAAAGATTTTATTTATTTATTTGAGAGAGAGAATGAAACAGAGAGAGCATGAGAGGGTCAGAGGGAGAAGCAGACTCCCTGCCGAGCAGGGAGCCTGATGGGGGACTCGATCCCAGGACTCCAGGATCATGACCTGAGCCGAAGGCAGTCGCTTAACCAACTGAGCCGCCCAGGCGCCCCGACTGGGCCACATTCTTAAAAGGAAGCTGCTTACTCCCCACTTCCTCTTTCCCTTGTGCAGATTGGATCATGGGCATGGGGATGGGGTGGGGGCAGCTCTGATGAAGCTAGCAAGGACAACACCCTAGGGTTGCCCCATCAACAAGACATTGAGAACCTGAGTTTCATGATGACCTGATGACCTGGAGGAGAAGAGCCTTGGACTGCTGACCACCTTGGTCTCTGTGACAACAGCTGAACCAGTAGCCTAACTAATAAACCTAGTTTCCTGATTATCAAACCCACAGCAGATGAGCAGGGGCACACTGGAAGAAGAAAGGATTCATAAATAAGCACAGTGAAATAAGCAAAAGTCAAGAGCAAGAGAAGATAGAACAACTATGAAACAAAGTCAGAGTCATTTAGTTCAGGGTGACTCCAAGAGGCCTGGGGACGTCAGTGTATTACAGGGTAATGTTGGAAACATGCTGAATCATTAAGAGAAGGTTAATTCTGATCAAATGTTTTCTTTTAAAATGAAAGCAATGTTAATTTAGAAAGTATTTCTGATCAAAAATGGTTAACATAAAATAAAACATATATGTTTAAGGGTAGAGAGCTTCAGCGTCCAGAAAACTCAGCCATCCAAAATTATACTTTTCTTCAAGAGTCAGAAAGCAAAGATTTTGATTCATTGATATTTACCTTGTCCCCTACTAGATTATTGGTCAGATTGTATCTCCTTTTTCTTTTGATTCCTATTATCTAGCACAGTGCCCTAACTCAATAAATACTTCTTAATGGCACTGATGTGTCTGGGGGGGGGGTAGATTCCAGAGCTTAGTGAGGTCTTACTGATTTGGATTATCGATCAGTGAAATTGCCTGAGGTCCTCGACTATCCTAGTGAACAAGTGAAGGGGCAGAGCCCTCACAAGAGTATTATGGGCCCACAGTGGCCCTGGGACCTCCCCACTGTTGTCTAGAAATTATCTCATCAGAAACATTCCCCTGAGCTCATAAAGACCTACATACACAAGGATGTTCATTGCAGAACTGAATGTAATTGCAAAAAACAAACACAACTGTACACAATCTACACAACTGTTCATGACCTTTCTGTACTGCCCAGATGGGATGTTCAGGAAAACTCAAAATGACAGGGGAAAGGTGGGAGACCCAAGAAAGAGCTAGCTAGATGTGCTCACTGCCTATTTTTCATTAGACTCAACTGGTTTTAGGCTTCAATGTAGGACAGCTACACTAAAGTCCCCATCACCCCAGACCTGGTGCTGGGTCAAGACTGCTGAGTGCTGGATAAGACTGCTAGGGAGTGAGCAGGGGAGGGTGGCTGTGGGACCAGAGGTGATGGGTATGAGACTCCACAGATTTTGCTATAGGACCCAGAATGTAAACTCATGCCACTAACAGGGACAGTATTTTTAAGGCAGAACCACATCACTATTTATACTTTAAATGACAATCCAGATACTCTAAGGTATCCACTAACCCCCCAAGAGCCAAATCAAAGCTCTCCAAGAATGTGAGTCCATTTTTGGAGCTTGGGTTTCTATCACACACTCTAATCTGCTTTTCTGAACTGGAGGGAATTTGATTTCCTGTGCAGAAGGTAGGGAAGCAATGTTTTGGGGTGGAAAATTATTTTTCCAGTGTCTTCCGTCTAACCAGACATGAGGTTGTAGATTTCAAGATAGAACAAGGCTTCAGGCTTAAGTCCAGAAACATAGCACTGACCCTTCATTGGAAACTGGCATTCCCCTCATTGATGGGGCCAGAGTGGAGAAGCCAGGGCCCAATAACTACTTGGCCCTCCGTGGCAGAGAATTTAGGCCTCCCCTCTGCTGGCACAGCCTGGCCTCCCTGCCCCACCTTACCCCTGGCCTCAGGCCAGAGCCCCACTCACCAATGCTCTACCAGGTAGATGCTTTAGCTTGTAGTAGCCTCTTTTACTAGTACTTCTCTCTGGGAAGAGGGGAAATTCATGACTGGTGGGAGGTCACTTTCATCCACCACCAACAGCCACTACCAATTATCAATATTAGAAACTTCTAGTGGGCCAGGTCAGAGGCAGATGCTGATGACATCACAAAGGAAGCACCTCTGGGGGCGCCTGGGTGGCTCAGTCGTTAAGCGTCTGCCTTCGGCTCAGGTCATGATCCCAGGGTCCTGGGACCGAGCCCCACATCGGGCTCCCTGCTCCGCGGGAAGCCTGCTTCTCCCTCTCCCACTCCGCCTGCTTGTACTCCCTCTCTCTCGCTGTGTCTCTCTCTGTCAAATTAATAAATAAAATCTTTAAAAAACAAAACAAAAACAAAACAAAGGAAGCACCTCTGTTGTGCTGGAAGTCTGAAGGCATTTGAAAGGGAGGGTTCTCCCATACAGAATTGAGACAACCTTGAGCATGACCAGACAGATCTGAGTGTTAGAAGCCTGTGCAGCTTCACCTCAATTCTGTCTTGAGTCTGGCTGACGACCTGCAGGGTTACGTTGATAAGAGTACTTGAATCTTGGGGCACCTGGGTGGCTCAGTCGTTAAGTCGTCTGCCTTCGGCTCAGGTCATGATCCCAGGGTCCTGGGATCGAGCCCCGCATCGGGCTCCCGGCTCCGCGGGAAGCCTGCTCCTCCCTCTCCCACTCCTCCTGCTTGTGTTCCCTCTCTCGCTGTCTCTCTCTCTGTCAAATAAATAAATAAAATCTTAAAAAAAAAAAAAGAATACATGAGTCTTCATGTTGATATTACATTAAGGCTAAAGCCCCCCCACCCTAGGTGGATCCTCACAGGGCAGAGATTTGGCTTTCCTATTGGATTTTTTCTGGGCTACAGAGAGAGGACCCCCTCTTCATTGCCAGGCTTTTTAAATAACATTTTAAAAAAAGATTTTTTATTCATTTATTTGAGAGAGAGAGATCACTAATAGAGGGGAAGGGTAGAGGGAGAAGCAGACCCCCCACTGAGCAGGGCACCCGATGCGGGGCTCAGGACCCTGAGATCATGACCTGAGTGGAAGGCGGATGCTTAACCAACTAAGCCACCCAGGCACCCCCATTGCCAGGCTCTTGAAATCAACTCTGTTGTATCATTCCACTGGGAATTGGCATCTGTTTCAGTAATAAGCCCCTTTTTTTTGTTTGGTTTATAGTCTTTATTAATTTCATGAAATACAATACCCATACAAAAATGTATATATACATAATATAAATGAGCACTATAATGAATAATCATAAAGCAAAGTTCTGTAACCACTACCCAAGTCAAGAAATAGGACATTATTAGCAGACATTTCCCTGTGTTGTTTCCCAGTCATACCCCTTCCTCCTTCATCAGACCGCCATCTAGAGATAACCCTGTCCTGATCTTAATGGTAATCTTGTCTTCCTTTTCTTTACACTTTTACCATCTGCAATCAGTATAGTTTGGTTTGGTCTGTTTTTTGAAGTGAACATTAATGGAATCAGAGTCTCTATATACTTTACATTGGGCTTCTCTTACTCAACGTATTTTTAAGATCCATCCATGTCTTAGCATGCAGTTGTAGTTTACTCCTTATTATTTCTGTAATGGTATGCACTAAACTCTCACCTTTGGTTGACATTCTGTCTCTATGCAAGCAGAAAGTAAAGGGTAACACAGAGTTGTAAACTGCCTGGCTGAGTTTTGAAGGATTACCCCAACACAAATACACAATCCATCTTCAAAGACTAGGAGATGTTTTTTCTGTTGTTGTTCCAGATGTTTAAATAAATCTCTATCAAATCAGTAGCTGACCACAAATCTAATGGAATAGACTTCAGTGGCCACATACAACAAAAAATACAGATTTTGCAAAATTAGTTCAGAAAAGACATTAGGCAAACAATTTCTACAACAAGCAACAACAACAAACCTTGGAGAGAGAAAGACCATAATTTCCAGGGCTGCCACATTATAATATTCAAAACGTCTAGTTTTCAACAAAAAATATGAGGCATGAAAAGAAACAAAAAAGTATGGCTCATAGACAAGAAAAGATGTGATTAATAGAAATTGTTGCTGAGGAAGCCCAGATGTGGGACTTCCTTAAAAAGATTTTAAGTCAACCGTTAAAATATGCTCAAAGAGTTAAAGGAAACCATGAGAATGATGTCTTGCCAAATAAAGAAATAGAAATTATAAAAAAGAGAAAAAGGAAATAATAATAAAGAACCAAATAGGAATTCTGGAGTTGAAAAGTACAATAACTGAAATGAAAAATTCACCAGACAGGCTTAACAGCAGATTTGAGCAGACAAAAGAAGAAATCAGCAAACCTAAAGATAGGTCAACTGAGATTATCCAGTCTGGGTAGAATAAAGAAAAAAAGAATAAAGAAAAATGAATAGACCCTAAGAGACCTGTAGGACACAATCAAGAATACCAATATTGAAAATAACTCAAAAATATATAGTAATAAAAATGACAAAGGAATTAAAATGATACACTAGAAAATAAGTATCTATTTAACACAAAAAATGGTAATAGATAAAATAAACAAAAATAGCATAAGGCATATAAAAGACAAATAGCAAAGTGATAGAAATATGTCCTATCTTTTCAGCAGTTACTTCAAATATAAGTGAATTAAACTCTCCAATCAAAAGGCAGAGACTGAAAGAATGAATTAAAAAGAAATATACAAGTATAAGCTCACAAGAGATGCACTTTAGATCCCAAAACACAAATACGTTCAAATTAAAAGGATGAAAAAAGACATTCCACACAAACAAGTAACCAAAGAGAGCGGGAGTGGCTATACTAATATCAGAAAAAATAGACTTTAAGACAAAATTGTTACAAGAGACAAAGAATGACACTATATAATAATGAAAATAGAAATAATATATAAAAATATATAATAATAATTATATAAAAAGGTCACTCTATCAAGAAGGTATAAAAACTGTAAACATATATGCACTCAGCAACAGAGTCCCCAAAATATATGAAGCAAAACTGACAAGATTGGAGGAAATAAACAGTTTGACAATAATACCAATTTTGATAATGGATACAACAACTAGATACAGATCAGCAAAGATACAGTAGACTTGAACAACACTGTGAATGAACTGGACCTAAGAAACAACTATGGAACACTTCCCCCAACAACAGCACATTCTTCTCAAGTTCACATGCAACATTCTCCAGTATAGACCATAAGTTAGGCCACAAAACAAGTCTCAATAAGTTTAAAAATATTGAAGTTATGCAAAATATGCTCTCTGACCACAATGGAATAAAATTAGAAATCAATAACAGAAAGAAATCTGGAAAACTCAAAAACATGGAAATTAAACAATACAACCTTAAATAACCAATGGGTCAAATAAGAAATCTTAAGGGAAATTGAAAAATATTTTTGAGATGAATAAAAATGAAAATACAACTACTACAATTGATGTGGTGAAAGCAGTGCTCAGAGGGAAATTTATACATGTAAATGCCTCCACTAAAAAAGAACAAAGATCCCTAACCAATAACCTGTACTTCCAACTTAAGAAACCAGAAAAAGAAGAGCAAACTAAATGCAAAGAAAGTAGAAAGACGGAAACAATAAAGATTGGAGTGGAGATAAATGAAATAGAGAGTAGAAAAACAACAAAGAATCAACAAAACCAAAAGTTGGTACTTAAAAAAGATCAGCAAAATTGACAACTATTTAGCTAGACTGAACAGAGGGAGAGAGAGGAGACTCAAATTATTTTTTTAAAGATCTTATTTATTTGTTTGAGAGAGAGAGAGAGACAGAGATAGTGAGAGAGAGAGCATGAAAGGGGAGGAGAGGGAGAAGCAGACTTTCCGCAGATCAGGGAGCCTGATGTGGGGCTCGATCCCAGGACCCTGGGATCATGACCTGAGCCTAAGGCAGATGCTTAACTGACTGAGCCACCCAGGCGCTCCAAAATCTCTTCATCTCTATACTCTAAATCCCCTTCATTTTTTTTAAAAGATTTTATTTATTTGACAGAGAGAAAGAGAGAGAGAACAAGCAGGAGGAGCGGCAAGCAGAGGGAGAGGGAGAAGCAGACTCCCCACTGAGCAGGGAGCCCGATGTGTGACTTGATCCCAGGACCCTGAGATCATGACCTGAGCTGAAGGCAGATGCTTAACTCCTGAGCCACCCAGGAGCCCCTTAAATTGTTAAAATAAAAAAAAATTGGGGACATTACTACTGACCCTACAGAAATAAAGAAGGACGATAAGAGAATATTATGAGCAAATATATGCCAACAAACTAGGCAATTTAGATGAAATGGATAAATTCCTAGACATACAATCTATCAAAACTGACTCAAGAAGAAGTAGAAAACATGAATTGACTGGTAATGAGTAAAGAGATTGAATCAGTAATCAAAAAACTTCCAACAGAAAAGGGAACCCTTGTGTATTGTCGGTAGGATAGTAAACTAGTACAGCCATTGTGGAAAACAGTATGGAGGATCCTCAAAAAATTAAAAATAGAGCTACCATATGATCCAGCAATTCCACTTCTGGGAATATATCCAAAGTAAATGAAAACACTAACTTGAAAAGATATCTGCACTCCCATGTTCATAGCAGCATTGTTTATGGTAGCTAAGACATGGAAACAACCTAAGTGTCCATTGACGAATGGATAAAGACATCGTGGCACACACACACTCACACTCACACACATACACATGTACACACACACACATTGGAATATTATTCAGATGTAAAAATGAGGAAATCCTGCCATTTGCAACAAACTGGAGGAAACTTGAAGGCATTCTGCTAGGTGAAGTAAATCAGACAGGGAAAGACAAGTCGTATATGATTTCACTTATCTGTGGAATCTAAAAAATAAAACAAATGAATAAACAAATGAACAAAAAGCAGAAACAGACCCATAAATAGAACAAACTGATGATTGCCAGAAGGAAGAGTGAGGGGTGGGGAGATGAGCAAAATGGGTAAAGGGGAGTGGGAGATACATGCTTCTAGTTATGGAATGAGTAAGTCATGGGAATAGAAGGTATTGGGAATATAGGCAACAGTACTGTGATAGTCTGTCTGGTGAGAGGTGGCAGCTACGCTGGTCATGAGCCCAGCATAACGAATAGACTTGTTGAATCACTGTGTTGTACACCTGCAATGAATATAACATTATATGTCGACTTTACTTCAATTTTTAAAAAGTGTACAATTTGGGGGGAAGCTTAGGTGGCTCAGTTGGTTAAGTGTCTGCCTTCAGCTCAGGTCATGATCTGGGGGTCCTGGAATCGAGCCCCATGTCAGGTGCCCTGTTCAGCAGGGAGTCTGCGTCTCCCTCTCTCTCTGCCCCTCCCCCTCTCTCTGCCCCTCCCCTTCCCGCTCATGCTCTCTCTCTCAAATAAAAAAGTAAAATAAAATAAAATAATTTTTTAATCTATGAAAGCACTGAAATAAGATATTTGGGCATAGAAGATCCGGGTCTAGATTTTGGCTCCCTGGCACTGCGTCTCCTGTCCTTCAGAGATGCATCCTTGATTCTACTCTCTGTTTCCTGAAGCAGCTAGAGGGGCTCCTGTGACGGAGGCAGGGACAGAAGCAGAAGACGCCCATTTGTGGAGTCTGGTGCCTCGAGGCTGCCACTACCTGCTTTCTAGTATATTTTACTCCTGACTTTATCACCAGCATATTATTAGTGTGCAAGAAAATATGGCCAACACGCAAGTGTTTTTATGCTTCAGCCACAGGATGCTTTCCCTCAGATTTCATTTCCTCTTTGGCTGAGCAATGCTTACTACTCTTAGCTCTGTTCACCTCATCCTTTCAGATGCTCCCAGAAATCTTCCCTTTCTTCTGTGTCTCACGGTCTGATGAGCTGGAGAACCAACCAGCTCCCTCCCTGCCCCGGCGATTCCCTCACGAACCTAGCCAAGGCACATGATGGTAGCTAACCTGTTAGACTTGAGCCATGTGAACTTGTTTAATCCTCATGACGACCCTACATGGTAGATCCTTTTGTTATAGTTCTCATTTGATCTTTGAAATATCTCAGGTAAGGGAGATATTACTGTTCTCATCTAGAACAATTTATGGCTGAAGAACCTGAGGTTCAGTAATTTGGCCAAGGTCACCCAAGCAGAAGGGGGCTCAGCCAACACTGGACTGGTTTTTCTCTCTAGACTGTGTTTCCTGTGGATGGTCAGGAGGACTGTCTGGGCAACCTGTAGAATAATGAGAAACAATAAATCATGGTTGATTTAAGCCACTGGGTTTTTGGTGGTTGGTTGCACAGCAATGTTTAAAACAGATGCTTAGATTGTAGATGAATGTTTTCTCCATATTTACAATATGGTGTTAAGTGAAAAAAGCAGGTTATAAAACAATACATACAACATGATTTCACTGTTGTAAAAAAAAAAAAAAAGGCACTTAATCCGAATCTGTTCAGTTCCTGATCTGGGGAGTGTGGAAGGATGCTCATATGCCCAACAGGATGTTGATTACCCCAGATCCTATTGCCTGGGCGATGATGATTGAAGCCTGAAGGTGGGGATGGGAGGATAACGGGGTGGTGGGGCGTCCCTCACTTGGAAGAGAGGTGGAAATCTCTGCCACGTATGGCACTCCCCGGGGCGTCTACAGGCTCCAGAACCAGCCCTTCGACTCCAACCAGCGTCTCTGCTGCTCCCTCCTTTCTACCAGCGGATGAGGATGGTCAGAGCACTCAGTCCCGGGTGGGACCAGCTACCTAATCTTCAGGACCAGTGAAAAATGAAAACGAGTGGCTCCTGGTTCAAAAATTATGAAGAATTTCAAGACAGCGAGCATTCAGCCAAGCATGGGGTGCTTCTGGTCCTGGGGCTCTGTGGGACTGCTCTGGTCAAATGACCCCAGGCTAGGGCTGGAGTGCTCCGGTTTCCCTCCTACCTTCTGGGAGTGCAGGGAGGCTGCTAGAGATTACTCCCGGAGTGGGGTGCCTGTGGTGGAGGACTGGCACCCCAAGCCGCAGCTGGGTAGGAGACGCAAGACAGACTGGGGGGCAGGGGAGAGGGACTGCGTGTCTCCATGTGGCCGAGCAAGGGTACAGGAGTTTCCTGTGGGGGGCGCAGCTGGGGAGGAATTCCAGTGGTGGGCCTCCGGGGCTAGAGTTGACTGGATATATTGGAAAGAGTCTAGGCAGAAGAAGCTCTCCCCAGAGGACTCTACTACACCCCACTTGGAAGCCTGCCCCAGGAAGCACCGATCACCAGGGAGTGTTGGCCAAGAAAACAAGACCGGTGGCTGGCTCCCTCCAGCTCTCACCAGCCCCTTATCACACCCCAACCTCAAACCCTGGAGGTGAAAGCATTCTGAGGGAAGAGAAGCCCCCACTGTTAGCCTTGCTTGGCACTGGGGTCCGGGGAGAAGAATCACCCTAGATTTGTGTATGATGTTTAATTCTTAAATTGGACTGGATTAACCTGGGTTTTTTTTTTTTTTTTTTTAACCTGGGTTTTTAATAATAAAAAAACAACAGGAAATCTGATCAGAAAACTAGGAGTCTGACTGGAATATTGTTCAGAGCCAGAAAAGATGTGACAAAGCATGTTTAAGGCTGTGGTTAGAGACAAAGCAAACACATTTCCTGTTTGGATCCTGTCAGATTCAGGCTTTTCCAGAAACCAGGTCCACATGAATATGTCTGGAAGGGTGTAGAGCCGGGTATTAGACAACAGTTGGGTCTGGAGGTTTTTGTACTAAGACAAAAAATGACTTTCAATGGAAGCAGGCCCTCTGAGCCAGACCCTGCTACTTACAGGCAGCCCCCCTACCCCCCAGGGGCCCAGCACCCAGCCGGCTCTGGGGGAAGGAGTCCATCCTTAGCCTCCTCACCTCACCTGTGTGCACCCCTCTGGACCCAGGGCTCCAGCTTCATTCATTTCTGTCCCCCACAGTGTGGGACAAGTCTCATAAAAATCTGTTAACATCAAAACACCACATCAGAGGCAGGAAGGCTTCTATCTTCTGTGAGGGCGTGATTTACAGGTAACGGGCCAGGGAGCAGGTGCAGGATGAGGAGGGGAAATGGTGATGAGCAAGTAGGGTGACCAACTTGTCCTTGGGACTGTCCCTTGTCCTGGGCCATCCAGGATGGTTAGTCGCCCTAGGGAGCAGGGTCGGGGTTGAATGCAGGAGAGGGCTGGTGGAAATGGGGTGAGGACAGAGGGAGGGGTGGAGAAATGGCAGCTGAGGAACAGGGGCCTCGGGAGCTGCCTTTCCTTTGTCTTCTTGGCTTTTATATCTTGTGGGGAACAAAGCCTCTCTCTGCTGGGAGGGGCTCCTTTTCCTTAAGCTGGGAGGGTGTGTGTGTGTGTGTGTGTGTGTGTGTGTGTGTGTGCGCGCGCTGAGCGCTTGCACCATGCTAGAGCTCTGGCTCTCTCTCTCCCTGTCTTTCTCTCTCTCTCCCTTTCTCTCTCAGCAGGCCTGCCCCCTCCTCCGAAGCTCCAGTGGGAATGACTCAGCAAGAAAGCCAGGCCTGCTCCTCCGTCTGGCTCTAGTGCAGCTGCTGGGCCCCCACCCAGGGCTCCCTGCCCCCTGCTTCTCCTCCCTGTGGCACCCAGGGCATGAATCTCCCTGACCCCAGTCACCAGGGCAGGGACTTCCCAGGCTGAGGCCCCTGCCATCTAGCTTGGTGGCCTTGAGGAGCGGCGCTGGGCAGCCCCCTGCGGGGCACCCGGCCCCTCCTCACCCCATTCCTACGCTTTCCCCCCAGGAGCTAACGTTTTTGGCTCCCTGAGCTGGGTGCTATGCTAGACGCTCAGCACGCACATTTTCATTTTATCCCCACATGGTGAGGTCGCTGTGCTGATTGTTGTCACCTATGGATTCAGGAAGTGAGGTACAAGAGGCTGGGTCCCTCCTTCATACCCAGTTCTGAAGGACACACACGCCCACGTGGGCTAAAGTGTGCGGGCAGGCACTCACAGAGAACTGTACCCCGGAGGTAACAGGGTACAGCACCCCTGGCGGGCTCAGTTGGAAGAGCGTGCGACTCGTGCGACTCTTGATCTCAGGGTTGTGAGTTTGAGCCCCACATTGGGTATAGAGATTACTTAAATAAATCGATATTTAGAAAAAAACAAAGACCTGTAGGTAACAGCTGAAAACAATCCGTGCTTACCCAGTAGGGCACATCAGATAAATCATGGTGCACCTGCCCCCATTACAAAGCCTAGGTGAGGGGTGCCTGGGTGGCTCAGTCGGCTGGGCGTCTGACTCTTGGTTTCCACTCGGGTAGTGATCTTGGAGCAGTGGGATGGAGCCCCCACGGGCTCCTTGCTCAGCCGGGAGTCCGCATCTCTCCCTCTCTCTCTGCTCCTCCCCCTGCTGGTGCTCTCTCTCTCAAATAAATAAATCTTTAAAACAAATAAAAATAAAAAATGAAAAGGTTGGGGTGCTGTGTGTGTCCATGAACATGAACAATCACCGGGTACAGCAACCGGGCTGGGAGAGGGTGTTGGCCATCTTAGCAGCTTGGAGGGCTGGTAGACAGATGCACCCAGCCCTGCTGATAGCCCGAGTGATGCACTTGGACAAGCGGAAAATAAAGCAGAGCACACAGCCGTGTGCCCGTGGCCACCGTGTGCGTGTGTGCGTGCGTGTGCACGTGTGTGTGCGTGTGCATGTGTGTGTGCACCCTTAGATAGAGGCTCTCACCTGCAGACCAGCTCTGGAAGGAGACACGGGATGTGGTGACAATCGCCATCCCCGGGGAGGGGAACAAGAGCTTGGGAGCAGTGGGGAGGAAGAAGACTTTCACTTACTGCACCCATGTATGGTTCCAATTTCATAGATTGCCCCTGAAGATGAGAAACCACTGTTTAAAAACTACAACACAGTGTGCAAAAGCAAACTTGGTATCTGTCTGCCTTCAGAGCTCAGAGTGTACTGCCTTAGAGGAATTTAAACTAATAGTGCGTGCATGTGTGTGCATGTGTGTGTGTTCCGTGTGTCTGTGACTCTTTGAGTACATGCATGCTTGTGTGCATGAGTGAGAGAGGGTTTGTCCGTGCGAGTAGGGGTATGCAGAGAAACTGTCAGAACTTCCAGGGCTTGGGGCTGGCTCTGTCAGTGGAGCATGGGACTCGATCTCAGAGTTGTGAGTTTGGGCCCCATGTTGGGTGTAGAAATTACTTAAAAATAAAATCTTAAAATAAAGCAAACAAACAAACAAAACAAACAAACAAAAAAGAACATCCAGCTCCTGGTCCCCAAGTCTGGCTTCCAGGATGTGGGCTGGGATGGCCTTTACCCCCTCACTGCCTCTCCCCCCCACCCCGGGGTGCTGCATGAACTGTGTGGATAGGGAAACAGGCTGCTCAGACAGGCCTCCAGGTGCCAGACTCTGCAGAGATATCTCTGGCAGAGGGGAGAGGGCACCCTCCTTTTTAGATCCTTCTGGAAAGTTCCAGGCACATCCCTGATCCAGCAGCCTGAGATGTAGAGAGGGAGGATGACAGGCCAGGGGAGGAGCAGGTTGCTGAATGCAGGGGGTAGGTGGCCTCCTTTGCTGAGTGGAGGGGGGATTTTTCTGCGCCTGGAGAGACTGGAGAGCGGGCAGAGCCAATGTCCCTGGAGATCAGGGATCAGGGCGTGGGGCAGCTGCCCCGGGGAGTGGGACCAGAGGGGCAAAGGGAGAAGGCGGAGGTGAACCACAGCAATGTGTGTCCGGGGACCACCCACGCCACAGGCCAGGTACAGGGCTTACTGCCAACATTCCTGGCAGGGTTGTATTTCCTCTCCTTGCTTGAAACATGTCCCTGAAAAGCTGGTGGAGACAGTCAGGACTCTTGTCCCCAGTCTCCTCCGCCATCTGACAGCCTGCTTAAAATTCCGCCATCGGAACCCTACCTGGGATATATAACTCATGGAGATGCCGTGGCTTGAGAGTCAGAGAGCTGGTTTCAGGCCCGGGGCTGCCACCTGCGGGCTGGCTGGCCAGTGCTGATGCCCAGCAGCCCTCGGGCTCAGAGGTTTGATCTGTCAAATGGGGATGAGGTGCCTAAGGCGCAGGGCTGGCATGAAGATGCAGGGAAAACCGTGTTAACGTCCGATCCCTCACCCCTCTCCCTGGGGTGTCTGAGGGCTTGAGATCCCCTCTTACAGGAAGAGGTAATGAACAGGCAAATGAGTATTTCAAAAGGGTGGGAGGAGACAACAAGGTGGGACCAAGGAGCCTCAGCCCCCAAAGAAGTGTCTGCTAAGCAAGAGAGAGAATGCGGTGGCGGGTCAGGAAAACACATTTAGCAGCATTCTAGAAACCTCTGCCCAACTCACCAAGGCAACCACCACTGCTCCTGCCTGTGCATAGCCGCTGTCACAGGGCCTCCCCCTCATGGCTCCCCACACCTTCACTTCAGCCAGATTCCACCCTAGAAAGGGATTGAGGGGGCAGTGCTGGATGCCTGGGAGGGTTTGTCTCAGGGGTGAGGAAAGGGATGCCAAAGCTGAACCTGCAGGAACAGGACTGAGCCGCTGAGAGCTGGGGGGTTTGCAGTACTGAATGTTGTCAACAATGATAATTACAACGAAATACAAAGGTTCCTTACACACAGGGAGGAAATGACATCCTTATTGTCTTTGCATTAGTCTTGCTCTGTGATCTTATGGTTATTGAGCTATTGTCTTGCTTAATTTATGCCACAGAGATTGCTTGGTGGAGGCACCTCCTGTAGGCAGGAGATGGTACTTCACAGGCAAGAAATGCTAGAGAATTCTTAGGGTTTCTCAATAACCGTTTTCTTCTTTCCCCCTTTAGGAATTGGACACATCTGAAATAAAGACCATTTCCTAGCCTTCTTTGCATCTAGATATGATCATGTGACTGAGTTCTAACCAATGGGAGATAAATGGAAATATCATGAATAACTTCCAGGGAATGTTCTTAGGCAGTTGTCTTTCCTAATTTCCACTGGTGGAATGTTGACTAGATGGCTGGAGCTTGAGAAGGCATTTTGGACCATGAAGTAGAAGCTGCATGCTAAGAATGGTGGGAAAGGTTATAGAGGGGGCCTGGGGCCTGATATCATAAAGGGTTTTGCCAGCCCTAAAATGCCACCTCCACCATGAGGATGAGGACTACACCTGACAGATGACAGAACAGGGTACTGGGAAGAGCTTGAGTCCTTCCTAACACTGTACCGTGTTAGCTCTGGACTGCCTGCCTCTAGACTTCATCCATATGTGAGGGCAATGCATATGTCTCATTTAAGCTATTGCTACTTTGGGTTTCTTGTCTCTTCACAACCAAACCAAATTGAAGTGAAACTCAGAGTGAATTTGTTTGCTTCCTCAACCTTGCCCCAGTATGAGCAGGGCAGAGAAGACCCAGCTAAGCCTCTCTTGGTCTGGACCTTGGAGGCCATTTATCGTGGTTGGGGCCAAAGTCATATCTACAGTGTCCAGTCATGAAGTGGCCTAGGAACTAGAAAGGGAGAGAATGAGCAAGGATTCTTTCTTCTTGGAGGCCCAGAGGAATGGGATAGGGCCTGATGACTCAGAAACAAGATGGCAACTATGCTCATTTTATTGCCCCCCATGAGACCGTAAGTGAGTAGAAGGTAGAGACTGGCTCAGAGCCCAGCACATAGTAGATGCTCAATAAATATTTGTTCACTGGCTGACTGACTGTACTGTACTAAGGAATTTGGAGTGGAGACTGAAGTGGCCAAAGTCCCTGAAGGGGGATGGAGTGGTGGTGGAGACCAGGAGAGAGATCCCTGAGGAGAAGGTGACTGGAGGAATGTGTGACAAAACTGGAGGCCTGTGGTCCACAGCACAGCCCTGCCCCAATAGAGCAGCAGATCCTTCCAGGGTCATTGGGGAGAGTCCTGCATTTTATGAATGCAGGATACTTCTGGGCAGAGGTGTTTACAGCTAGTGAGGCCCGGCCATGTTCAGGGTAGCCTTTGTTCCTCACAACCTCAAGGGCAGGGATATTACCGCACTCTTTGTAGAAGAGAAAACGAGGTCCCAGAACTGCAAGGTCACTGGCCCAAGATCACTCTCTAGGAGACGCGGGAGCTGGGACTTGAACCCAGGGCTTCCAGTCACAAACAGTACCTTCTTTGGAGCAGAGGATGCAGGTGGGGATTTCTGACTCTAATGTTTCTTTCCCCTAAGTTCTCAGGCCAACACTAAGGCCTTGGGTGTGGTTTATAAAACCGTGAATTGAAGAGGAGGTGGGACAAGGCTGGAACAGGGTGTCAGGCAACTTCTCAGCAGACTGGAGGGCTGGCAGACAGATGCACCCAGCGCCGCAGATAGTCCAAACAGTGCATTTGCACAAATAGAAAAAAAAAGTGCTCTTAACTTAAGATACTTTACTGCCATCTGCTGGAGAAATGTCACAACAACCATACAAATCTATGTTGACCGAAGTGTGAAAAACGATGCCCTGGAATTGTAAAGTGCAGAACCTGAACAACTGCACAGGGCAGCCCTAGATGTATCTTCTCTTGCCCAAGAGAATGAAAAATATGGAGTCCCTGCTACCATGATAGTTCAAGTTCTGCCCTCTTCTTTCTTGCTTGGGGGTCCCTGGTTCAAATAATCAATAGTGGTCTGCCTCCCACAGGTTCTCCACCCAGACTCCTTTCTATTCTGCTAGTCTATGCACATGTCCTGAACATATACCCCTAGGCCAGCTTCCATGCTGGGCACTGTGGGTACCTAGTCTCTGCCCTTCCACAGCTCACGGTCCAACGGAGGACAATCAACCAAGCTGTTCAAACTTGGTGTGATATGGTGGTAAAAGGACAGGTGTTGATCGGACTTGGAGGCTTAGGGAAGGTTTCCTGGAGAAAGTGACAGCTATGCGAGGCCTGAAGGATGAGTACAGTAAGGCGGGCAGAGGGGCAGGAAGTGTGTTCCAGGTGGGGCCACAGCCCGTGCAAAGGTCTGAAGGCTCAGTGAGTGTGTAGCCTACAAGGCTTTGGGGGAATCCTGGCGCATCCCCGATGGGGACTTGGAGTTCCAGGAGTCCCCAGATTCTGCCCAGGGCAGGCTCCCTGTACAGGTGGGCACTGGAGACAGTGAGTCGGGTGCTGGCTTCTGACTGAGGTGACAATGGGGCGGAGACTTTACTCACTCAATCTTAAAACTGCTGACAAAGAATGATTATTGTGCCCACACTCTATGGCTTAAGCTGAGGCTCAGAGAGGCTAAGTAACTTGCTCAAGGTCACATAACTGGAGAGTGACTGAGTCACATTGGACCCCGATCCGTGTGACTCTGGGATCTGGCAGCAATGCCCCAGGAGCTGTGTGTGTCTCTGCTGACGGATGCCAGGGAGAAGAGCAGCCCAGCTCCTTCCTCACCGGCTCTAGGCATTCAGGTCTCACCTCCCCAGTTCCAGATGTGGAAAAGAGAAGGAGGGAGGGGCAGGTCCTCACAGGAGAGGACAACACTCCACGGCCACCACCCACACAGCCCAGGCTAGAAGGTCGGTGCCCAGCACCTTCCCCAGGCCGTCTACCCTCGCGTGCCCCCCTCAACTCAGGCACAGTGCATTCTCCCCCTGCCTGCTCATGTCACAGAATCCTGTGGGGTTCTGCAGGCTCCTTGTTTCTTTCTCAAGGCTTCAGACTCGTATAAGGGTACAGAAATGTATTGAAGTATGTTTTCCTGTCTGGGTGTGCATCTCTCCTGGACTATTTGGGTCCTTCGCCATTTACTAACGGTGACCTCTGGAACATTTTCCTAAGCCTCTGGCTCCGCTCCAGTAAGATGTGGACGATATCTCACCAGGCAGTTTGAGACCTATATGAGATCACGTATATCAAGTCCCTGGCATGTGATCACTATTTACCCCGTTCCCCGTAGTGGTCAGCTGTCACCTGCTGATGAGCGGGTGATGGAGGACTCAGTGGCCAACAATCTTGACCTGCTCCTGGCGCTGTTAGAGTCTGTTATTACACACACACACACACACACACACGTGTGCACCAGGCAGAGGGACAGCTCACTCTGGGAAGGCAGAGGCTCTGACAACAGCGACCAAGAAGCAATGGACACGAATGCACGTAAAGCACCTAACACAGAGCTGAGCCCCAAGCAGAGGAGGGCTCCGTAAGCACTGCCTTTCGCCTTTCTTCCACCTTCAAGCCCTGGCTGGAAATGGATGCAGCCCAGGAGGACGTGGGGGCCCCTCTAGCTCACCCCACGTTGAACAGTTGGGAGTAACAGGGATTGGACCTTACGGGTTTCATTTACCTGCAAGAGAAGGCTTTCAGGCTATTCCTTGGCCAGGCCTCTGAAAACTTCCATTAGGGCCTGGAGCAGGGCCACCCAACCCTTGAGCTTCAGTTTCCTTATCTGTAAATTTAGGCCAGTAATATTTACTTTGCATCATCATTGTGAGGATTAAAATGCAAGAAGTACCTAAATTGTCTACCGCGATTCCAGAAAGAAGATAAACACAAAACAAATTATAGCTGCAATCACAAGGATGGGACCCAGAAGGGTTTGGAGCTCTCTGAGGGATGCTAGTCTCAACCACCCAACTGCCAACCATTGTGGGAGGTTGCAAATGTGAGTGCCATAGCTGATGAGGAGCCAGGATACAATCTCTCCCTACTCCACTCCTCTCGTGGGAGGGAAGCTGGTACAAACTTTTAGGAGGGTAGTTTGGCAATAGGAATCTTTTTGACCCAGCCACTCTCCTACTAGGATTTCAGCCAAGGAAATAATCACAGAGCCCCACGGAGTTGTTTGTGCTAGGACATTGCAATGTTGCTAATAATAGGGAGAAATTGGAAATAATCTAAAATTAGAGATGCACTCATATACACTTTGGCTGAATGCCAGGTGGCCAAGTGTTAAGATCAGTATTCAGCTGAAGTCTAGGCCAATGTCTACTATCACCTTCATGGAGCAAATGTTTTTGATAAAGGAATACATCTAAAATTGTAATTGAGATTATTCCTGATGATAATTTCATTGTTAATGAATTGCATTGTTGGTGCTGAGCAATGTAACATGGCAGATACAGGAACAACACTCTCTTAGCCCCGGCAGTGGCTGGCTTGCTCCTGGACTATATAATATGCACGTTTGTGTTAACAAATCAATGCTTCCTTTTGATTGATGATGGTGGAGGAGCGTGATCCTCACTTTTTCCGATAATATTTTCTTCTCTTTATATTCTTTTCCATGTTGGGTCAAATATGATTCACCATGGATATTGTTACATATGATAGAGATTTTCTTCCTCATGAAACTGGGAGGTTGATTGACATCCAGTTTATCTTTACAAGATGAATCGTAAAGATATTCACAATTGGGCTTTTTTATTAAAGCCTTATGGTCTAAAAAGAATAAAGTAACTAAAAAACTGACATTTTTAAAGATTATTTTGTTTAGCGTTACTGAATGCTAGCATCCCAAACAATTCTACAAAGATCAGAACTCTGATATAATCTTATTTCTATCATTCTGCTTCATATTATTATTTTAATGTTTTATTGTTGTTGCCTCAAAAAGTATTTTCTAAAAGTATCTGGCTGACATGCTTCTCAATATTTGCGTTAGTTTCCAGGACACCTGCGTAGTTCAGTCAGTTAAGCATCTGCCTTCGGCTCAGGTCATGATCCCAGGGTCCTGGGATAGAGCCCCACATCGGGCTCCCTGCTCAGCAGGAAGCCTGCTTCTCCCTCTGCCTGCCACTCCCCCTGCTTGTATGCGTGCACACGCTCTCTCTCTCTCTCTCTGACAAATAAATAAATAAATAAATAAATAAATAAATAAATAAATAAATAAAATCTTTTAAAAATTTTGTATTAGTTTTCAATGTTTCCTTCTATATTTTAACACTTGAAAACTCTTAATTATTTCTGTACACTAAAGGAAAAATATTTATAACTATCCTGAGTGATATAGCATTTTACTCTTATAATAATAAATATACATTTAAGCTTTAACTGGTTGATAGAATTTCAACAAATAAAGCATGAGAGAAGATATTCATTACAAGCTACATTTAGAAGGTTATCTACATTTGAAAGTGATTCTTTTTTTTTCTTTTTTTAAGATTTTATTTATTCATCATTTGAGAGAGCGAGAATGAGAGAGAGAGAGAGAGAGCACATGAGAGGGGGGAGGATCAGAGGGAGAAGCAGACTCCCCGCCGAGCAGGGAGCCCGATGCGGGACTCGATCCCGGGACTCCAGGATCATGACCTGAGCCGAAGGCAGTCGCTTAACCAACTGAGCCACCCAGGCGCCCTTGAAAGTGATTCTTAACAGTAAATCCAGATAACATGCCATGTGTGTATCACAGAGGTTATTATGCTTGTTGGATGTGAAGATTATGTAACATGGTCACAGAATCCTGGATCATACACATGTCCAGGGAACCCAGAAATGACAATGAAGTCTGAACTAGCTATTCAGTCTTTCAAAGACCAAGGCTGAAGATGAAGCTGAAGGGTATATTTTGATCAGACATTAAGGTCAAAGCCAAATTTTGGTGTATCCTTAGTAAACTGTATCCTTTCTGTAAGAGAAACAATCAAGCTGGCCATTAAAAATGACATTGGGGGCGCCTGGATGGCTCAGTTGGTTTGGTGACTCTTGTTTTCGGCTCAGATCATGATCTCATGGGTCATGAGATCAAGCCTGTGTCAGGCTCCATGCTCAGCTGGGAGTCTGCTTGAGTCTCTCCCTCTGCCCCTCCCCGCTCTCTCTCTCTCTCTCTCTCAAATAAATAAATAAATCTTTTTAAAAAATGATGCTGGGGAAATGAATTTATCAACATGGGAGGATTGTCTTATATTGCAGAATTTTAAATGCTGGTTATAAAAGAGGATGAAGATGTGAGCCCAAATTGATAATTAAAAGGACAAAGTCTGAATGAATAGAAGATTGAAAGACACATACAAAATATTAACGATTATTATCTCTGGGTTTAGGATCAAAGGGTTTCTGCTTTATTTTTCATTACAATTTAAAATTTTCATATAAAAGTGTTACTCGTATGGTTTTTCAAAATGAAAAATATCTGTGATGTAATGAGCACTAAGAATTATATAAGACTGATGAATCACTGAACTCTACCTCTGAAACTAATAATACGCTACATATTAAATAATTGAATTTAAATTTTAAAAAAGCATATTTTTAAAATAAAATAAAAAAATATTTAAAGTGTGTCTTTTCTGTCTCCCCTTTCTGTTGCATCCAGGGCCAGATGTCAAGCTTGCTGAGCTGGCCAGATGGCCTGGGACACTGACCACGGCTGCTTATGGTGCTCACTGCCCATGTTCATTTGAGGTCAAGGCTCTGTCAGGTGGGAGCTGCTTTTTCTGGGCCCGTTTCTGTGAGGAGAAATGCCTAAAGGAAGACACAGGTCAGTGGGAGGGTGGGAAAAGGCAGGGGTAGTAGCCCCATTTGACCAATGAGGAACCAGAATCTTAAAGAGACCAGGAAAACTCTTGCTTCTGTCCTGAGATTTGAGGGCTGGGTAACTTGATCTGTCTGAACTTTTCCATAGTAGAAGAAACGATGCCACTCTTGGCCCCCAAGTTAATTTTCCCTTTCCTCTTTATTAATACAACCCACAAATTTTAACTGGTTGCATAGGTACCTGTAGCTAGGTGTGGCCACATGACTAAGTTCTGACTAATGAGAGGTAAGTGGAGGTGTTGTGTGCAACTTCCAGGAAATGTCCTTAAAGAGAGGGGTATGCCCTTTCTCTTTTTCTCCTTCTTGCTGGCTGGAATATGGACATGATGACTGGGACAGGAGCAACCATTCTGGGCCATGAGGCAACATGCTCAGGATGATGGGACAACAAAACAGAAAGACTCTGGGTCCCAGAATGGTTATCAGTTTTACATGGGTCCCATGTAATCATAACACTTCCATACCAGCCCTGGACTGGCTCCCTTAAACTTCATTAAGAGTTAAGTGAGAGTGAAGTAAACTTCCATCTTGGTTTAAACCCATGTTTAATTAATTAAGATTAGGTGCACTAGCTATCACTTATTTAATACTTACTATGCCAGCCACTATTCTAAGTGCTTTACAGATGTTATCTGGTTTAATCTATATAGCAACCCTATGAGGTGGGAATTATAATTAATCCCATTTTACAGATCAGGAACCTGAGGCACAGAAAAGTCAACTGACTTGCTCAAGGTTGCACAGGTGACTGGTGGAACTGAAATCTGAACCTAGATCATCCAACCCCAGAGCCTGTCCTCTCACTGCTCTTCAGGACCCTCTCCTTTGGCTCCCTTTTATCTGGTCCCATCTGACACTTCCATCCCCTAATGCACACTTGTTTATATTAACTCTATTCTCCATCCTACCCCATTCCTGATCTCCAGCAAAAAGCCCATTCTCTCTATACCCTGTTTCACTGAGAAAAGATTTTGACTGGCTAATTCATGCTAAAGTGTAAGAGATCAACCTCAGCATAATATGTTACTTTGCCATAAGGAAAACAGGCTCTTTATTTCTATGTCAGCATGAGGGTTTAGGTGTGAGAGACAGAAGGAACCACATTGGGTGAGACTTGGGCATTGGAATCATGTGACCTGGATTTTATTTCTGCTGCCAGCATGCTTTGCAATCTTGGCCAATCTCATAACCATTCTGAGCCTCTACTTCTCCCTCTACAAAGTCAGACTTTCATTAGACAGAGCTGTTGTAAAGATTTACTGAGTTAACCAATGCAAAGGCACCTGGCCCCCTATCAGCCTGACACATAAGGAATGTCAGTAAACACGAATCTTTATTAGTTGAATTCTGTTTATCCATTGCTTCCTATAGCCTCTTCTTCAAAGGTCAGATATTGAGGTATAATTTACATATAGTAAGATCCACTCTTTTGAGAGATACAGTTCTATAAATTTTGACAAGCCTATAGTCCTGTAACTATCACCACAATCAAGGTATAGATTTTTTACAGCCCGAATAGTTCCCTCATGCTCTTTGTCCCCCAGACTGTCTCTCTTTTTTTTTTTTTAAGATTTTATTTATTTGAGAGAGAGAGAATGAGAGACAGAGAGCATGAGAGGGAGGAGGGTCAGAGGGAGAAGCAGACTCCCTGCCGAGCAGGGAGCCCGATGCGGGACTCGATCCCGGGACTCCAGGATCATGACCCGAGCCGAAGGCAGTCGCTTAACCAACTGAGCCACCCAGGCGCCCCCCCAGACTGTCTCTTATTTATTCTAATATTTATTGAGGGCCTATTGTGTGCCAGGCTCTGTGCTGGGTCTAAGCTACAGAAACAAAGCTGGTGGGCAAGTTCCTGTCCTTGGGGGGTTTATAGTCTATCTGATGAAAAGAAACAATAAACAAGTAAACAAACATACAAACAAGATCATCATGGAGGCAGTCCGTGCTATGCTGCAAGCAAGCAAGATCATTTGGTGGCCAGGAAACTGTTTCAGTAGAAAGGACAGGTGCTATTGAGTTGGCATCTTTGTCATGTAAAACTGATAACAAAATGCAAATTAGCTAAAATGCCCATTTGATGGGCAGAGAATTTGAGGCTCAGAGAAGCTAAAGGATGTGCTCAAGGTCACACAGCAAGTAAATGGGAAAACAAGGATTCAGGCCAAGGCCAGCAGACACTGAAAGCTCACATCAAAAGCTCTTGCTTTTTTTTTTCCCAGTCACACCACACTGCCTCTCTCCTGGGCCCTGGGCCATGTCTGCTTGGAGCACTGGGGGAGATGGAGGCAGGGGGCTCAGGGCTGTGAGGTCTGGGCTGCCTGCTATTCTGTGACCACTGTAACACACCCAACAATCTTACAAGCAGCCAAGGGCACTGCAGTGGCTCTCCTGGTCCCACCTCCCTCCTCCTCTAATTGAGATGTCAACCTTCTGCCTCATTCCCTCCCATCCTGGACACCTGGCCTCACAGCGCTCTCAGCAGAGACAGCTGATTTCCCCCTGCGCCCCTGAGCGCCCTCCAGCATGAAGACATAAAGTGAGGTCATAGCAGACAGATGAGTGTGCACTCCGTCAGCCCCTCTTCTTTTCTTTCCGCTCCTTTTTTCCCATCTTCTTCCCTCTGGCCTCTGCCTCCCTCCTCCCCCCTCCCCCCCCCCCCCCCGCCACCCATGCCCCCTCTTTCTCCCTCCCTCTGCCTCCTGCAGGCTTTGAGACCAAAGGGCCAATTAATCTTGCTGCCACCACCTTGGCTAAGCTGCACACTGGTCCACAGGCAGAGACATCCCTACCAGGACTGCCGGCTTGGCCCTGGAAACCATGGCTAATTGGTAAAAGCTCACATTTGTTTTTCCACAGCCTGAACACTCCAAAGGAGGTTCTGCCAAGCCAAGCCAAGAATTCCATTCTTCTGCATCAATCACCAGGGAGACTGCTGGGGTTACCTGTCACCCAGAGGGTGACATTCAGACCTGCTGTTCCTACCTTGACATGTGGGTTTTGCTGATGAGCATCACGGCTCCCAATTCCATACACACTCTGCACCACCACACACAGCAGAATGCTCGAGAGCACCTGATTAATGTGCTGCAGGCTTGTTTTATTCATGTAATTTTACATAAATATCTCATATAAACATCATGCAGGTCTTTTATCCTGAGGGAGTATGTTATATACCTGCTTCCTTTATGCAAGTGAGATGTTCCAGAAAGTTAAGTATCAATGAGATTCTCCCATGTTAAGTCACATTTTTAATCGAACGTAGGCAAGGCTTGCAAATTAACATGCAGCAAATCTCTGAACTCAGTTTCCTTACAAGAAAAATAGGTTTAATAATTTTTGTCCCAGCTAGCTTACAGGGCTGTTGAGAGACTTGTCAAATAAAATTTTAATTTTGTGGAGTTATTTCGTAAGCTGCAAAGCACTTTATTACATCAAAGTAATGTTGTTGTTGTTAAAATGAAGACGTAGTTGGCCAAGTACATTACCACCTCCAAATAGAGGTTCTGTTATTCCATGTATTTGGGTTGCTAAGACAAAGATTATACTTATATGTTTTTTGGATCCAGGCAGGCCGGGATGGCATCTCACTAAGCCTTCTGAGACTTGGGGAGCGCTTTGTGGTTGTCCCTGGCTATGACTTGCTATCTGCAGCAAAGAGCATCCTGTCTGAGGATGTCTATTAAAATCTTAATTTCAGGGCACCAGTTAACCTTGAGACCCCAGTTTATCTTCACCCTGATCAATATGAAATAATAAGAGTATGAGAATGAAGGAAAATCCCCAGAGCCTCCTTTGTTGGGGCCCCTTGCATCTTGGAATGTTCTCCATCCTAAACAGCTGGGAATTGTAGGGTGAGATAGACATGTTGGGGGGGGTGTTCCCCACCCAAGGGAGAAGCTGCTTGCTGCACAGAGTTCCTCTCTTGGTACACAACATTTTGAGGCAAAATTGAAAGATTGCCACTTGGGAGGGAATTTATTTTATTCAAATAATAGCACCAAATAGCAAGATGTAAGACACGTATTTCTGGGAAAGTGCTCCCCAGCAATCAGATGCCTGTCTGTGTTTGCTGTTCCCTTGGGACTGCCTGCAGGTACAGTCCCAGCTTAACTATATGAATATATGACAAGGGCAATGGGAGTGTAGTTTCTAAATTATTTTCTGATGCTGTTTATGGAGGATGAGACTGTAGTTGGGGTGGGTAGTGGCAGGATGCAAGATCAGTGGTGACTATGTCCTTATCATACATTTCAAAGACCTTGGGACATGGCTTTGCCTCTCAGAGAGAGACCAGTATCAACTCATCAGTCCATACGCTTGTACTCAGTGACTCTGCTGGGCAAATCATCCTGTTAGGAGATATGGAAGAGACCCCAAAATATTTCCAACATAGACCAGGAGCTCTCACTTTGGCTGGAAAGGCAAGATGTTCTTGTGGGGTAAAGATAAGGGCCCAGAAGTGAGCTAGGAGGAGGAAGAAGCTAACACTGTCCCATCCCCTGCCCGGACAGAGGTGCTTAAATTACATTATCCCATGTGATCATCATCACTAAGAGGTAACATCTTCGTCCCATTATAGGGGTGAGAAGACTGAGAGCGGAGAGGTTACATGACCTGCTCCAGGTCCCACAGCTGGTAAATAGCAATGAAGTGTTCGTTCTTAGTCTGCTTAATTCTGAAGGGTCCAGAATCGAGGTGAAGTTTTCAAATTGACCTCCCTATCGATTTTGTCAGGGATAAGCACCAATTTTAGAAAAACAAAATAACATTTGGCTGCCCTTCCTCTTACTCCATTCACTAAGTGGGGGGGGGGGCACTGAGGAAACCCTCGCTCTAGCTCCGAAGCTTTAATATCCTTTCCTGTTGATAGACTATATTTCTATGTAAGTAATTGTTCTTATCCATTTGCGTTTCCACAGCCAGACTCTTTCCTGGCTGAATACTCCCTTCCCCCACTGCCATCTTCCTACGTGCATTTAGCTTCTCTCTCTCACCCTCCCCTCACACTCACACACAGACACACACACACACACACACGCACGCTCACGCGCGTGCGCACACATCCAGATGCACACCTTCCCACCACACACCCATACGCAAAATAAAATTAGAAATACTGCCCGACTCTCAAGGTATTTAGGGAATGGAGATCTTCGATCAATATAGCCCAAATCAAGCACTCCAGGCTCCCTCCCTCCCCAGCCAGTGCTGGAGGCCAGCAGAGGGCCCAGACAGCCATGATCTTGACACAAAGCAGCTCTAAAGGGGAAAAGGCCATTTGAGCATCCCTGTGTCTGCCCTGTAGCCGCTTGGAGTCACAGAGATACCGGATTCTCAGAAACCAACCTTTCGCAAGCTATTCCTTTGCTTACATGTAAGATCCTTTGAGAACATGGAAAGCTTTCCCATCCCCCCTTTTATTTGGGTGTACACTGATAAAATACCGAGAAAACAATGTCTGATGGTTCGAAACTATAGGCTGAGCTGCTAAGCATATGGTCCTCACGTTAAGGGATTGCCCTTGTTTTAATCAACCAGTTGAGAAAGCAATAAACATTTATTATGTTAGCCTTCACCCGGAGGAGTGGAATAGGTGGGACGAGTGAGCTCTGACAGCCCAGGAAACTGAGGCAGTGGTGGCACCATTATTCCTGTCTCTAAAGCTTTCTCTGCTCCGTCCCCATCCCCACTGACACACACTGGCCAAGTGTCCCCGCCCTCTTGGTGCCCCTCAGTACCCACCTCAGAATAGAGGAGTCAGGAAGGGGAAGGACTGGAACGGGGAGGTGGGGGTGGGGGTGGGGGTCCAGGCAGGAGCTTCTGGTTCAAACTCTGTCTCTGGATCAATTCTTCTGCAGAGGCGCCTGGGTGGCTTGGTTAAGCGTCTGCCTTGGGCTCAGGCCATGATCCCAGGGTCCTGGGATCGAGCCCCGCATCGGGCTCCCTGCTCAGCAAGGAGCCTGCTTCTCCCTCTGCCTGCTGTTCCCCTGCTTGTACTCATGCTCTCTCTCTGTGTGTCAAATAAATAAATAAAATCTTTAATAAATAAATAAATAAATAAATAAATAAATTCTTCTGTCCTCTCTTCTCCCAAATCAGAGCTCCCCCTGGATCTCAGGGTGATTCAAGTTGTATAGAGGCTGAAAGCATGTGCATTAGTTCGAATCCAGGCTCTGTCACTTCCCCGTTGTATGACCTTGGCCATGTGACTTAGGTTCTCTGTGCCTCAACCTCCTCATCCATACAATGGGGATGATTAAACTTCTGCTGAGAGGGTTAACAAAGCTGTCTTATACTAAAGGCTTAGCACAGTGCCTGGTACATAACAAGAGCCCAGGAAATAGTGTCAATAATTATGAACTAATACTCAAATAGTGCTTACCATGGGCAGGCCCTGTTTAAGGGCTTTACATATATTGTCATAAAATTCTTACATCTCTGTTTTACAGATGAGGACACTGGAACCTGAAGATCACACAGCAGTGAATGCTGGACATTGAGACCCAGGCAGACAGGCTCCAGAGTTGGGGCTCTCAACCCCTGTGTGCATAACGTCCTTGATCTTTCTGGGTGTTGCCACTGGCAAGCTGAGCTCTCAACCCCCCAGGCTTCCCTCCTTCCAAGAGAGTGGGGAGCTGGGAGGGTGTCAGCCACAGCGAGGAGGGAGGGAGCAGATGATGGCTAAGACATCCACATCAGCGCTGAATCCAGATCCCCCAGCTGGAATCGGTGGCTGAAGTCAGGCAGGGCGCCCCAGCCGGCTCCAGGGGAAAGGAGGGGGCAAGTCCACGATGCTGAGAGGGGTGGCCAGAGCGCCGCCCCCAGGAGGGGAGGGAAAGGTGGCGGGGTTGAGGGGTGCCCAGCTGCCATCCCCGCCGCCGCCTGGCCCCCACTCGCTGGCGCCCAAGTGGGAGGAAGGCAGCTGCCCGCTCCCTCCTCCCCACATCCCCGCTACCTGACCAGTTCCCCGAAGCGAGGCGTGCGGAGGCTGCGAGCCAGCGGGGCCGAGCGCACAACTTTGCAGCCTCGGGGAGGGCGAGAGCCGGCGTCCAGGGCTCCTCTTGTCCGCGACCTGAGCTCGGTGAGTTCATTTCCTCACCCCTCTGCGGCGGCGCGGGGGGCTGCTTCCCCGGCGTCCAGGAGGCGGTGGCCGCGGAGCCGGCGGCCGCGCGCGCCGCCAGCCTCGCTAGGGCTCCCGGCTGCGCCGCCCTCCGCCGCGGGCGAGGCCGCCGCCGGTGCCGAGCGGACAGCTCCCCACGCCCCCCCGCAGCCCCGGCGGGCTCGGCGGTCTGCGGTCAGGTGCAGGGCCGGGCGGGGGTGGGGGGCGGCGGGCGCCTCGCCCGCCTGCCCGCCGAGCGCCCCTCGCTCCCCCAGCCCCTGCCCGCCTTCGGGCGCCGCGCCGCATCTGGAGGCTGCTCCTTCGCCCCCCTGGCGACCGGCGTGGGGAAGACACTTGCTTCGCCCGAGACCCGAGCCGAGGGCTCTCTGGGGTGGGCAGCGCCGCCGCAGCCCCCGGGAGCGCCCTGTCGGGCGCGGTGCCGAGCCCCCAGCGACCACCCCCCGGCGTGCTCTGGGCTGAGCCCCCGCCGCGGAGAGAGGCTCGTGCTCCCTTTAGCGGCCGCAGATCCCCGGGGGCACTGGCACCTGCAAAGGGGACTCCAAGGTGATCAGTCGCCCAGTCCGGACGGGACAGCCTGGACCGAGGCCTCGTGACATTCGCCCATCCTGGGTGCAGCCGCCTTCCCAGAACTTTTTTTGCGCCTAGGGCTCGCCGACTCCTTAGCCCCTGGAAAAGTTCTCTCGGGCGCCAGGAATCCTATTTCCCGGTGGCTTCCGAAGCTGGGCAGGAACCAGGGCTTTAGGGGGCAGGGTACAGTGGGGATGCGGTGGGGGTGCTCGGCAGCCGGGGTAGATCCGCGGAAAGCCTGGCAAGCGTCCGCTCCTTCGCGCAGGGCGGGCTTGTTGGCAACGAAAGGGTTTCGGCGCCATCGGGGTTGTTTGGGTTTCTCCCTCCAGGAGGATGGGGGGAGGGCGCGAAGGGGGGATTTTAATTTCATCGCTTCAAATGAAAACGCTCTTTGCAAAGAATTAGCCAGGGCAGCCAGCGACGGAGAGATGGGCTGACCAGGACCGGCTGATACAGGTATTTCGGCGGCGCCCCCCACCTCACCCGGTGCCTGAGCGCCTGTGTGAATGTATTGATTGTTTTAATAGATTTTTTTTTTAAGCCAGGTGGCAGCGGCTGCGTGTGTGATACACAGATATATACATACACAAACACAGATACCCAGGCGCACACAGATTACACGTACAGAGTCATACACAAGGAACACCCCCCCACACACACGTACTCACCACACACACACACACACACACACACACACACACACAGATCTCCGACCTCCAAGCACACATACCTCCCAAGAGCCTTGGGTTATGGGTGTGGTCCCTGAGTATTGCCCAAGACTGGGTGGGGGTGGAGTGGGTCAGAGGGTGAGAGAAAAGGAGGTGAAGCAGGACTTCCAATAGGTCATTTCTTTCTGGCCCACTCCAAATCCTTTGCTTTCTCCTCCAAGGGGGTCTGAAGGAGAAATCCCAAACCTGGGCTGGCTTCCACTGCCATAAAGGAGCGGAGCCCAAGCCCCATGCCCCTCATGCCCTCCAGGCAGCGAATAAGCCCTGCCCTCGCCCTCCTTGGGCCTGACCCCAGGGCTCCAGGGCCTCCAGGTCGCTCAGAAACCGAGGGAGCGGGCACCTGGAGATAGGGGCTGACCCGCAGAGGCCGTTTCCGTCTCGGGGTCTCACACCTGCTCCGTCCTGGCTTTGGGAAGAGAGGAGCGTGGGGAGCTTGGGTTTGGGCGGGGTGGAACTGACAGACTGCATCCCCCCGGACACCGCAGTGAGTCTTCCTCTCACCCTGGGCCCCTTAGGAATGTAATCGAGGATGCTGGCCCTGAGGCTGCTCAACGTGGTGGCCCCCGCCTACTTCCTGTGCATCTCCCTGGTGACCTTGGTGCTGCAGCTCTTCCTCTTCCTGCCCAGCATGCGCCAGGACCCCGCGGCTGCCCGGCTCTTCCCTCCCGCACTGCTCCACGGGGCGCTCTTCCTGTTCCTCTCCACCAATGCCCTGGGCAATTACGTCCTGGTCATCCAGAACTCCCCCGACGATCTGGACGCCTGCCAGGGGCCCTCGGCCAGGAGGGCCCCGTGCCCCCCGCCCAGCACCCACTTCTGTCGAGTGTGCGCCAGAGTCACCCTGAGGCATGACCATCACTGTTTCTTCACGGGCAACTGCATCGGCAGCAGGAACATGCGCAACTTCGTCCTGTTCTGCCTCTACACCTCCCTTGCCTGCCTCTACTCCATGGTGGCCGGCGTGGCCTACATCTCAGCAGCCCTTTCCACCTCCTTCGCCCACCCCTTGGCCTTCCTCACGCTCCTTCCCACCTCCATCAGCCAGTTCTTCTCCGGTGAGTGGGCCTTGGCCTGCAGGTTGGGCCCTACACAAGGACCGTCCACCCCCACCCCAAGTTTGCCAGATTTAGCAAATAAAAATACAGGATGCCCAGTTAACTCCTAATGTCAGATAAACAATGCATATAACACTTTTGTATAAGCATGTCCTAAATATTGCATGGGGCATACTTAAATTTTAAAAATTTTGTGATCGAGGCACCTGGGTGGCTCAGTAGGTTAAGCAGCGGACTCTTGGTTTGGCTCAGGTCACGATCTCAGGGTCGTGAGAGCAAGCCTCGCTTCCTGCTTCCTGCTCTGCGCTCAGCCTTGATGATCCTCTCCCTCTGCCACCCTCCCCCACCCAGTGTGCTCTCGCTAAAATAAATAATCTTTTTAAAAAATAAAAAGTAAATAAAAATTCTGTTATCTATCTGAAATTAAAATTAACTGGGCTTACTGTATTTTTCCCGGCCGCCTCCTTCTCCACTCCCCATCCTCATTCATCACCTCCTCCTTGCTTGCCACTAACCATTTGCACATACCATTTCCTGAGGATCCAGGCAATACACCTGCTCTGTGCCAGGCAGGCTGGGCGCTGACCATCCCTCCATGCAGTTTGTGAGGCACACCCATGCTGTGACCTTCGTCTGCCTGGACTCCAGTCCTGCTCACACATTCCCCCAGGGGTTTTGTCCTCCAAAGGTCTTGCCAACCAACCACAGTAAGACTGACCAGGGTGCCAGTCCAGCCCCAGCAGGAGGCTAAGCCCTGCCCTCCTGCCCACTATGTTGTTTGTCCCCACCAGCCTGAAGATGGCTTGGAGCAGGGGGCACCCTGGTTGGAGATGCAGCCATGTTTAATGGCTCCATTTCACATCATGGAGCTGTGGGCCTGGCGTGGGATGTGACCCTCCAGGGAGGCTCTTGCACTTGCAGGAGCCAGGCACGTGGGCCTTCCCACTGGCACTCAGCTGCACACCCGGTGGGGACTGTACTTTATATAGTGTGCCCCAGGGAAAGCTCCTTCTTGGTTCCTGGCCTAGAGGGACCTGGCTCCTGGTGGCAGTTCTTACCACTTTATCTGGCCTTGAAATTTGTCCCTACCTCATTTCCTTCCATTCCATCCCTACCCTGGCCTTTGACTCCAGCTGACTTGGATCTTACAGTTGGTAGAGTGCATGCATGTGTGCGAACGAGTGAGATTGTTATCTCCATCTCGCAGATGAAGACATTGAGGCTCAGATGGGGTTAAACGGCTTTCCCAGGATCTTACTACTACTGACCACCAGCCTTTGCCCCCCTTCCCCAGGTCTTGAAACAACCCCCAGCAGCACAGGGAATCCAGCACGTTTCTTTACCTAGTGATGTTTCAGGAACAAAGAACGACATTGCGGCTACTTCCATCGAGAGCCCAAGATTGTCTTGATGTGCCTGGGCTGGCCACTCACAAAAGTTCTGCTCCGCTCTGGGGGAAGCATCATTTTGGTCTTTGGTGGGGCTGCAACCTGCTCCTTCGCCGGAGTAGAACTGTTGTGCCATCGGACAGTGGGAATTCAGAGGCCCAGGAAGGCCCCAGCTGTAGGGTCGCCTTGAAGGCTGATGGCTGAGTTCGGCCCAGAACTCAGAGCTCTGGGGCCTTCTGGATCCTGGCATGGGCACAGGAGGCTGCTGGGACCAAAATAACCAGGCCGGGGGAGGGTAGGTGGGCGGGCTAGGGGGTGGAGTGTGAGCACAGGCAGGTGGAGGGATGAGGAGAGCCAAGAGAGCCTGATTACACTTTCTTTTCCAAGTAGCTTCATCACATCAGAATGAATGGTTCCAAAGGGAGGATCTTGAAATGGTTTGATTTGAGATAAGCCTGGGCTTGAGGCCTGTCCATATGTGCAAGGTTTGGGAGACAGGATAGAAAGGAAGAGGGGCTCTTGCTTTGATCTGGGGGGAGAAGAGAGCCAGTCAGCACCTACCTTGGGGCCCAGATCCCTGTTGCAGCAGAAGGATGAGTCCCACCCCCTCTTACCTCCTCCCCATCCCCACCAGGGAAAAGGAGGTCAAGATTTCTAATCTCCAACTCTCCCATCCCATCCATCTTCCTCCTTTGCTGACCTTTCTTCTTCCTCCGGGGCCAGCCCTCCTCACTCCCCACCCACACACGCACCTCACCTCTTCAGTTTCTTCCTTCCTGTCTCCTCTCCTTCTATTCTCAATCCAAAGGGTTGTGGGCACACCCTCTGTTGTCTGCCCAGGAGGGCAGGTAGATAGGAGGGAATGGGAAGGGACAAGCTGTTTCATGATGGAGCTGTCCCCAGCTGTGGTATTGCCCCGAGTCACGTCTGCCAGCAGAGCACAGCATGGCTGTGAGTGTGGGCCCGCAGCTCAGGCCAAGGAGGTGGGAGACTGGCCGGTTTGATTTTGGAAGTTGTCCTTTCTTTGGGCTTCAGGAGATTGAGTCACCTCTCTGAGTCTCATTCGTCTCATCTGGGAAATGGAGACGCCATCATCTGACCTGTGTCATGGCATTTGGATAAGTGTGCCAGCATGGCGGGTGCCACCAGAAAGTCCAGGAGAGGGAAAGGGGACTAACATTTGCTGAGCACCTATTATGTGCTACCCACCCTGCAGGTTTCACTTCATTCAATCCCCACAACGAGTCTAGGAGGTAAGTATTCTCATATCCATTTTAAAGGCTCAGGAACCCAAGGCTCAGCAAGGTTAAGTTGCTTCTTTTTCTTTTTCTTTTTTTAAGATTTTATTTATTTATTTGACAGAGAGAGAGAGAGGTAGCGAGAACAGGACCACAAGCAGGGCCAGAGGGAGAGGGAGAAGCAGGCTTCCCACTGAGCAGGGAGCCCGATGCGGGGCTTGATCCCAGGGCCCTCGGATCATGACCTGAGCCGAAGGCAGACACTAAACGACTGAATCACCCAGGCGCCCCAGTTAAGTTGCTTCTAAACCACAGAACTAGTGTGACTCCAACCCAAGATTTAGACTCAGGGCTGCCAGCCTCTAGAGCTCATACTCCATTCACTGCCCCACACGGCCTCTCTCGAGCTGCTTCTTGATGAATGAGCCACTTTGGGAGGGAGCAAGGTTCTTGTCCCTGGAGTCTATTAAAGATGCCGGATGATGATCTGTCAAAGGAGTTATAGATGCTTGGTAAGAAGGAGGGATGAAGAAAGATTGGATCGTGTGACCATTCAGACCCTTTAGGAAAATTCTGTGATTTTCTAAAAGAAGCAGAACTATTATTAAATAATTCAGAGGAGCTGAGGCAGCCAGGCTGAGCAACTTCAAACACTTCAAGAGAAAGCACGTCCCCAGAATAGCCTTTTGTAGCTGCTGCAAGGGGCCAGGAAAAGGCCACAAGGTCTTTTCCACATGTCTTGATTTAGTGCCAGAAAAAGCCTATGGAAAACAGCTTCCATCAGCCCAGGCTTATCCCTGAGGCTGAGTTACAAGGCAGGCCCTGCGCTTGACAGCTCTGATGTCTCACATCCCAGCTCGAGGGCCTTCTTTGTCAGCATTCCTAGAGCCCAGAGGGCACCATGGGCCCAGGATCCTTCATCCTGCACGTGGCTGCCTGAGCTAACCTGTGCCGACAGGAAGAAGTGGGTCAGAGGGATGGAACAGCCCTATGTAAGCCCTGTCCCACTGCCGCCCCCATGCCGACTGAGGGGCTGCTCAAAATGCCAGCTGGAGTGAGCTTTCCATCTCCCAGGCAGCTGGAATTATTTGTCCCCAACTTTGCAAGGAGAAACTGCTATCAAAACTCTGGGCTGAGGGCAAGAGGAGGCTGCTAATGAGCAAACCTGAATCCGGTCCACATCCTCCTGGCTGCTGAGTCCACTGCTGCTCAGGCTGGACAAGTTTTAAAAGCCCAGCCCTCAGGCGTCTGGAAATTGGGGACTGAGGAGACCAGGGAAGAGGTGGGCTGGAACTAGGGGATGCTGGAGAAGAATAATATGGTTGAGATTCGCAGAGCTGAATAGGTTGTAAGGTGGGGTCTCTGGAGTGGTTCATTCACCTCATTAGAAGGGGTGGTGGTGGGCTTGCCCTGCAGGGAGAGAGGGGCTGAGGAGGGCCTTTGAGTTCTCTCCTGGACCCACTGCCCTAGCTGCTGGGCAAGTCAAGCTAGGTGTCTCTACCATGGCTTTCAAGGCTGCAACCCATCCAGAACTCCAAGCCATGGAAGGAAGGAGAAAACTTGATGGTCTTAGGAGTTAAATGTGAGCCCTTCTTTGATGTAGTCTCCTCATCTGTGAATGACCCTCAGCAGGGAGCATTGCACTGAGTGTGAACCACAATGCTAGTCACTTTGTACACAATTTCCCTGAATCATGCAGGGATTACTGGAATCCTATGAAATCATTATTATTATACCCATTTTGCAGATGAGCAAACTGCAACTCAGAGAGTTTAAAAAACTTGACATGCTAGAGAGAGAGCTGGGAGATTCAAGGTAGCATGGACTAACCAACCCAGATCTGAACAAGAATGTGGGATCTCTTACTCAGGGGGTGTTTAAAACCAATAGTAGAGAGTGCTGGTTTGGAGGGGTTTGGAGAGGTCCTGCCCAAGGCAGGGAGCTGGACTGATGACCTTGGGGGCCTCTTTCAGCCTTAGTAAGCTCTGACTGACAGGACAGCTCTGGCCAAATGCCCTAGTGGCCACACTGTCCTCTTGTTAACATTAATGGCTGAATTATTCTCTAAGTCAATGCTCTGCACTGCCCTTGGAGCTTGTGATTTATTCTTCTTGATGACTAGGCCCTGTTCTCCATCATGCTGTCACTTTCCGGAGTCCTCCCAGCCAGTGTTCCCAGCTGCATAGGAAGATGGTGCTGCAGTCAAGGAGACTGCCCAGGAGCCAGCTCTCTCTCTAGCATCCTCAGCTCACCCCCCTCACCTCCTGAGAAAACATGTTCTCCCTGTTTCCAGACCACAAAGAGAAGGCAGAGAGAGACAGCATCTCTGACTCTGAGGAAATGTTAGCATCTAGGCACTGCCCAGAGAAGCTTCCTTTTCTTCTGCCCCACGTCCCCAGTTCTCTCCTCTCCCTTCAGGAGCCATCGGCACTAAGAAAAAGTTAGGTCAACTAGTTCATCCTTCCCCTCCCTCGCTGCGGCAGCCCTGAGATTACTACAAAATATAGCTTCAGTCTCATTAATCTCCCTCTCTCCCTGGCGGAAAGCGCCTGCATGGATCGCTTTTCCGGACGTGGCCTGGGTGTAAAGCGAGTCTGGTGTTTCCCGGCCCCCTGCAGGAGCTGTCCTCGGTTCTGAAATGTTCGTCATCCTCATGCTCTACCTCTGGTTTGCCATCGGCCTGGCCTGCGCGGGCTTCTGCTGCCATCAGCTGCTGTTGATCATCCGGGGACAGACCCGCCACCAGGTGCGGAAGGGGGTGGCGGTGAGGTCCCGGGCCTGGCGCAAGAACTTACAGGAGGTCTTCGGGAAGAGGTGGCTGCTGGGCCTGCTGGTCCCCATGTTCAACGTCGGAGGTGAGAGCTCCAAGCAGCGGGACAAGTAGCAAGCATTCCCATCATTTCTCTGTGTGTGCGTCTTGACTCCTCCTGAACATAAAACCATGGCACTCTTGTCTCCACCCATGACCCAATACAACCTTGAGCTGGTAAGGTCCTAGCATCCATTTCTGGGTCTGTGACCTAGAGAGAACTGTGTTGCTGGTGGATCATAGCAAGAAGGAAAAATGGCCACCTAGGCATTGCTAGGCTCCCGGGAGCCAGCCCACTGTTAGGAGGCCTTTGCTTTTGTTCCTTCCCCTTGGAGCCCCTGCTTCCCCCTCTGCCTGGTTCATCCACTCGCTCCCATATCTCATGTCATCACTGCTATCACCTAGGACTCTTTCTCTCAGACGCATGTTAGGAGTGGAGAATGGATTCTTCCTGTTGGTATGATACTCCCCAAGACGCAGAGGCTGGCAAAAATGTTTAAAATTACCGTGTGTAAGAGGTAGCCAAGTTGGCTCTGCCAACTGCTTGTGAGGTTGAGAAAGGAGGGGTGTGTTCTTATCCTCTATGTGCAATTGTGAGCAGTAGAAGGGAAACTCAGCAGCTTACTGCCCCATCCCCAAACTGCAAGGCCCTTTCTCTGGGAGACAGCAGCCAATGGCCAGGGATTTCCAGGTCCTGTCCTCTGTCCAGCTTGCCCCAGCTGGCCACCCCAACCCAGTCTGGGACCTGCCTGGATGTTTCTTTTCCCTGGCACTCTTCCAGCTTTCCCCGCCTTGATCTCCAGCCTCTGGGTCTTTGCTAGGTGCTGGGGAGGCAAGGAAGAAGGAAGAAGGAAAGAAGAAATACTGACAAATGAGAGAAGCATGTGACTGCATAACCATACAGAAGGGGATGTGTGTGTGTGTGAGTGTGTGTGTGTGAGAGAGAGGGAGGGAGAGATGGTGAGGAGTTTTGTTGTGAAATAGACAGAGAATGCCTAGGGGATGGGAAGAGAGAGGTCACACACAGGCTGGGCACTGGGATATTTGGGGAACGAGAATGAGGAGCAAGTGGGTCTTGGGAGGACCACTTGGGAGGAACAGGGCCTAGTTCATTTCTGAAGGACATTCTAGCAGCTAAAGCTGTTCAGTGTTTGAATGGCTGCCTGGGAAGGTAAAGAGTGCCCCACTGGAGGTATTCCAGCAGGGACTGGCCAGTCATCTGGCAGGCATGCTGTGGAAAGAATTTCTGCACAGGGTAAGCAAAGGGAAGATCCTTTCCCACCCCCAAGATTCTAGCATCCTCTTTGTGATTGCTGGTCCGGAGGCAAGAACTATAGAGATGCCTGTGAATTATTTGCTTTCATGAAGGGGGCAAGCAGCCGTGGAGGGGTCTGAAAATCATGATGCAAACTTTCAGGACCCTACCTAGCTACCAAGGAGGGAGTCTGTGGAGAGCCAGGACAACCTGGGTATTAGCTAGTTGAGGGGATTGGCATTTGAGGAAAGGGAATGGAGCAGTGTCAGGGGCAGATGGGGACAGTGGTGGGGGAGCTGGAAGGTCATGCTGTGCTCTGAGAGGTGAGATGGGGAGACTTGAAGCTTGGGAACGGGGGAGACCAGAATATGGGGGTGCAGTTGTGAGACCAGCCCTGCTTATCTAACTGGCTCTGGATCGGAGCACAGCTCTGTGTTCTGGGACCCAGAGGATCAAATCTCTGAGGCATGTTTTGGAGTATGGACAACACAACTGCCCCTTCTGACTGGATCCCAAGGTCAGTTTGCCATCCATGCAGACAGCAGGGCTGAAGCCCACATCCTACAGTGTCCAACTGGTGGCCACAGTGACCCCAAGCATTGCCACACAACACCCTGAGTTCTTGAGCAGAGTTTGGGAGGACTCTACCTTGGTCCTGCCTTCACGCCCCCTATAGGGCTAATGTAGAAATGGCACCCCTGGCTCATACTCCCTCCCATATTCATTCATTCATTCATTCATTCATTCATTCATTCATTCATGCATCCTACATATATTTATTGAGTGCCAACTATGTGCCAAGTCTCTTCCAGGCACTGGTATACAATGATGAACAAGACACACTTGTGATGAGCACTGGGTGTTATATGTAAGTGATGAATCACTAAATTTTACTCCTGAAACTAATATTACACTCTATGTTAACTAGCTGGAATTTAAATAAAAACTAGAAACAAACAAACAAACAATGATGAACAAGACAACAAGATCTCTGCCATCAGGGGCATCTTGTCACTGCCCCCATGCACTGACTCCCACACCTTGAAAAATGGTTACTCTGCCATCTTGGTGTCAGCAGGACAGGTCATTTGGAAGGGAAGGATATTTACAGAGAAGGCCGAAGAGGAGCCCAGGCTGACTGGATGGAAGAGTCACTGGGGAGCATCTTCACCCCTGGTTCTGTCCATACTTAAACAGTGGGATTGGAAAGGACGGGAAGAGAGGCCCTGGGCAGTCCAGGCCTTGGCTCTCTCCCAACTCCAGAGCTCAAGCTTGGAAGCTAGCCATGCCATTCCCAGCCTCCTGGAGGCTTGGCACTGTGAGGCTTGACATGGGGAAAGGAAATAAAAGGGAGACCTGCAGGGTTTGACTCCTGGCAGACTGGTCAGTGGGTGGTGATGGTGGGGAGGTTGCCAGGTGTGGGACTGGAGTAGCATTTGTACACATGGCCCTGTATTGTTGATGAAGAACATCAATAAAATATGTGGTGTTGAATTGGATTTGATGCAATTGCCCGGGCCCTGTGGCTGGTAGCAGGGCTGGCAAGGCTAGAAGGCACTGACGCAGTCCTAATAGCTGTTGAAATACTTAAGCTAAGTATTAAAAATACTTCTGTTCTAGTAAGTAAGTAACCATTGTCCAGACTCCCTGAGTAACTGCTCCTGCTGCCCCAGCTGCTCCAGCGACACCCCTCGAGCCCCTGGCTCACCTCAGAATCCAGTGATGAAAAGGGCAATGCCTGTTACCTGCATGGAACCCCCAGGATCCTACTCCAGCCCATCAGCCAGTGTCCTTTGTGACCCAGCAGGGTTGTGCTGTGTGGTTGGGAAATGTGTGGATCCTACCCCGGGGTTGGTAGCGGGTCTGTGTGCTGGGATCTGTGAACCCACGGGGAGCAGGGGTAGAATGTCTAACCTGGGAACTTTCTTCCACTTCCTTCCACTGCTCTTCCTCTCCCACCCCTTTCCAGGTCAGAGGACAGGTGGGGAGAGAATGAAGAGGAGAAGCCACTTGGTTCTCCATCACAGCCAGAGCTGACCACCCTTGAGGATCAGCCAGGCTCTCTGATCTCTCAGCCTCTACAACACTTGGAGACTTTGGGCTACCCAGTTCTGGGGGCAGCTGAGAGGGGGTTGGGCCCTGAAGGGAGGGAGTGGTCCCTGAGCGGGTGAATGAGCATGACATCTGATGCATCCTAAAAACAAACAGGCCTAGACTAATGGAGGACATAACTACAAAGTGCTAGTTCCGCTTGGGCTGGTGAAGAACCTTCGGCCAAAGCCAGTGTTGTATATGGGTCTGCATTCCCTGGATACATGCCAATGAGCAACCAAGAGGGCAGACCTTAGGTATGCTGGCCAGTGGGTGGGGGATTGGAAGAGGTGGGAGGTGGGGGGGAGGGGATGAATGGAGGTGTGGCTAATCTTCAGCACATTCTAGAGCATGGGCTGTCTACACTCCACAGGGCAGACACTCTGGCTTTTCACCATTGTATCCTGAATGCCTAGCAGGGGCAAGGCACATAGTAGGTGCTCAGTAAATATTGACCAAATGAGTGCTTAGATTTTGTGCTCATTTGCCCACTCCATATCTCTTCTGTTCTGTGCACACTGTGGGGCTGGAAGAGAGATGCGACAACACTGTCCTCCAGGGGTTCACATCCTGGAGAGGTTCCTGGGAGACCCCAGAGGAGGAAGAGAGCCCATCCCAGCTGTAGGGACCAGGGAGCTTCCATGTGAACTGCAGAGGCTGGAGGGGTGGATGACAGTTGAGCAGGCAGAGATGGACAAGGGGGGCTTTCCAGAAAAAGGGAACAGGCCTGGAGCCTTGGAGTGATCATGGGATGGTGAGCATAGGGGACACCACAGAGAGGCAGAGGCAGTTAAATCTAGGAGTTGGGACCTGAGCAGAAGGGGCTTTGAATCCAACTAAGAGATCTGGAGTGAAGTTGATAGGGGAACAATTGCAGGTTGTGAACAAGCGAGCTACATGATTAGAACTGGATTTCAGAAAATGGGGTTTTGGTGGGTAGACTGGAACGGGGGAGCACCCAAGAGGAGGCATTTGTTATGAGCTGAGGGTGACATAACCAGGGTCTGGGTGGGAATACTGGCTGTGGGCCGGTAAGGAAGGGAAGTGTCAGAGCCACTTCACGGACACGGAGCATGACTTGGAGGGGTCCAGGGGGAGAAGGCCTGAGATGATCCTGAAGGTTGAGACAGGATGGTCAAGGTGACCTCAAAGGAAAGGCCATCAGGAGCACTGGAGTGGGGAGAAGAGCATGACCCTGGGGTTCGGGGTAACTGGGATCACTAGCCTCTCTCAGTGGCCCATTGGTTGGCAATTGATGGTATCACTTTTAACTAACTACTCTGTAACCTCGAGTTGGAGGAAGAGAATCGGGGCAATCTGCACATCATGCCATGCAGCATGACCTTCTGGCTGCCAAAGCTGGGAGAAATCATCTGCCTGTGGCAATAGGGGTCACAAGTCCTTGAGGAGACCTGAGACCCCCATCTGCTATAATGAAGAAGCCAGTCTATAGGTCCCAGCAGCCATCTTTTAGTCAATCTCCTTTCCCAAGAACATGGTTGTCTTGTCACTCCACGTCCTTGTCACTCCATGCACACATGCTATGCAGGATACTATAGTCAGTATCCTGCAACTGGCCTCATTGCTCCCCTCATCTCCCTCCTCTGGGCATGGCCTCCAGGCTGCTGGGGAGGCAGCTCCTTCTGCTGGGGAGAAAAGAAGGGGCTGCTCAGGGAGCTAGGATACGTTGCTCCTGCCTTATCTGAGATGCTTTAGAAATGAGGCAGAACCTTGGACCTCATCACCAACCAGGATGAGCCTGTTGGTGGGGTGGGGGGCCTGGGGCAGCTCAGTTGCTCCTGTTGTTGGTTTCTGCTTCTGTCCTCATTCCTCTCTCTGTGGGAGGTGCTGGCCCAGCTCCTCCATTCATTCCTCATTCATTGATGCCCACTCCATGCCAGGCATGATACCAGGAACCAGGAATGCAAAGATGAACGAGACCTATTACCTGACCTTGGGGAGCTCATAGGGAAGAGGACCAATTGCAGACAGTTATGAGGGAGAAGGACAGGGTGCTGCAGAAGCAGAGCACTCACTTGGCGGGTAGGCTTCCCAGAGGGGGCATCGTCAAGGTCATACAGGATGAATACAAGTTGCCAGACAGGAAAGCAGGGCTGTAGGTGGGGGTGGAGGTGGGAGGGACTGTGCAGGGGCAGGGATGCCACGTGATTCCTGGGAATTGTGAGTCTCCATTTAGGAGTGATGGTGGCCTGAGTAAGCAACCTGCCATCACAGTTGGAGAAGAGGTTAGTCTTCAGGTCGTGTTCCCCATGGACCTGCCTCTTCCCTTTGATCCCTTTACAGGTTGTCCTGCTTGGAAGAGTTGAGCACAAACTGATGTCTAGTTTCTCTAATGATCAGCAGGGTCCTCTGGGTTGGAGATCAAAGGCAAAGGGTCACGTTCATTCCCCGGGGGTTCGGTCCCAAGCTGTTGGAGAACTCAACTGGGAATATCAGAGATCCCTGGGCTCAAAGAAGAGCCTCTGGGAAGAGCTCCCCATCACTCTTTCCTTCCCATACAACTTCAGCAAGTGGGTTAGAAGGAAGCTGTTTCTACCAAGATGACTATCAGGGGGCTCACTCAGGTGGGTGAGCTTTCATGATGCACAAGCTCTCATCCTGACTAGAGAGGCCGATGTTCCCTTCATGACCCTCTGCAACACCCTCTCTCCACACCACCATCTAGTGGCCCCCACAGGCCTCTTCCATCAGCCCTGACTGGTCCAGCCCCCAGGGAAATTTTCCCTCCCGCATGGGTTTTGTCTCCCATCTGAACCTTGGAGGGCCGAATGGCAATGGTGGAGTCCTCTGGTTTCCCCAGTACCTAGCAGATGGTATAGAGCAACCGACGCTATTGTTATTGTGTGAGTAATAATAAGTAATAATGACCAACATTTACTGAGCATTCACTACATGCCAGGCCCTTGTCATACACCCTTTACCTAGAGTAACGATTTATTACTCACAGCAACCCCTCCAGGTATGCTTTATTCATTACCCCTATTTTCCAGGTAAAGAAACTCAGGCCCAGAGAGGTCACATAAGTTGCCCAAAGCCTTGCAGCTGGTAAGTGCCAGAGCTGGGATTCGAACTCAGGCTGTCTGCTCCTGAGTTTATCCTTTTACCCCAGGCGCTAGACTGTCTTTGTATTGTGGACTATTGTGGACATCCAATAAATTCCCTGCTGACAAGTAACAGTCAAGTTTTCATTCATGAATTCATTGACTGATTCATTCATTCAACCTACGTATGGAGCACCAGTTATTCAAGAGGTGCTGGTGGATACAGAGAAAGGAACTAGGCACAGCCTCTGCCTTCACAGAGCTCACAGTCAGTTGCTTAGGGTGACTCTGTGCAAGAAAACAGACTGGCTTCAGGACCTTGAGAACCTTGAGGTGTATCTGGTCCCTCCCAGACCGATGATTACGGGCAAGTTGCCCGGATGAAGCAGCTTCTTCCAGAGGCTAATCGTGGATGTCTGAGGACAGTCCAGGCTAAGGACCCTGCTCTGGGTCTCGAGGATGATGTCTAGCCAGGGGAAAAAGACCTGAGCTATTTCTGGCTGCTGCCCGCCCCCACCCCCAGGCAGTGTCAGGGTGCCTGCAGGAGGGGACCAGACACTGCCAGGGGCTGAGCAGAGCCAGCACGTCTCCACATGCACCCCCTGGAGACCAGGGCAGGGGGGCCACCACAGACCCTAAAATGGAGCAGGCTCTGGGGAGGAAAGCATCTGCCAAAGCTCATCTATGACATTGGGAAAAGAGAGGCCTCCGGAAGGGCTGCAGGGATGGCTGGTGAAGCGGAATCCCATGTTAATGCCCCTCCCCCCATTTAGGGCAACATTAGCACAAAGCTCTGCAGGCAGGAAACAGGGCAGTGACCTGGAACCCTGAGTGGAGAGCCACAGAGAACGAGGCTCTGAGGCCTTCCAGGAAGGAGGCAGTCACATGTGTGGACTTTTTCCTGGAGTCCCTGTTCCCAAATGCCCCCTTCCTGGCCTGCTTGTGATGCCTGAAATCCCACCAGTAATATCTCCTTAAAAATAGCATTGGTCCCCCAAACTCCTCCTTTCAAATTCTGGGATTTGCTTGAGCTGCCTTCTTTCTCTGCCTGACAGCTAGGTGAGAACTGGCCCAGAAGGTCTGCATAGAGGATTTTAGATAGAGAGTAGGGGAGCATGGTTCCCCCCATACTCTGAGGGGAAGGGGGCCCTGCACCAGCAGTGGGAGGGGTGAAGGCCTGGGACACTTCTCCACAGCATGGGGCAGAACTGAGCAGGGGCTGCATCTCCCCATCCAGGAAGTGGCATCTTAGGTCACCACACCAAGGCCAGAGTGCCCGGTGGTCCTGCCACTGAGTCCCTGTCACCCTGGGCAAGTCACTGCCATCCTCAAACACTGGACTCACTCTTAGACTTAACCAAGAATTGGACACGCTTGACCTTCAATGGGGCACATTGTTTGAATGACCTCCAAAGGGACAAGCCACTCTATTTTGCCACAGACCCCACCCCTCCCCACTATACCACAGAGGGCTACCCCACACTCTTCCCTTGCCTGTTTGGCCCCTGGAGGGTTCTGGTTTTGTGATTCCTGAGAGGCTAAGCTTCAGAAGAGCCGAGTCTAGTCCCAACTATCCCCTACATAGGCCGTGTGACCTTCCGCAAGTCACTGGGCCGGCTGGCCAACCTGCTTAGCGTGCTGGGCTGTGGACAGTAGGGGAGAAGGCAGGAATAGTACTTAAGAGAGAAAGCGGTGAGAAGTAAGATTCGGAGTCTGAAGGACAAGGGGAGGTGAACTGACGTGAAGTGGACTTTGATGGATTCCCAGCCAGCAGAGGTCACCAGCAGCAGGGGAAGGGCTGTGCCTGCTTTTACTCAGGCTGCAAGGACGGCTCTCATGGTCCAGGAGGAAAGGGAGTCAGGAGACCCGAGAAGGGACGCCGGCAAGCGGGCGGCCGGGTGAGCGAGCATCGAGGTCCCTCCACCTGAGCGCCCCCAGCCCAGGCGGAGAATTCCCGCGCTCGTGCTGGGTAGTTTAATCAACAGAGGAGCAGGGGACAGGACAGGCGGCTCGCCGGAGAAAGGATTTAATTAGCAACGCTTTCAGGACAGAAAATTAAATTACAGGAAACAATGGTGCGCTCCGAGGAACACGAAACCCTTGAATCGATTCCCCGGGCCCCCGCGCGCGTCGGGACCCCCAGCGGGTGGGCCAGGGCTCCGCGTACAAGTCGCCGGGCGTCTCGGCACCCGCTGCAGTGGCTCGGCGCCGCCGGGAGGGGGCGCCGCCGGGCCGCACACCCGACTCTCCCGGCAAACCGAGCCCGGGACTGGACCGGCGGCTGGGTGACTTGCCTCGCCGAGCCACACAGGGCTTCGGAGAGCAAAAGGGTTAGATCTGGGCTCAGACTCGTGCTGCTAACGGTGATCTGACCCGAGACTCATCCAGGGACATGGAGTCAGGGAGTGCGAGGACAGGGCAGCCTTGTCCACATCCCGCCCCTTCCCCGGTGCCTCGATTCCTGGGAGGTTCTTAGCGCTCACGACCCCGCTCTCATCCCTGATGGCCCCGCATCCCCCCGCGGGCACGACCTTGGCACCGTGTTCCTCCACCCCACTGCCTCCCTATCACCTGGTGGTATTTTTATTTGTAACAATAGCAACCATTCTTGAGCTCCTGCTAGATCCAGGCGGGAGGTGAGTACTTGGCCAAGGGAAATTCGCTGAATCACGACCACAGGCCCAGATCTGCACACGGGGAAGCCGGACCTCAGAGAGGCCTAGGAAGTGGTCCAGGAACACACAGCTGGTAAGTCATGACACTGACATCACACCTCATGGGCCTGTGAGTTGTTCAGCAGCAGGGGAAACCGGTGTTTGATACCCAGCCCCTAGCGGGAAGCTTCCCTCCAGGGAGACACTCGGTAAGGATTTGTTGAATGAATGGTGGGCGTTTTCTTGTTTGCCAGAGGGGGTGCTGATCGCTGAGGCTTGAGGCGGAAATGAGACGTGTGCGTAAAACTCCTGGTGCCACGCGTGGACCACCGTGAGCATCAAGTAAACCCCGGTGCCAATGCTTCCCAGACTTCACCGTGTGCGGGGATCACCTGGGGATCCGGTGAACATGCAGACCCTAAATCAGCTGGGCCTGTGATTCTGCCTTCTGACGGGCTCCAGGGCGATGGCCACTCTAGGGATCACACTGCGGGCACCAGAAGCGAGCAGCGGGCCAGCTGAACTGGTCTGGGTCCATGGTCAGCCTTTCACTCTGTACTTACAGGTAGCTCCTGGCCGGCCTCCCGTGCCCTGCTACACCCAGCACAGAGCCCCTCCTTAGTACACACGCTGGTACACACGCTAGTCCCTCCTCCCCACCAGCCCCAGTGCCAACATCAGTCCGGGGATAGGGAGTCCCTGAGCAGTCCCAGCCTTGTCTGCACGTGTGCAATCACCTGAGGAGCTTTACGAATTACTGATGGGGGTGGGGGAGGGACAGGTCCTACCTCCCGGAGACTACTAGAATTCATCCGGGGCGTGGCCTGGGCATCTGGATTTTACAAGCTCCCCAGAGGCTGCCACTGTGCAGCTGAGGCAGAGGGCCACTGCGGGGGAAGTGCCTGAGGAGGGCAGTAGCGGGAGCCAGGGGGTTTGCCTGATGCAGGGGTGGAGCGTGGCCTGTAGGTGAGCCTGGAGGTTGAGTCACCTGCCGGGAGGCTGGGCGCTGGGCGGGGTGTGAGATTAAGGATCCTGGTGAGGGTGGGGCCGACAATCAATACCCAGATTCCTCTCTGGCTCCCCACCCCCTGGCTGTGTGGCCCTGAACAGGGGTGAGGCTTGGGACAGGCTGGGGAGAGCATGTTTGCCAAGTACTCTGCAGGGAGTGTACTTAAGGAGGGGCTCTGTGCTGGGTGCAGCAGGGCGGGGACGGCAGGCCTGGAGCTGGGCCGGTTTGCCCCTGCTGCCTGAAAGTACAAAGTGAAAGGCTGACCTTGAACCAGGGTGGCCCTGTCCTCACTCCTGGAACTTCATGTTTCCCCTGCAGTAACAATCTTATGACTACTGTTTCCCAAGCACCCGCCATGTGGGGCCACTGAGGTACTTCATACATCACGGCACAATAATCTTTGGGAGGAGAGAGTAACCTAACACAGGAGGACACAAAGCCCAGAGAGGTTATCTAACTTGCTAGGATCACACAGAAACCAACTGCATCCAGACCCAAAGCCATGATATTTACAACCCACCATGATGCCTCTAGTCATGCTTTGTCCTTCGCTGGCCCCTTGCTCTCAGCCCATCCAAGCTGCACCATATGCCAAGGCGGGGCTCAAATCTCAACTCGCCTAGAGTTTCTTTCCGGCGAGGCCGGGGAGAGCTCCTGGGCTCTGGTCTGTAGGGGGCCTCGGGCAGCAGGCCACACCCCCCGTACTGCTGCTTTCCCTGGGAGTCCCGTCTCCAGGCTCAGCTCTGAGGGCACCAGGGCCCGGCCCTCAGGCGTCTTTCTGTAGGCCCTGGGCCTTCCTAAGTGTTTGGTGCTGCTGGGGCCGGCACTAGGGTGAGGCAAGTGAGAAGCCTACCGTGCAGACCTTCAGAAGGCTGCAGCCGGCAGAATGCAGATGCGGGTGCTAGGGTGGGTGAGATCCAAAGTCTGCAAATATGGTGGCAGATGCTACCTAGACTCACCGTGGGGATCATTTCATAATGTATAAAAATGTCGAATCGCTATGATGGACACCTGAAACTAACAGTATATTGTATGTCAATTATACTTCAATTAAAAAAAAAAAAAAACCCCGGGGGGCCTGAGTGGCTCAGTCAGTTAAGCATCTGACTCTTGATTTCTGCTCAGGTTGTGATCTCAGGGTTTTAAGATCGAGCCCCGGGTTGGGCTCTGCACTCATCAGCTTGAGATTCTTTCTCTCCCTCTGCCCTTCCCCAGGTCGCTCTCTCTCTCAAATAAATAAATAAATAAATAAATCTTTTAAAAAAATGGGGCGCCTGGGTGGCTCAGTTGGTTAAGCGTTTGCCTTCAGCTCAGGTCATGATCCCAGGGTCCTGGGATCAAGCCCCTCATTGGGCTCTCTGCTCAGCGGGGAGCCTGCTTCTCCCTCTGCCTCTGCCTGCCACTCTGCCTACTTGTGTTCTCTCTCTCTGTGTCAAATAAATAAATAAAATCTTAAAAAAAAAAAAGTCTGAAGGTGAGTCACCAAACAGGTAGTCTACTTCTTAGAACTCTGCCAGCGTGCCTGAATACTGAGGTGAACTTAACTAATATATTTTGCCTGCATCAACACTTCTGTTCTCAACTAGTAGTTCAATATTAAGAACCCTTGCCCTACGCAAAGGATGCTAAACCCAAAGATTATAAAAATGTTAATCTTTAAAATAAAAGTGGGGGTACCTGGGTGGCTCAGTCAGTTAAGGTCTGCCTTCAACTCAGGTCACGGTCTCAGGGTCCTGGGATGGAGCCCCACGTCGGGCTCCCTGCTCCACGGGAGGCCTGCTTCTCCATCTCCTCCCCACTCGTGCTCTCTCTCTCTCACTATCTCTGTCACCATCTCTCTCTCAAATAAATAAAATATTTAAAACAAATACAAAATTAAATAAAAGTAGAAGCGAGCAGGACATATCACCTTGCCCAGACTTACACACCCAACTTTGGTTGTATAAGACCTAGTGAGACCCAAACTACCAGAGAGGTGACTGACCAGTTGATGGTCATTGCCACCCTCCCACCAGGATATCAGCAGAGACCATGTCTATTTTATTTACCACCCTACAACCAGGCCAGCACCTGGGACATAATTATGTATTTGTTACTCTGAAGAAGCAAGGACAATGTCTTGGGTCAGCTTTAGGAGTCAGGAAAACTTTCAGGAGAAGTACAAATGATCAGGCATTGAGAAGAATACAAATTTGGGGAGGAGTGAGGAGGAGGAGGGACAAATGGAGCAGTGAAGAGCCCAGGTTTGAGGATTTTTTTTTTTTTTAAGATTTTATTTATTTATTTGAGAGAGAGAGAATGAGAGACAGAGAACATGAGAGGGAGGAGGGTCAGAGGGAGAAGCAGACTCCCCGCCGAGTAGGGAGCCCGATGCGGGACTCGATCCCGGGACTCCAGGATCATGACCTGAGCCGAAGGCAGTTGCTTAACCAACTGAGCCACCCAGGCGCCCCAGGTTTCAGGATATTTAAAGGTCTCCCAAAGTGGGAACTACCCTGGGGCACACCTGCGCTGTCAAGTGCCTGCTCACTTCTGACCCTGGGGGGCCCAGAGCCCTTTTCCTCACGCACATACGTGCGCACACACACACACACACACACACCCCATGAGTGCAGCAGACATTTACGATTGAGTGGGAACTCCAGCGCGGCAGTGGCCCCTGCCGTTGGTGGGGCCAGGAAGCCGGTCCTGTCACTGTGGCCCAACCTCACTGGCACAACCAGCAATATTAGTAATGTCCTAGCGAAAGGATTCACAGCATAACCGAGGCTCCTAAAATGCTTCAAGAATGAAAGCAGCCTAGACTGCGAAGCACAACTTCCAAATATCTCGGCTCGACCAGGATCACCTTAAAGGCTTCAGAAAAGGGTTTTCCCCTTCAAGCTATTCTGGCATGAAAACCCTCGGTGGAAGCCGCTGTCTACACCACACCTGCACTTGGAGGTCAGCGGGGGGGCCCCTGGGATGTTGGTTTTGGTGGTTCACTGCCTTTCCTCTGTGTGTTTGGCTTAAGTGAACACTCATTTGCATTTCCTGAGTAGCCTGGTGACAAGCAAGAAGCCCGGGAGCCTTGCTGGAGAACAGAGGGGAGCCAGAATTAAGCACTGGCTAGGACCCGTGGGCCTCCAGGAACCGGGCTTTCCCGCCTTTGTCAAGTTTGATTCAGGGCCCACTAAGGGGGCAACTTTTTTTTAATTTGTGGGCATCTTTAAGTGTCTTCTTTCCCCTTAACTTTGGGACAGGTTACGAATTTGTATAAGGGATGGCTGAAGATGGGTGATTGCAATCCAGCCGTCGTCGGGACAGGGAGGGTTTTGCCATCTACAGGTAGTCTCGGCTCGTGGTTTCTCAGCCTGGACCCTGAGCTGCCACGCTCTTAGCCCCAAATGGAGGGCGGGCTCCAGGCCAAGGGCTCCCATTGGCCCCACAGCGGTCAAAGGCTTTTGGGGGGGGTCCGGGAAACAGACGGCCGCCTGTTACAGAGACTGCTACCAGAAGTAGCGAGCCCTCCACCAAGTCCCTGCAATTCCTGAGAGAAAGATCGGAAAACTGAAGGCCGCTCTTTTCACTGGCGCTCTCCAGCCACTCCGACCGCTCCTCATTCCCGCACGCGGGCCGCGGGATCCTGCTTCGTTTCAGGCCCCCCTTCCTTTCCTTTTTTTTTTTTTTTTAAGATTTTATTTATTTATTTGAGAGAGAGAGAATGAGAGACAGAGACCACGAGAGGGAAGAGGGCAGAGGGAGAAGCAGACCCCCTGCTGAGCAGGGAGCCCGATGCGGGACTCGATCCTGGGACTCCAGGATCATGACCTGAGCCGAAGGCAGTCGCTTAACCAACTGAGCCACCCAGGCGCCCCCCCTTCCTTTCCTAATGGCTTCCGCCCACTCGCTGTGTTAACTTCCTACTCCACAGGCTTCTCTCTCTCTTTTTTTTTTTAAGATTTTATTTATTTATTTGAGAGAGAGAATGAGATAGAGCATGAGAGGGGGGAGGGTCAGAGGGAGAAGCAGACTCCCTGACAAGCAGGGAGCCCGATGCGGGACTCAATGCGGGACTCGATGTGGGGACTCGATGCAGGGACTCGATGCAGGGACTCGATGCGGGACTCGATGCGGGACTCGATGCGGGGACTCGATGCGGGACTCGATGCGGGGACTCGATGCGGGACTCGATCCCGGGACTCCAGGATCATGACCTGAGCCGAAGGCAGTCGCTTAACCAACTGAGCCACCCAGGCGCCCCAGGCTTCTCTCTCTTGCTCGCCTTCTCCAGCTGCCGTAATTTGAAGCAGGAGCCATACAGACTGTTCTTCCAAGCAATTCTCTAATGGCTTGCGTAACCGTCCTTCAGCGAGGGGGGGTGGGGGGTGGGGAAGCCATGTGCTCTAAGAACCAAGCAGGAACTCCGAGTGGAAGAGGCCAGAGTGGTCACAGGACACCAGGCACCCACAGGGTGCCTCCTTCCGGGAAACCAGTCAAAGGCTGAGTTCATATTTGCTGTCTTCCCCTTAGTTGGAAATGAGATTTTGGTAGAAGACAGTCTTCGTCATTCCAAGCAAATGACAACCCACGAGGGGTTGCTGGGTGTGCGTGCAAGGGGGCTGGCTCGCTGTGTGGAGCGGTTTTAAAACTTTAAAACTTTAGAGGCATCACTGTTCCTCACCTCACCGTAATCTCAGGATGCCAAGGGGACAGCAGGGATCGCTCCCTCCTATGATAAAGGAAACTGAGGATGCAGAGATAAAGACTGCTTCCGGCTGCCACTTTCCCCCCTCCAGGTGGACCTCATCCCCACCTCTCTTCCCGCGTGCTTGCTAGTGGTCCCCGGAAGGCTGGGACCAGAACAAAGCCCTCAGAAAGTAGGACCTCATTTACATGGTCTGTGACCATTTACCTCAAACACAATGTTAAGTCAACCTTCTAACAGTCACAGAAGCATCCTCCCTAGCCGGGCGGGGGCAGGGGGCGGGGGTGTGTGGATCTGGACTGAAATGCAAGCTCACTGACATGCCCTCTGACATATACAACCAGTTATCCTTCAGTTTAGATGAAAGAAGGGAGCTGTTTGCAGATGACTGACTAGGAAGGACGTGATTTGATTTAAGCCCAAACGAATCTCCTATGGGGCTCATTAATTCTTTGAGCACAGGCTTTTATATGGGAATTGGCAAGTTCATGTTAGCTGCAACCAGGCAATCTCAAGAAAGGCAAAACCAATGTGGACCGACAAAATGTTTCCCTTTGAGCCACATAGAAGTTAAAAATCCGATGGAACATTTTAAAATCATCTTACCAGAACACTAGGGACCTACTTTGTAGACACCCCAGGTTGTTTTAAATCTGTTAATTTTATGGCTCACCTGTAACACAGCTAGGGATCTTTCAAATGGTGAAGGCTGGGAAGAACCGTGGGGAGAAGGACTTCCTATCCTTCGTTATTCAGCCAAGAGTGATGCCAAGAGAGGCTCAGTGACTTACCCAAAGCCACCCAGTTTATGGGTAAGAGGGGACAGGTGCACGCAGGTCTTTAGACCCTGTTGCATCAGGCTACGATCGACCGTGATGCCATCCACGGGGTGGATCAAACAGGCGTCCTAGGGGCACAAGTATTTCCCTGTACAGGAATCAGGCCAAGGGGCCGGGGCCACAACTCAAATAACCCCATTCACCTTAATCCCTCAAAGATCCATTTTGTGTGGTCTGCCTCTCTTGGATACCACTTCTTATGGGAAGATGGTTCTCGATTTCAGGAGGGGCCCTCTCTAGCTATCTTGACATTTCATTTAAGTGGTCGTACAGCCATACATTATAAAGTTGCTTAGAAAATTGTGTAGGACAGAAATAATGCTGTGAGGGGCACCTGGGTGGCTCAGTCGTTAAGCGTCTGCCTTCGGCTCGGGTCATGATCGCAGGGTCCTGGGATCGAGCCCCGCATCGGGCTCCCTGCTCGGCGGGAGGCCTGCTTCTCCCTCTCCCTCCCCCCCGCCTGTGTTCCCTTTCTCGCTGTGTCTCTCTCTGTCAAATAAATAAATAAAATATTTAAAAAAAAAAAGAAAGAAAGAAAGAAAGAAAGAAAGAAAGAATGCTGTGAGAATTAGACTCCGGCAACCCTCTAGGCCTTTACATGAGAATAAGCTCCGTTCCTATAACCAGTTCCATCAGCAGCGTCTTAAAAATTGGGAGGGGCGGTTGGACTGGCCTTGGGGAGCAGGGAAGAGCAGAGCATGAGGAATCTACTCTAAGAAGCACGGAGGGAGGCCTGGAGTTGTACTTGCTAAGGACCTCCGTGGTAGGAAGAACTTCATTTAATGTGGCATTAGTTTATACCAGCAGACAACTGTCGTTTTGACATTTGTGAAAGTGTCAGATCAGAAGAAAGAAACCATTGGATTGAATCTCTTAGTCCTCCCAACCTACCCAATGTAAACCTCCAAAACGCCAGGGAATGCTTGACTATTCATTTGCCTTAAGATTGCCTGCATTTCAAGTTCACACCAGTTCAGTATCTAATCCCAACATTTCCAAGTGACCTGAGTACATATGTTTGAAACTTAATTCAAATACAGTTCAGCCTTGAACAACACGGGGCTTAGGGTTGCCGAACCACCCCCCACCTCCACCCCGGCACACAGTTGAAAATCCACGTACAGGTTTGGACTCCCCAAAACCTTAAATACTAAAAGCCTACTGTTGACCAGAAGCCTTACCAGTAGCATAAACAGTCGAGTAACACCTGTTTTATATGTTCTATGTATGACACGCTGTATTCTTACAATGACATAAGCTGGAAGAAAGGTTATGAAAACCATAAGGAAGCAACATGTGTAGCGCTATAGCGTCCTTATCAAAAGATATCCATAGAGAAGTGGATCCCTTCAAACCCATGCTATTCAAGGGTCGACTGTACTTACTCTAGATTTCACTTAGTATTTTCAAGCACTTATAAAGCAGAAGGGCCAAGTAGTTTTCAAGTAAGGGACTTTTATTTTTCTCTGACATTTCACAGTCAATTTCTACAAAACTTCATATTTCCTCAAAAGAATTCACATTTGGTAAATAAATCTCTACCCTAAAGAATTCATAGCAGGAAAAACACTTCAATATATGCACGAGAGTTACTTTTCTGTTGCAGGAATCATAGTAAAGTCAGACAATACTATAATCAATAAAGAGCCATGAGTGTAATAAATTACAAATGTTATTAAACTCCGTTCCTATAACCAGTTCCATCAGCAGCTTTTTCTAGACGTGTGTCACCCCTGCCAACAAAATCTGCCAGAAGTTTTCTTTAAGTGTTGGTCTGAACTAAGAACTGCTTCTCACTTTCAGAAAACGGAAGCTCTGCCGCAGTACTTCATACCAGATCAAATCATGCCTGCTAAGACCATCACTACTTACAGCCTTGTGCAACCACCAGAGATCCTTCTGGTCTACTCCGAGGTTCCTCCATGTGCTGATCTGGCGTCTGGCCCCAAATGTCTGGGAGCCTCAGTGGACCTCTTCTTCCAAGAACTAGCTTCCCTAGTTGGCTTCATCTGCTTACAGCTCCATGAGGGAAAGAACACCCATGCTAACAGCCTAGAGAGACTTCCAGCACGAAGTCACACAATCAGAGGAGCCGGGAGGTGCTGCTTCCCCTGCCACTCAGCAGTGCAGATCAATGGTGGCTTTCATCATCTTTTACCATAACAGGAAGGGAAATGCAAATCTTAACTAGGAAGAGTCCAAGAGGCTGATAGCTCCACAGAGGGTTTTTCCGATGGAATAAATTTGGTTCTCAGCAAGTATGTTCAGATTTTTGACACTCAGTAAGACTCATGACTGGCGCCCAGGCTGTTCTGAGTGCACCTGTCTCGGTAGCTTTGCTGCCAAATACTTTCTGCCAAAAAGGAAGCTTCCTAGCATGGTGCGCAGAGCAGAACTGTCGTAGTACCACACGGATTCAGGGGAGGCAAAGGGAGCGGGCCAAGAGGAGAATATTCAAAGGAGCTGAGAGTCTGCTTAAAGACACATTTGTTGGGATTTTGAAACTCCTTCAGAAAGCAAATTGCAGGTAATAATTCTGCACTGATCAGGAGAGTGCAGAGATTTTACCAAGCTCTTTCTAAATTAGTCGTATCTAAATCATACATGTTTAGTAACAAAGTGAGGGCAATCTGAAACCTTGAAATTTAAAAACTATGTGAAAGTTCTAACTACCAGGTAAATGTGAGCATTAGCTTCTGGCCCTGGTGAAACTTCCACAACATTTTTCTTTGCAGAAAAGGTGAAGCTGGTCATACAGGATTTCTTATTAAGGTAATTTGCACGGAGATTTTCAAGAGGATGAAATTTTTAAATGAGATAAAAAGTCTGAAATGATACTACTTAGAAATCCCATTTACCTTTACCATGAAGCTCAAAGAATCGGTATCACCTGGAAATTGTATCACACCCTCCATTTCTAGATGAGCTTCAAACAACCAACCCTACACCTCTGGCTTTGCTGCCGACATCCAACGCATGAAGGAAACACAAAAGACTCTGCCCCGCAAGTGCTCCACGTCACTGTGACATGCGACAAATGAAAACTTTGGATAGGCAAAGAATATTGGTACGAAGAATGGTTTCCAACGTTTTGGGCACTTCAATATCATGACCTCAGGATGGTTTTAATTCAAAGTGGATCAAGCTTAGTGATCACTCCTTTCCTCTTTTACAAAAACAAAAAGGGATAAAAAGGAGGCAGCAGAGAGTTAACTTACGTACATTCTCAGAAGCCACAAAGCTGTCTTTTGAGATGTTCACACATAAAACAGGTTGCATTGTTTCAAAAGAAGGCGGGGCGGGGGGGGGGAAGCATACACTTCCAGAATCCTCCAACTCCCAACCAAGAGATGCTGGCCATGTCTACTTTCTTCAGTCTAAGTCAAAAAAGCAATTCAGCAATTATAATTCCAGATGGTACTGAATCCATTCCATACTTTACAAATCTGAAGTATTTTGCCTACCAGTTTAAGTGAGGAGAAATCTGGCTTGTGATTAGAGTGGAAGAATTCAATGGTGCGACCCTCCCGCCTCGACTTTCCAGTTTAGGAAGACAGAGCGTCACATGCTCAAGTGCTTGCATCCTCGGCCCAACCTGTGCCCAAGGCATTTTAGCGTTTGCCCATATGGCACGATGACTTATGGAACGCAAGCACGCCTCCTCTTTCTCTCTGTGACTAAGACATTCAAGGGAAGCTCCACAAAGGGATCCTTCTGTCACCTACTCCCTGGCTTGACAGCTGTCACTCTGTGTGCTCCTCCCCGTCACTGTACCCTTGATCACAGTGAGTGTGTGGGTCGGTGGGAGGTGATAGTTGCTATAGCCCACACAACCATCTCTCCTGCTTGGCCCCGTGACCCATCTAAGTGCCTGTGGGCTGAGAAAAGGGGCCCCAAGGGCGCTCCGAATGTGAGGTCCTCAGAGGGACGGGGACGTATGTAAACTGTGCACAGACCACAGGTTAAGACAGAGGCCGGGTATGGGCATGTGGCTTCCTAAGTGAACTGCCCAACAGTTTAATTGTAGAAGGAAAAGCTCTTACATAAGCTTTGGGAAACAGGAGTAGAAACAGCCAAAGAGTTAAAAAGAACCGCTCAAGTGACGGCAAAGCCTCCTGGGTTACAGGTCTGGGTGGTCGGAGAACGCTTCCAGGGCACTGCCGCTATGCCTAGACCCCGAGGTTAAAGAGGCCTGCAGCCTGGCCCAGGCCTGAGGAGCCCTGCTCTTGGTGGCCTCGATGAACAGCCGGGTCTGCTCCTTCAGCTGGTCTAGCTCCACCTGAGTCGCCTGGTTCTGACGAATCAACTCCTTGGTTTTCAGCGTGATCTCCAGCAGACCGGACCTGTGCAGGACGAGCAGCGTGTTGTGAAAGCGCCGGCGCTTGCTCTGCCGCCGCTCTTCGAAGAGCTCGGGGCTGCGGCAGAGGCGCCCGGCGGCCCCCAGGGGCGAGAGCGGGGAGCTGCTCTCGCCGCCGGGCGGCGTGCTGTCCGACGCGCAGACGGGGCTGGCGGGGGAAGCGAAGGTCAGGCTGGGGGCTTTAGCCACGTGGCTGCTGGACACGGGCTGAAGAGTCTGCGGGCTCCCGCCCGCCGCCAGGGAGGGCACGCCCTGCGGAGCGGAGTCCTCTGCCCGCTGGGCGCCGGGCGGTGCGGGCGCCGGCGGGCTGGGGGGCGCGGCGCCGGCCTTGGCGGGCTCCCTGGAAGACCCGCTCGGCCCCAGTCTCTCGGCACAGACTTTCTTCTGCATCCCGCTGTCTCCTCTTGCTTCTGAGCTGACGGAGAGGCCCCTTTTGCCTGGGTGGGGGGCGATTTTGGTGTAAGAATTTAGGATGGGCAGGTAGTTCCTGGAGTCCGACTTCTTCTCGCCGGCGGGACACGGGCTGGCGGGAGGCGGCGCGGGTGGATGAAGGAACAGCAGCTGCGGCTGCGCCGCGATCACTTCGAAGGAGGGCTGGACGGTCCACGACTGGAGCTGGGACGAGCTGCTGCCCTGCGAACAGAGGAGAAGAGCAGCACGCTGCCGTGACCTGCCGGGAGGGGAGGCCCCGCGGAGCTTGCCTCACCCCCGCGCTGGCCCTTCTCAAGAATGGGCTGGAAAATCCATCTGCGCTGGACATCAGTGGTTTGGGTGGTTTGTGTGTGTGTGTGCTTTTTACCTTTCTTAAGGGAACACTGAAGGAACGCTATCATTTTTATCCAAGTGCTAGCCCTGAGAGAGAGAGATCGTAGACAGGGGAAGTAATGACAGGCTTCAGGTCACAACTGAGGCAATGAAAATACTGACAGTGCGATGTCCTGACGTAAAAGGTGCTCATCTCAAGACTATAAATGTGTCTTCACACCAAAGTCTGTCTTCATTTAGTTACATCTGGGACCTCTTGCACCTGAAAACAACTTTTGATTTGAGAGGTACATATTGTCGGCACCCCTGTTCTTAAGTCGGGGCCGCCGGGTCACCAGAAAGCCATTCAAGAGAACAGTGCCTTGGCGGCGCTAAGTGCGCAGGGGGCACTGCGTGCGGCGGTTTATGTGGGTGCTCTCATCTCACCTCGCCAACACCCAGGCCGAGTTACTGTTTCTGCTCATATAGAAGAAATAGAGGCTCAGAAAGTGGAAATAACTTGCTTTAAGCCTCTGAGCCACTAAGTGATGGAGCTAGGATTCCATCCTCGGTCTGACTCTAAAATCCATCCTAACCATTCACTACTCAGCTTTTGTTATGTTACCCCTCGATTGTACATTTTTATTTTTAAAGTACTGATTCAGTCTAATGATGGAAGTCTAATACAGAAGGGCATGTCTTGGGGTGCCTGGGTGGCTCAGTCATTAAGCACCTGCGTCCGGCTCAGGTCATGATCCCAGGGCCCTGGGATAGAGCCCCACAATGGGCTCCTGCTCGGCTGGAAGCCTGCTTCTCCCTCTCCCTCTCCCCCTGCTTGTGTTCCCTCTCTCGCTATATCTCTGTCAAATAAATAAATAAAATCTTAAAAAAAAAAAAAAAAGAAGGGCATGGCTACTTGTCCCCAATATTTAAAAGCCAGTCCATGGGGCGCCCAGGTGGCTCAGTTGTTAGGCGTCTGCCTTCGGCTCAGGTCGTGGTCCCAGGGTCCTAGGATCAAGCCCTGCATCGGGCTCCCTGCTTGGCGGGTGGCCTGCTTCTCCCTCTCCTACTCCCCCTGCTTGTGTTCCCTCTCTCGCTCTCTGTCAAATAAATAATAAAATCTTAAAAAAAAAAAAAAAAAAAAGCCAGTCCAGTTCTGACTCGGTCCCAAAGATACGGGTATAGACGAGGCTAGGAAGCGAGAACCCGATGGAGGTCCTTACCCGTGGTGGGGCCATTTGATTTATCTGAAGAAAGCTACGGACTCTCTTCCCATATCTGCACAACATGTTGCACACGTTTCAGCTTCTTGGATGCCTGGCTAGGAACTTTAGGCCAAGTTCAACTACAGTTCATCTGTACAAAGGCTAGGATGATCCAGAGAGTCCATTCTGGAGCCCGGTTGGTGTTTGAACATACCCTGGGGTGTGCGTAAGCAAGCAGGACCGGGCCTAGCAACCACACTTCCTTGTCAGAGGTCCAAAATTAGAGGTCTTTTGAAGTAGAGATCAGCCTAGCCCACTCAGTCAGGAGCAAAACTTCACGCTATCCCCCTAGTCACTTATGCCATAAGGACAAGACCTACGAGGCAAACAGATCCACAAACTATCTAACTCATTACTCTCCCAAGATGATTTCAGTGGATCGTTCTTCCTAATGCAGCTGTATGCTCACCGCCTTCATAGATACTTAGCTTATTTGTTCTAATTATTAGATTTGACAATGTATTATTCACATTGAAATCATCTGAGGGAACACGGGACAAGATTTTCGGCTTGGATAGGATCTCAGAATCATTTCACAAAGCCTTCATGTTAAAGATGAGCAAACTGAAGTCCACAGTGGCTAAGTAATGATGTGCAAGATCACATGGTCTGGTGGCAGGGAGGGAATCAGACCCTCACAAGAAAAATACCTAAAAGCAAGCAGCAATAATCAAGACATTGCACAATATGCAGAGATCTTTTTTTTAAGTGTACAAATTACTTTAATTTTGGCATGTGCTGGATTCAAGCATGTCTGAAAACACAAAATAAAACTCCTAGACTGCTTCTCTAGGTCAGCCTGCCCCGCCCTGAGCCTCCAAGCTCCTGATCCAGCCCAGCAGCCTTCCTTCCTGGAGGTCTTTGTCCTGAAGAATGCCGCTCTACTGGAAAAGCCTACTCACTCCTCCAGCCCTCAGGGGCTGCCAGTCTTGCCTACCACAAAGGAGGCACATAATCACAGACAGACACATAAGAAAGAGCCAGAAGGAAGCAGGAGAGGAAGGCGGGGAGAGGAAGAGCCTGGAGGAAAAAAAAACAAAAACAAAAAAACCCAGAAGCAAGCGGCACTGGGGGGGGCCTGGACAATCTCATGTGGGATCCATCTCATGTCTTTATTTCCTCTCTTTGTCTCACTAAGGACAACTATGTATGCTTCCAGCTGAGATGTGATCTGCCAAGGAAAAAAAATCTTCAAATTCTTAATTCTTTCCCCCAAGTCACTAGGTTGCATTGGTGAAAATCAGTTTGTGTTCCTCTGTAAGAACGAAGTGAACAGTTCAGGTCCTAGGGTTTCCTGTCAGGCTCTCGCCAGGTTCTTCCACCTAAGGTGGGAAGGTCAACAACACAAAGCCAGATCTCCAACTTCACCAGCTGCAAGCAGCCTCATCAGCGGACCCACTGATAATGCTTTCGAGCAAAGAAGGGTAAGGTTAAATGTTCTTTAGCCAAGTTAATGTGATTGAATTCTGTTTCAAGCACTGGGCTGAGCTTACACTTTCATTTCTAAATCTTCTTTTCTTTCATATCCAGACAATAGTCATGTCATATGAATAGTTATGTAATAAAGCCCAAAACGGGGTACTTTTCAATTCCACAACAATGCTGTGTGGACTCTCCTGGGACAGCCATACCCAAACCAAAGAGCTGCTCTCTCACTAATGAAATGGTTTTGAGAGAACATGGAAATTGCCTCTACTGCTCAAACAAATAAATACATCCTACATCTCTCAGTTCAAGGGCAACTCAAATTAAAAAGAGATTCTTTTGTTTCTACCCTCAGTTCTGCCATATGTTAGAATGCACTGAGGAAGTTACAACATTTCTACTCTGTTCCTTTATACTTGACTAAAGAATTCTGGGGTCCCTTTGGACAAACCAAGAATACAGAAATAAAGTAGTCCTACTGTCTGGAAAATGGGAACACGGGTCATGATTACTGCAGTCCTTCTGAAAACACTGTCCCCAGGACAGAAGCACACATCAGTGTGGTTCCAATGGTCTGCTTCTAAAATCTCTTCCTTGATGGAGAGGGAGAGGCACTGTACATAGGGAGTTCAGAAACTTTAATGTGCAGACACATCAGGAGACAGCAGTCCTCCTCACCTGTTTGACCAGCACATTCTTCATGACAACCATCGGTGACAGTGCGGGGAAGGCACTGCCCGCAGTCTTGGAGTTCTGCCTTGGCCTATCTTCTCGGCTCCAGCCTAAGGCGCTCAGCATGTCCTCGGACTCCATCTGCTCCGCCGAGCTCAGACACTCTGAGCTCCCATCTGCTGGGCAGAAGAATGGTCAGTTCGCATAGGATCTAGGCTAGGGGCTCCTAAGCAGACCTTCTAAGGAGTTAACAGACTTCTCGAAATGGAATGCAACATTTGTGATATATATTTTTGTGAATTTTTCTGATGGGTCTTTAGCTTTCATTGTATTCTCAATGGAATCCACACATGACCCCTCCTAGCCCCAAAAGATTACAAATCACTGCCCTAGGACAGCAGACTTCCTTTCTAACTCTATTACAGACAAAAGCTTGCATCAATTAGGGTTTATGTGAAAGTAATCATCACCAGCCTACAGGAGAAACAGGATGAAGGTTTCAAAGTTAGATCATTACTTTCAAGAATCTGCTGCTGAGACGGGAGGGGAGTGTGTGTGTGACTAGGGCAGGATTAAGACCTTTAGAGGCTTATTATTATATCTCAAGATATAATAATAAAAACAAAACCAACCTTATGTAAACCTCAAAACTTACATCCATGCTGAAATTTAAATAGCTCCATCCTAAATTTTCTAATTGCACAATTCTGGGTAAGTTCATCAAAGCTGAAATTTAAAATGTGTCTGTTACCCGCCTCCACCCAACACCTCCAACAAAGGAGGTGTTCGTATCCTAAATGCACACTGAGTGTGCCTCCTGGGGATCCTGCACAATGGGAGATAGAAAGATACTCTCTGAGGTAAAGAAAATGAGGTTGCCCGATGTGAAATCCATGCAAAAAGGACTTAATTAGCTACCTCCTAGAGTAAACCAAGAGACTGCTCTAACCCTGCTAGCGAGGAGTCTGGGAATACACTAAATGCTCATCAAGAATCTCAGAGTAATTTGGCTGAGGCAGGACGGAAATGTGACTATAATTTAAATGAGTGTAACTGTCAACACTTGCATTTAATCAGAATCTCTAGTGATGTTTTTTAGAATTTACAGATGCTGGGGGCCTCCCCTCAATCTACTGAATGACTTATCTGGTGCCCAGGCAAGTGGATTTTCACAAAGCACAAGGATTCCGAATGTGCACCTCTAATGAAGGACCAGGGCCAGAGACAAAGGACCTCAGAAACAATATGCATGCCTAGTGCATGGATCTTGGTTTCTAAACGCCATTCTGCACAAAAAGAAAAACGGATCCTTGGAGAAACAGCTGAGTTCAATTCAAGTCCTTGGCAGTGAAAAGTACATGATGAGCCTGGACATCTTACTGTCCCAGAAAACAAGAAAGTGCTCAAACACAAATGGGGTCAAGTCAAAAAAACACAGAACTATCTAGAAGGAGTTCCCACTGGCCAAATTTGGGACAATTATATAGGAAATGAATTACAAAAGAATTCCATGAATCCACAGTGGTACCCTGCTGTACAGAAGAGTGTCAGCTAATAAAGTGTACAAGGAGTGATAAATCAGATCACCATTTTTAAGCCAACGATGTAGTAATTGATTCAGGCAAGGATCATCAATGGTTGCTAAAACCACTGGTCAAGAGTTTTTCAGAAACAGGATAGTTATGCAGTGTCGAAGTATCATCCCATAAACTATGTACTAATTACAAAGAGAAAAGGGTACTTTTATAATAAATAAATCTCGTATATGTTTACACACTACCTTAACCACGTGATCAGCCAGGGAGGGCATCACCAAGAACAGACAAACTTTGGAGTCTCATTATGTGCTGCTATGGGAAAGGTGTAACATCAAGAGTGTAGTACTCTGGTAAAGAAAAAAATGCTTATCCTGATTCTAATAATGGGGAAACTACCAGAAAAATCCAGAGAGTGAGACATTCTACAAAACAACAGGCCTAATTCATTCAAAAATGTCACTGTCATTAAAGAAAACAAAGGGAAGAAGGGGAGGAAGGAAAAGGCAAGGAAAGATGAAGATGCTGTTCTAGACTAATTCAGACTAAAAAGGACAACTAAATGAAATGAACACAATCCTCAACTGGATCCTGGATCCAAAACAAACACGCTGACAAAAAGATAAACAGTTATAAAGGACATTATTGAGACAATGGGGAAAATCTGAATATGGACTGTGGCTAATTAATAACTACATCAATGTGAAAATTCTTGGTTATGACACTAATGTTGTAACTATACAGAAGAATGTTATTTTTTTTAGGAAATTCGTACTGAACTATATATGTTTATATATAGATATGTATGTGTGTGAACAGAAAGAGGTGTGCATGTGTATAAAGCAATAGGGCAAAATGGTATCACTCAGTGGATCTGAACGAAAGACATCTGTGATGTTCGTTCTGTTTTGTGTAGATTTGAAATTTTTCAAAACATAAAGCTGGGAAAATAATTCAAATGGGAAAAACTACCTTGGTTTTACAAATCCCATCACGCTCCAAGGTAACTGGAATGGTAACTCGGGGAACTGATGAACTCACTCCCTGGCACGTGGCCCAGGAGAGGCCGGAGGCATTCACTGGGGCCGCTTTCTGAGGCCTAACGATGATTTTTAATCCCACCTTATGTCTGAACAACACAATGCTCCTTAAAGTGCTTTGACATAGAGAATAAGGCAACTATCAGAAAAACTCTCCAGACTTTGGGACATACTACAAAACACGTGGCCTGACAAGGCTGAGGTTGTTGGAAGGCATACGGAAATGTCAATATCCTAGCAATAATCGGTGGTAGGATTACGGATGTTTAGTTCTTCTTTGCATGTTTCTAAATTTCGAAACTTCTACAATGAGCACGTATTACCTTCATGATATGAAAATGAGATGAAAAACAAACATGATACTAAAAGAAAAAAAAGAGACATTAGGCCTACAATGTTTCCCAAACCGGTCTGATCACAGAAATCACCAGAGACACGTGTAAAAAGCAGTAAAACCCACCTTTCAGGCCCTCCCCGAGACCTTCACTATCGTAATCTCCAGGAGAAGAGTCTGGGGATCAGTATTTTTTTTTTTCTTTTTAATTCTCCCTCAGAGAATGACCCCTGCCCACACCTTGATCTCAGACTTCCAGCCTCCAGAACTGTGAGACGATAAACGTGCTGTTTCAGCCATCCGGTTTGTGATACTCTTATGGCAGTTTGGCAAACTCATGCACCATCCTAACCAATAAAAGTCTGCCTGGAATATGGAATAAACTTAGCTCAATCCACGGCAATATTCTTATCATTCAGATAACAGGAACTGCACAGGTATCCACGTGCCCCCGCCAAACTTAACCATAATCTTAGCCCAGCCCCTGATGAATTTGGGCCAAAGGTCAGCATATGTGGAATGCCAAAATAAGGGAATCTTGTGGCTGTCTTATAGAACACCAAAAAGTGTGGACAGCTGCACCAAATGTAGGTATATTTTGTTTTATATTTTTTAAAGATTTCATTTATTTGTTTGAAAGAGAGCGTGCGCTCAAGGGAGGGAAGCACGAGCAGGGGGGAGGGGTAGAGGGGAGAGGGAGAAGCAGACTCCCCGCTGAGCAGGGAGCCGGGTGCAGGACTCGATCCCAGCACCCTGAGATCATGACCCAAGCTGAAGGCAGACACTTAACCAACTGAGCCACCCAAGCATCCATGTAGGTTCATTTTAGTCCCCGCACAGAATATTTTCACTCCAGTGTAGCAACTGTGAGCATCTCAGCCAAAGTGTATTCCTCATCACTGACTACCCCTGATCAATTATGGAATGAATAAATGAATAGATGAGGTGGATTTGGCTGACTCAAGAATTTCATCAGACCTTGCCAGTAAGTACTGGGCTATAGTGTCGAAAGATAGGACCTCTGGAATCACACATCCCTGGATTCAAATCCCAGCTCTACCATTGACCAGTTACCTGATCTTGGAAATTATGTAATTTTTCTTTTTTAAAAACATTTTTTTAAATTTTTAAAAGATGTTATTTTTTTATTTATTGTAGAGAGATTATGTGTGTGTGTGTGCGCGCACGCATGCAGGGGAAGAAGCAGAGGGAGAGGGAGAAGCAGACTCTATGCTAAGCAGAGCCTGAGGCGGGGCTTAAAGCAGGGCTCAATCCCAGGACTCTCAGATCATGACTTGAGCCAAAATCAAGAGTTGGGCGTTTAACGACTAAGCCACCCAGACACCCTGGAAATCATGTAATCTTTCTTTGCCTCAATTTCCTCATCTATAAAATGGGGAACATAATAGTTACTTTCTTACAGAATAGTTGTTATGATTTATTTTATGTGAACTACTTAGCATGATCCATGCCACGATGTGTTGCGGCTGGTTCCTCCCAGCTCATTCAGACTAACAGTATACATCTTTTCTAATTCCCCAAATCTTCCCATCCCCACATTTGGTAACATCGTATGAGTAGCTTGAAATTAATTGGTCCTGGTGAGAGTGTATGTATCATGGAAACTGGCAGACATTATACATCAGGTGCTGGCTTGCCAACCAGCCACTGGTTACAGAGAACTTATATGGTAAATTCTATGTAAATGTTAACATCATTATTATTACTCAATAGGTACTCCAACTCCCTTGTGAGTTTGAAAAGACATTCCAGTAATTAAATGAGTAACACTGATGCGATTCCTTTAGCAATTGATGACCTCAGGGGAATCAGGACATACCTGGGTGGTAGAGATTGGTATTTTTAAAAAGAATCTCAGGTGAGCCTTATGATGAGTCAAGCCTGGGAAACAATGCTGAGAGAAGAAAAACCCAAAGGGCTAATAAGCTGGCCCTCCTTCCCTGGACTGTCCTTTTTCTAATCGTTCGATCAGTTGTTACTCTATTCCTCCCTGAGCAACAATCTATTTTTAATTTGGCTTCTCATGCAGTATGCCTACAGGGAGAAAACACACCAATCTAGGGATGAGAGAGTTCTAATTTTCCTAACAGCTGCATTTCGTACTGTAAATTAATAAATCAACAAGATGGACTGATTAGTCTTTGTGAAGCTGGATAACATAAATCTTCCTCTAGGAGAGGGGCTCTACTCCCTGAATGCTGACCCAGCCAGAATCCCCTGGCATCATCTTTCTGCGTCCTCTCGGCCAAAGATGTTAACACTAGAGCCATATTTAAGCCCTTACCCTCAAACCTGGAAATACAAGTGCCCAGCACAAAATTAGAAGATTCGCTGTGTAGGCAGCTCGCCCTTTCAGATAAGGTTTAAAACAAACTAGTGAGGAAACCTGAAAACCATTCTACTTGCTTGTCTCTAATAGGGTCTCCAGTTTGGAAGTGTACTGGGGGGTCTCCGTCCAAATACAGAATGCACAGATCCTGGCAGGGATGGGTTGTGGGGGGAAATGTTTTTAGACATGGCAAAATTACTTTCCTAGCGAAAACAGTTATCTTAAATTATATACTACTTTTTTCATTTGCTACACGGTGACACCACGCAGTAGTACTTTTTTTCCGGCAATGTAGCCATTCCTATGAAAAAGGAGCTAAGACAACAGAATTGTGAGTATTTAAATTTTTTTTTTCCAGTCACCACTTGCAATAGTTGGACATGTTAAGATTTAAAGTTGAGAGAGTCTGAGTTGAAAAAAGATGGCAGATCATCCCTTCAGAACTAACCCCCAATGACTCTGATGGGTAGCCCAGCATATGGCACCAGAATTACCATTTTAAGAGATCAGATAGTTATTTATCCTGTACATGAAAGCTTCCCACGATTATCACACAAATGAGTTTTAGGGAGGACATTTTTCAGGCAAATCATTCATTGCAATGTGGAAAGAATAAGGTATTTTTAACCTGAAAATCCAGAGTCCTTATCTGACTCAGCAGCTGCCATGCCGAGCTGACGAGCCGCCTTCTTCATCTCTGTGCCTTTGCCCAGTTTGGCCGAGAGTCTTCTGGGGCTCTCTCTGGACGGGTTTTTCCTCTCCATGTTTTACTGGGCTGGAAGCGGATTCATGGGTCCTCCTTTCATCTGGATTGCCCTGGGAAAAACAACAATTACGTAAGAAGACAGTGCCTCGAGAGCTGACACAGGTGATCCAGCTGGTGAGAAAAGTGAGGGCAGAGAACACTGGCCTAAACCCACTTCCTCCGTATCTTCTCAGAGGCCTCCACTTACACGGGCTTCAAGTTTGCTACACAGGAGAATGGTTTCCACCCAAAAGGAGGTTCACTGTCCTCTCCTGCCCTCAAATTCCATTACAAATTCAGGGCACACAAACCACGCTCAGTGGAAGCTTTGTAAACTGCTAACAAAGGCACACTTGATTAGGCTTTTTGGAAGGGGTAACTGCCCCCCACCCCCGGCTCCCCAAGGAAGGGAGGAGAGGTGATGCCCATCTTGGACAAGGCTCGCCTTCCCAGCATGCACTGGCAGGCTCCGGACTCGGTGCCACCTCCCACAGTAGAGCTGCTCAAATTAACCTTTCCCTTTGGATGAGGTACTGAACAGAGTAAACACAACTCCTCATATGTGCAGGCTACATTTTGGCTTAAAAAGAACTTTTCTGCACAAAGACGACCATGTATAATTGTGCTTTGATTCTGTACAAATCCACACACAACATTACTGCTGTAAATGTCCTCCTCAGTTGCTCTTCCATTTTACAGAGGAGGATGTTGAGGCTCAGGTTAAGTGACAGTCATTTAGAAATAGTTATCCAGTGCCCACTATGAAGCAGGCATTGTGCTAGGACCAATACAAAGTGCACAGAATAGACATGGTCGCTACCTTGCTGGAGCTTATGGTCTAGAGAGCCAGACACTAATCAAGTAATCATACAATTACTTAATCACTATTTTTTAAAAAGATTTTATTTATTTTGAGAGAGAGAGAGAGAAAGTGGGGGGGGGGCAGAGGGAGAGGGAGAAGCAGGCTCTCTGCGGAGCAGCTGAGCAGGGAGCCCGATGTGGGGCTCGATCCCAGGACCCCAGGATCATGACCTGAGCTGAAGGCAGACATTTAACCGACTGAGCCACCCCAGGTGTCTCACTTAATCACTATTTTTTATAACAGCTATGAAGGGGAGGGGCTAACAGTCTGGGGTGGGAGGTAAGGTATTTTTAACCTGAAGGTTAAAAATAGGATCAGTACCAGGGAGGTACTGGGCAAGGGAAGGCTTTCCTGAGGAAGTGACATATACCTGGGATCCAGAGGAGTTAGCCAGAGGAAGGGGGATGAGTGGGACGTGGCCCTATGAAGGCCCTAAAGGAGCAAAGAATCTGACACATTCAAAGAGTTGAGAGGCCAGGGAGGCCAGAGCACGGTGCAGGGTGTAAAAGGCCATGCACTTGCGCCTAGAGGAACTGGTGGGGGCCAGATGGGCAGTTCCTTATAACCCATCACCAATAAGCATTTTCAAAGCATTTTGGAGGCTGGACTGAGATTAAAATGGAGAGAGGCAAGAGAGGCATTGAGATCATTTGGATACTACCACGGGAGCCCAGGTGAATTAAAGTGGTGGCAGTGGGGATGGAGAGAAGGGAACACACTGGAGATATATTTAGAAGGAAGACTTGATGGGGTTTGGTGATTCCATGTTGGGAGGTAGATGGTGGGACCATTTCCTAGGCTAGGCAGCCCAAGAGGGCACAGAGGGACTGGGTGGCGTGGCTAGGCCGGTCCAGTCTTGGCTATGTAGAGAGAAGTGACTGTGGGTCACCCAAGTGGAGATGCCTGAGAGACGGTCACATGTACAAGTCAGGAGCCCAGAGAAGCTAAAGAAGCCTAGACTTGCCCCAGTGACACACAACGAGTCCACAGCAGATCCAGAGCTTGGCTAACAGTGCAAAGAATGAGACAAATGAACCCTTCAAAGAGCTGGCAGAGGCTGAGAACATTCCAGATATTTTAACAAGGCCATCTCAGTCCCTGTGGAATGGCAGTGATAAGGATGGCATGATAACACAAAGGCTACTGCAGGGATAAAGAAAACAGGGAAAATGGCAATGACGATGACAACTGGGTAGGCACTATGGTTTGAATGTTTGTGTCCCCCCCACCCCAGAATTCATATGTTGAAATCCTAACCCCCAGAGAGGATGGTATTAGGAGGTGGGGCCTTTGGGAGGTACTTAAATCATGAGAGTGGAGCCCTAGTGAATGGGATGAATGCATTATAAAGGAGACTCCAGAGAGACCCCTTGCCCCTTCCACCAGAGGAGGACAGTGAACACTCTGTGACCCAGAAGATGATTGTGCTGGCCCCCTGACCTTGGACTTCCAGCTTCTAGAACTGTGAGAAATACATTTTTGTTCTTTATAAGCTACCCAGTCTGTGCTGTTTTGTTACAGCAGCATGAATACACAAAGATACTAGGTATAAGCAATGCCTGGTGAGCTTTTAATTCACAGTCCACTTGCGACTCCACCCATTTGTCCTTCTGAGTGGAGAGGAACACGAGCTCCCTGCCAAAGGGCACTGTATCTGGAATACCCTGAAATGCCACGTCTGAACACTTCTCTAGCAGTGGATATAGTGAAGAACATCAACTACTCCAGAAGCAGAGGAGCGATTCAAGATAAAATTAAGACAAGGATGTTTACAAGCATCCTTTAGCAACCCTCTTGCTCATACTTTTGCATTCAGTAGAAGTGGACTTAGAGGGAACTTATCCAAATGAGACTGAATTTTAAACACAACTCCGAGTAAAAATTATTTTGTATCCTATCTAACTCATTCAAGGGGACTGGCTTCCCCCATTCAATCCATGTCAAACCAAGCACTCTTGGTCACAAGTTAAGTCCTATGTGCATAAAAGATAAACAATGGCACTGTCCCATTTTGCACAGCATGATGGAAAAGCAACATCTCTATTGGGTGGCTATGAAATTGGACAGCATGAATAATCCAGTTTAAAAAGGAGCCCAAAATGTAGAACTGTATGTCTCATTAAATCAGGATCCTTTTGTATGGAACCCAACAAATGTGCATAGTTTCATTTTCCTGAAGTAATACCATCGAAAGGGAACAGGAAGCTTCTTCAAAATGGAAGGAGATGTAGCTTGTGGATGGGCAATCAGATTTAAGCAAGTCTGACCCTGCTGTTGATTTAGATCAGGAAGGTAGCTCATGTTAGTTGCAACTAATTGAGCGCTTGGCAAAGTTTTCACATTACCTTACTAGATATGAATTATTTTACAGGTATTTTAGATAAAGCATCCCAATTTAGTCTACAGTCCTTTTGATAAGAACAAAAAAGGTCTTGCTACTGTTACTAAAGTGTGCTCAACGGAACTACAGAAGATACACAGGAGTTTTCTGGCTCATTGAGAAGATGCATAATTGTGGAATCAACACACAAACGTTGACTAATAGGTTAAAAGGAGAACAGATGCAAAAATGTTAAATCCTAGAGAACTGGTGGCAGTTGGAAATAAAGAACGCATAATCCACTGTAGAATAGCAAACGGACTACTTTGGATGTGAAAGTGGCTAAAAATATGAAAGCCTCTGTCCGAAGTAAAGTTCTTTTTCAGCAACAGAAAGCCTTAGTGTCTTAGGAAGGTGAGATGGACAACGAAAGGCTACATCATCGCAGCTCGACCTCTCTTCTCTGAGAGGAGAGGCAGCGCCTTTCTGGGAGTGGCCCTGGGGACATCAATTAGCCAGTGAACAACAGACCCACTCCTGCACAACACCATATGAGGCCCGGGACAGCAGAAAAGCACGCAGTGATGGCATTTACCACCACTGCTCTCAAAGCCAGGGCCGGGCAAACGGCAGTCTGAAAACCTCAAGATTGTTATTCCTCCTCAATATTATTTTACAATCAAGGTAGATGCTCATAAGCTGACTAGCGGTTGAAACTGGGTTACTAAGCTCTTACCCAGCACGCCATCTCCTGCTTCCTGGCACAGACTGGAAACCACTAACGCTGCTTTACAAACATCTGAGCTCCTCACATGTCTGACTCTCTGCTAAAAGGGCTCCAACTTAAGTTCCCCCAGACTGTCAGAATCGACCTAATTGGGCCTCTTCTAGGTGCACACGTGACACATTATCCAGAACGTTCCCAGAGGGAATAGTACACATAAAACTCATAATGGAAAGTGAATCAATAAATATAGAAGTTTATATAAATAGGAGTAACATAAAATTTTAACAAGTGCTCCATAGCACTTGGCTCTTCTATTTTTACACTCCTTACATTACAGTCTGGTTATCTGTCTCCTCAACCTCAAGAATTGGGGTGTTTTTTGTTTTTTTTTTCATCTTTGCAACCTCAACCCCCCACAACTAACGTGTGAGGTGCTCAACAGAATAATACATTCCAACAAATCTTCTGTCCTGCTGAGTCCCGCTGACAGCCTCGCAGCTTAGCTGTCACCGAAATACCTGAACAGCTTGAAGGTCAAGACTGTGCATTTCCAAACACCATGGTCATCTCAAGATCTAACTTCCAGGTCTGGTCTCCTGCAGGAAACAGGTATCTCATTTACCCCTTATTTTAAGGTGAAACCTCAGGGATAAATCCACCAACCGAATTAAAGGTTGTCTAATCCACAATCTTTATGGAGATTTAGGCTTATGATAAAAGGGAGACCCAAGGTTTACAAGGAAAGGATCTGAAATGCCCCTCAGATCTTTCCTTTTATAGACACTTGGCAACTTTCCCCAGAGCTCAAGTTCCCTTTAAAATGTATCACGTGGATAACATGCGTGCCTGGACAGAGGTGTGAGGTAAAAGCCCAAGCAGAGGCTTAAATACAAAAAAGCACAAGGCCATAGAAATTAAGACCTTACCACCCAGAAAATAATGAGTAGTCCCAGTCAGAATTAGAAATGCATCACTAGCTTTTCCTTCAAGTTATTTTGTCTTGGTATCCATGTGGGAGATACCATTCTGGGGAAATGTCTGTGTGCTTTAACAGAGGGAGGACACCTCCCCGCAACCTAAATCTCAAATATTCGTTTTCCCCTTCGCATCCATTTCCATTCTCCAACTTGGCTTCAAATTTACGTCAAAGATCCTGAACCCCAATTCCATACAATGTCCTCTGTTTGGAACCAGATATGGCTCCCTTCATTCTACTTTTCCAAAGAGATAAAATTAGTGAAATTCTCCAAATCCCCAGCTTCCAGAAGGGTTCACAGTAACAGTGCCCACCTCCCCATTCGCACCAGCCCACGCCGCATCTGTGCCAGGCAGCAGGGCACCCTCCAGGCATCCACCAGCCTGCCAGCTCAGCAGGGCAGAACTGGGCAGACCCTAGGACCGTGCTGTGACTGGCACACCACCAGACTCCCAGGGCAAACGCCCAGGCCATGTGTGTTGCCAGGACTTGGGCAATAACAGGGAGCCGGGCTGCGGCCTGTGCCCTGGGCCTGGCTCAGAAGTCCCCGAAACCCACCCACGAACCACTAACTCCTTACCTGGCACTGCGCACCTTCTCCCCCACCTCCCCACGCCCTGGCGCCATACCTGGCAAGCTGGCCACCCGGGAGAAATAACCAGCCAAATGGGTGACAGCAGGTCTCTGCAAAAGACAGCACACCTGCGTCCCGCGCCCAGGACAGGGCACTATGTCCACCCCCTACCTGGAGGCCCAGGACCCTCACCGGGTTACCAGCCCTGCTCCCATTCACCTGCCCTTTCCCTGCCCCTCTGCTCAGAGCCCTGCAGGCCTGCGGGCTCTCCGCCGCTGCCTGGACGCCCAGCAGGGCTAGTCTGGGGCCCACCCGCCCCGACTGCGTACTCCACTCGCTGCCCATGCAAGGCCCCTCCCCACACACAGCCCCCAGTCTCCCGCGATCCCCTCTCCCACGCAGCCGCGCCCCTCCAGCAAAAGAAACCAACTAAAAGGGGAACAGACGCACCACCTCCTGTTCCCACCATTTGGCCCTCTGTCCCCCGAAAGTCCGGTCCTCCCTCTTGCCTACGTCGCTTCCCTTCTCTCCCCTACTCCTGCCTCCTTCCCCCGCGCGAACCCTCTGCCCCCGGGCCCAGCCCTCCCTCTCTCACCTAGGGCCGAGGTCGCCTCTCCACGACCGGCCCCGCGGGTCAGGCGGCGCATGCGCGAGCCCGGCCCCGCGGCTCCATGACAACCCCGTCGGCGCCCGGTCTCGAGCTACTCCCCCCGCCCCCTGCTCCCGCCTCCCGCCCATTTCTCCTCCCTCCGCCTCCGCGGCGGCGCTCTCCGGACACGTGACTCGGCTCGGACGACCCGGCACCATGGAGACTGTCGAGGTTCTCCTAGAAGGCCCCCCGCCACCGGAAGGCGAGGCGGGCACGCCTCTCAGGGAGGCGCGGCCGTCCCTGAGAGGCCTGCGCTCTCTCCGCGGAAGGCGGGCGTCTCTATGGTTGGTTCCCCGGATTCGCCGCCATTTTGTACAGGGGACCTTGAGCGAAGAGCCGCGGGGGCACGGCTTCGAGGCGGGGTTTTGAGGAGCAACGGGTGGGCGGGCTTCTAGCAAACCGGGCAGGAGGCGTGATTCTCCTGCGGGAGCGGATGGAGGTTGGCCGGGATTGGCTCTCTCGGTCTGTGCGCCGGCACAGCCTTAGGGTTGGGGACCGCGGCGGGCCTGCGGACGGGCACGGGAAGCCGAGGCGGTGGCGTCCGGCGTGGGCGGGCAGGCGGGCGTCCTCGCCGCGGTCTGGGCCTGGCGGAGGCGTGCCCCAGCGCCCCGCGCGCGGCTCACGTTTTTGCCACGCGTGTCGCGCCGGTGGGCTGGCGTTCCCGGCTACCTCTCCAGGCAGCCCCCCACGAGGCAGGGACGCAATCAGTATTTCTTTTGGACGGTTTCACCTTCTTTGATGTGTGGCTCCCTTTGTCCCGTGCGACTGTCCGAGCTGCTGGGCTTTATATTGGTACTGTCTCTCCTGCCGGCTTTTGGTGAAGTGTCACAGTGAGCACACCTGTAATGGCTAAAGAAAAAGGGGTTGGGGATCCGTTCTCTTGCATCCGATCAGTGAGGGTTACTAATTAGGTTAGGAAAAAAGTCCTTCTCAAGTGAATTTGAAGAGACCGACACGTGGAGGCAAGTTCTAGAGCTGCCCTGGCCAGTCCAGTAGCCACTAGTCACTAGGGGGTGCTGAACTAATTAAAATACAAAATTTCAGTTTCTCATTTGCACTAGCCGCGTTTTAAACCCTCAGTGACCACATATAACCAATGGCTACCTTACTGGACAGCGCAGATTGTAGCACATTGCCCATATACAGAGTTGTATTCATTCAACCGCGCTGATCTAGATCACGAGACGGGGAAATCGCCCTGTGTTGGTAATCCAAGCCTTTGTGAGCGCTGCTAGGTCATGGTTAATCACGTTAGTCCTCTAGACACAGATAATGCTAATGCATTATTGCATATGAATGTATTTATTAGCATAAGCCCCACCAACAAATAATAATCGAATGCCTACAGCATGTAAAGTTTTTGTTGAGGGGATGGAGGGAGTGAAAACAATAGTTAACAATTATGAAGTAATTAAGAGCCAGGCAGCTTTACATTAATTCTCTTACCATGCTTCTGCAAATTTATGAGGTTGGTGCTAGTATCATTTGTAGTTGATAGATGAGAGCACTGAGGTTTATGCTCATGAGACGCAAAACAACTAAGTCCAAGATCTTAACCATTAACCATACTGCTTCTTTTTGGGGCAGAATGAAACAGTCTTTGTCTTCAGATATCTTAGAATCTGATATGGGAAGGACATGCTCCAATAAACTATATGAGAATGTGGCAAATGCCAGAGGATTCTGAACATAATCTAATTAATAAAATCAAGGAAGAAAAAAACAGCCTTCAGTTGTTTTTTGTTTGTTGTTGGAGAAGGAAGAGAGCAAAAGGTACAACTTGAAGAAGGACAGATAAAAGTTGGATTTACAAGGATGGAAGTAAATGAAGGCATAATGCATACCAGAGAAAAGAGAATAAATGAAATAAGCCAAAGCATGAGGATTATTTTAGTCCTCCACAGGTGCAAGTAAACCAGACTTACCTGATTTTACCTATCTTATGAGCACCCATGCTGTATCAATAACTTGAACTTCAAAGGCAAGTTTGCTAATGGAACCAAATGAATCAGACCAATTTAGTGATAGGTGTGATTTTTATTGAGTATGATTCTATATCATTAGTGATATAAGCAATTCATGAAAGTGGGTAATTTTTTAAAAATGGGTAATATTTTTATAGCCAGACCAATGTAAAAAATTTTCTTCCTGGCTTTGTTAATTTGCCAGGGTTTGTAAATCAGCATCTTGGTGGATAGTTTCCTGCTGGCATAACTTCTTTAATCTTTACTGTCACACTCACATTTAGGCTCGGGTTCCTATGATGGAGAGTGGGTTTGGAAGCACGTCTTCTTGCTGTAGAGTCCTTTCCAGTTGGAGTCCTCAGTACCCGTTGTGTGGCCCAAGACTCATTTTGCCACCACCACTGCCAGCAGGGGGAGACCTGCTCCCTTAAATGCTACACTCAAGGCTTTGCGAATTGGCTTCTTTTCCTTTCTCCTGGTCGCGGAGTGCCACAGTCTGGAACCAGAAGCTGCACTTCCACCCAGCCTATTTCATTAAGTTGTTAACTCCCCCGTCCATGTGAGGATTTGCATTTTCGGTCCTGCATAAGGATGCCATGAAGAGTCGATCTTGTGCTGAGTTTCATTTGAAGAAATTTTCAAGTATACAATATGGTATACAATTTAAAAACTTGTACATAGTTGTTTAATACTTATTTTAATATTTAAAGTTGAATTTAAAATTAAAGTTCGTCTAGGAACACCTGGGTGCCTCAGTCAGTTAAGGGTCTACCTTTGGCTGAGGTCATGATCCCAGAGTTTGGGATCGAGTCCCACATAGGGCTCCTTGCTCAGCGGGGAGCCTGCTTCTCCCTCTCCCTCTGCCTGCCACTACCCCTGCTTGTGCTCGCTCGCACTCTTTCTCTCTCTGACAAATAAATAAAATCTTAAAAATAAATAAATTAATTAAAGTTCATTTAGAACTATTTTAAAGTAATTTAAAATAGCGTAATGCCAGTGAAAGTATTCAAAAGATCAAGTTTCAAATCCCTGCTCCTATCAATACCATTTTATAAAAGAAGGGCATTTTAACATCTTCCCCCACATATACACAGGAAAGATGATAGGCCATCATCTCATGATTTAAAAATTAAATAATTTCTCCTTTATGAAAAATTCATTGCATGATTCTTATTTTTCCGGTTTTGCTGAGGACCAGTGAAAATATCACCCTAAGGACTGGCATCAGTTCTTGGACCAGCATTTGAGAACCATCTATTTTATTTTTCCAAACCTTAGTCTGTCCGTCTGTAAAATAGTTGTCCTCTAGTCTGAATCTAGCCTTATTAGCACTGACCACTTCACAGTGCCTTAAGAGGCTTTGCTGGGAAGGTAGGTGTGTGTGCACTCCGCAGTCCCAGAGCCGGGAGTCCGTGAGAGGAGAGGACGGAGGCCCCAGCCTGTGCGTGGGCAGAGGGATCTACAGATCCCAGGCTGGCAGGGGCAGAAGTGGGTGAAAGCGGGATGCATGCTCCTTTTTTTTCTTAGCAGTCCGGTGACCGGGCCCCCCATCAGCCAGCTTGGTTTGGGGCTCACATTCTTTTTTTTTTTTTTAAAGATTTTATTTATTTATTTGAGAGAGAGAATGAGATAGAGCATGAGAGGGGGGAGGGTCAGAGGGAGAAGCAGACTCCCTGCTGAGCAGGGAGCCCGATGCGGGACTCGATTCCGGGACTCCAGGATCATGACCTGAGCCGAAGGCAGTCGCTTAACCAACTGAGCCACCCAGGCGCCCCGGGGCTCACATTCTTAGGGGCTATCTGGAAGAGCAGGGACAACAAAGGATAACATTTAGGTTACGAGCAGGACGTTAATACGCAGGTACAGGTTTGGTTTCAGGGGCAGTGGAAGCCCCTCCCAAATAGCTCTCCATCTTCTTGCCTGCACCTGAAATTCCTGTAAGAAAAATTGCTTGACATGCAAATACTCTAGAACCCAAGACAGATTTTTTTCTCATGACCACTAACCCAGAGTGCTTCCTATTTGCCAGACACTGTCTCAAGTGTTTTGCCTAGATGTACTAATTTAATCCTCACAGAGTCCCATGAGATGGTTGTGGTATCACTCTCCTCATTTTACAGAGGAGTAAGCTAAGGTAGAGACGCCATGTCATTTGCCAGGGTCCCTGGTAGTAAGTAGTGGCTCCAGGATTTGAATTCCACAGTCCTTGCTTTTAGCCATCTGCTGGGCTGCCTCCATGCTACCGAGGAGGTGGTACCACCACACCCTTTCCTGCTGTGCTAAGGGGGAGGCCAGGGGGGAGCCAGAAGGCACGGGGTACAGCCCTTGTGCGGGAAAGGATGCTGGGAATGGACACTGCACACCACAAAGGCAAACCTTGCAGACAACACCTCCATCTGGTCGACTGCTCTGCCCGTGGGGTGGGGTGGGGGCGGGAGGTAATGCTGATTTCAAACCACTTAACCTTTCTAAACCACAGCAGCTGCCTTTTACCTGTTAGATCTACCTAGAATCTTTATAGGGGAAATATTTTAGCTTTTTTTTTTTAAGATTTTATTTCTTTATTTGAGAGAGAGTGAGAGAGAAAACGAGGAGGGGAGGGGCAGAAGCAGACTCCCCACTAAGTAGGGAGCCTGACATGGGGCTCAATCCCAGGATCATGACCTGAACCAAAGGCAGACGCTTAACCGGCTGAGCCACCCGGGCGCCCCTATGAGTGGAAATATTTTTTAAAGTACCCTCTCCCCGCACTGAATATGAAGTTTTTGACATACACTCAGAATTTCTCTTTCACTTGATGGCCCAGAAAGCTGTTCAATTTCCCATTTGTGTGGAACCCTTTGATTTTTAACTCGTAGTTTCTCCCAGGCCACACCTCATATCCTGCCTGATGGGCTCCTCTCCCTTCTGTAATTGGCCCTCGGATCCCAGCTGTGTTCCCCAGCACGGGGTTGCCGAAGTCAGGGAACACAGGCCAGGGCAGCAGAAAGCCCCAGGGGTCTGGGGCTCTTCAGCAGAACCTGACACTTCAGGAGTAGGAAGCTGACTACAAAGCCCAAGATCAGGAGCAGCCTCTGCACAGACATTAATTATTCCCCAGATGAGAAACACTTGCCATCTCTGGTGATTTGTTCTAGACTGGTTTGCACGGTAATTTCTTGGGTACCTATTGGCCTTCCCCACTGGAGTCTAAGCACCTTTAGGGCAGGGATTACATCTAATGTTTTTCTCCCACAAAGCAAAAAAAGCCACAGAGTAAGTATTCAACAGAGTTTTTTCAGTGGGACCCCTGCTTCCTGAAAATTTAACAGTGCACTCACACATTAGACAAGGCTCTAGAAAAGGAAACCTGCACCAGCCAGGGGAGGGAGCCACCCATGCGGCCACTGGTGCGACCAGCCCGCAGAGCTTCTCATTGTCAGTTCCCCGACACCCTCTGCTCTGTCCCAACCTCCAAGCCTCTGCACACAACAGTATGTTATCACTGGGGCTTGTTGAAAGGCGGAGTGAAGGTCGCTGCTGACCGGTTTCGCTCCGCACTTAGTAATTCTGGAGAAGAAATTCCAGAGCCTCTGTTTTTCCTACCATACCCCCGCCCCCAACCCGCCCCAGTCATTGGAGGTCTCTCCTGTTCTGGGCATTTGCTCAACAATGCCCTTGAATCCTCCTTCCTAATGTTTGATTTGGCTCTGTTGGAAGGGCTGACTTTGTCTGGAATTCCATGAAGAACCTTCTAAAACCCAGTAGTCAGGAAAGGCGACGGATGCAGTGAGTGGCTCTACTTTGCAGACAGAGACAAGCCCAGAACGTCCGTCACACACCAGCACTCCTCTTCCCAACCCCGGCAAGGTAGGGCTGGTCCTTTGGACGGGCTTCGCTGGGCGCGGTTAGCCAGCTGGGCTAGTTTAAGTCAGCATCACAGAGGTTGGATAAATAGGCACCAGATGTCGGGTTGAAGCCTCACGCAACTGGTCATCAAAACTACCTGGTTGATTTCATCTCAGTTAGGAATCTGCTCTCTCCCTCCAATTGATGGCCTGATCCCAGAGTCCAAAATCTCAAAATTCAGTCTCAAACAGGAGACTGAAAAGCAAACAATTTCTGAAGAAGTTTCAGATATATTGGTGGGATTAAGGAGTGGGCAAATATTCTTTTTTTTTTTTTTTTAATCTGGGAGGTGGTCCTTTTAAAACTGCCTATGAGAAAGATGAGTCCTCTTAGCCTTCCAAATTGGAAGTGGCATTTATATTTGATTTCCATGTTTCCTAATGTTAGAGAAGCTTTGAGGCATTCCTTATTCATTTTCCAGCGCGTTGTCGGGTTTTCAGCCTATTTCAAAGACAATGCTTGTCAATACCTACAGCAGAGTGGAGTCTTCCCACAGACTCATTTGCCTAAAAGGTCTGGGAAGTCTCGTCCAAACGAAGAAATTACTAAGAGCATTTTCTTCAGGTATAAAAAAGTGCAGTTTATTCACCCAGAACTTCGGTTTCTTTGAGATGTTGAGTGTCCCTTTTAAGACTTAAAAGGCTGCTTTTATCTGGTAAAATCTCATCCCAGCTGGAGTCATGGGACCTGCCCACCCGGAGGCCTTTCCGGAATTGACAGCCATCGGCACGCAGAACTATGGGGCTTTGGTCTCCTGCTTTCTGGACAGGGATAACAGGAGAACCCACAGCATTTACCCACAGGGCAAAGCCAAGAAAATTCACCAGAATGTCAAGTGCTAATAGGTTAACGAAATTCGCCCTCCAGCACTTTCTGACAGGGCGTGGGGATTTTCTTGTGTCATCACACTTCAGGAGGGATTGTCATCCAGGTGCAGGGGTTCTTGGCTGTCCTTTACCTGTTGTCTCCTCCTGTCACATACAGCCAAGAAAGCAGATGACAGGTTCATCTCTATTACACAGGGAATTACCGAGTGGTTGCCTAGCAACTCAGCACCATCAACACGGTCTCTTGTTGTGGAATGTAGGGTGGCTGGCTTTCCAAAATGACTGTATTTGCCTATTTCTTTGGGGCCTCTAGAAAAAATAGGTATGTTTTCCTGGATTTAAGGCTATTAGAATGTGCTTTTGTGTGGCTTTACCCTAGTATTCCTTTTATAGTAGCCATTACTGTAAAAAATGACAATTCTCTGATCAAATCATTAATACAGCAATTGCTTCAATTAAATTCAATTCAGTAAGCATCTTCTGTGTGCTGGATCCTGTACTAGATACGGTAAAGAGTTAGGAGGAAGAACAAGTATGGTCCCTGTCTCAGGGAACTTCTGTGATTAGTAGATGCGTATTATATATCATTTGTTTACACGTGTGAAACAGACAGCTATGATGTGTAGGGAAAATAAAGGTATTTTTATTGGGAAGAGGTCCTTTGTGTTTGATCAAAGGATTTTTCACTTTCATTTAGATTCCTTCCTTTATAGCTTATAGCCATGATCTGTTCAAAAAGCTGCAATCAGTTCAAAATCACTTCTAAGACATGGCTCTTACTGGAATCGCAGCAATTAGCAGCTCTTACGCGGCTCTTGTTGGAGAGTGACACTGCCAGTGTTGTAGGGTTGGGTGATGCTACCCGGCGTCTATACCACAGGCTTTCTGCATACTTGCTGCCAAGGTGTTCACAGCCTCCCCACCTCCATTCTGCACCTTCCAGTTGAAAAGAAGCCCCTTGCCTTTCTTTGTCTACTTTGCGGTAATCTCATCCGCCTCCCTTCACTTAAGGAGGGACTTTAGAATGTTCCAGATCTTGCATTAGGGAGCTGATCACTTGAGGGGAGTTCTTTCCCACTGGGGAGATGGTTGCTAGACAGAGCCTGGGGTTTGACTAGCCCCTCTCCCTGGAGTTGATGTGTTTGGTGGATTGGTTTCCCACCTTCCTCAGGAAGGTACCAGGGCATGGTACGAAGTAACTGTTCCTGACAGCTTTGGCGCACAATCCTGCGCACTCATTAGCTACCCCTCCTGAGTGGCCTAGATCCAGAATCCACAAAGAAAAGAGAAGGCTCTTGAGGACAGCTGTAGCGTGGTGCCAGAGTTCGGCCTGCATCTTGTTCATTGCTTGCACCATCTTGTTCCCACAGATCCTTTGCCATTCTCAAGAAATCATTCAGGCCTGGGCGCCTGGATGGCTCAGTTGGTTAAACAACTGCCTTCAGCTCAGGTTATGATCCTGGAGTCCCGGGATCGAGTCCCATATCGGGCTCCCTGCTCAGTGGGGGGTTTGCTTCTCCCTCTGACTCTCTTCCCTCTCGTGCTCTCTGTCTCTCATTCTCTCTCTCAAATAAATAAATAAAATCTTAAAAAAAAAAAAAAAGAAATCATTCAGGCCTCTTGCATTCATACAGAGCCCCTGACCTTTGCTTTCAGACCAATGTCAGGCAGAAGAAAGGGGACAGAGGGGACAGGAGGACTGGACAAAGCAGACACTCTATTGATGTTTGCCTTATGCTTCTTTATTCCACCCTCACACCTTCTCCTTAGCCCCTCCTGCCCGTTCCACAGATGGAACTCCAAAAGTGTGAATACCTGTCACACTTACTGAGTACTAACAAATTCTCATCCCAAGGCGTCTTTTCACTTACGATCAAACCCACCAACATTGACTATGAGCTATGTGTCTCCTAAGGGTCAGGGACACAGTAAAGAACAACACACAGTTTCTACCCCTGAGCAGGTCACAGATCGGTTCTGTTACGTGCTGTAATAAGGACTGGGAACACAGAGCGAAGAGCAGTGAATTTCGGGGGGGCGGGGAGTTCAGGAAAAGATGTGTAGAGGGCCATTAGGCTAGACCTGGGGGGCTGGCAGAAAAGGGAGGTCTCTCTATTTACCTTTAGAAACGGGCCAAGAGTGGAGCATCTGTTTCCCTTCAATATTGGGAAATCCTTCATTGCTCTCATCTAAAGCCTTTCCCCTGCAGTTTACACTGTATTCCCTCTCATTCCCATGTCAGATGAAATAGCAAAAATCTTTGCCTAGTAACTTAGTCACTCAGAAGCCCCTAGCACATCATATCTGGTGCTCTAACCTAACATGGAAAAAACTATTTCCTCCCACCCCAAAACTCTGCAGCTAGGCTTCTCCAGCCACTACCCCCGGAAGAGTTTCCGAGCAGTACCCTCCTACTAGGGCTCTGCCTGGAAAGGTGGGGGGAGACAGGGCAATCAGCTACCGGGGGCTCTAGCCCAGATAATGGCACTTGGAAGAGTCTGTACTGTAAGCATGTTTCATGGCATCTTCACTAAAGACAGAATTTTTGAAGTTGAATGACACATAAAGTCCAGTATTTCATGACATCCTGCTACCAGACCTCACCAGCCTATGGGTTGTCATATTGACATCCAGACCTAAATTTCATTAGTTCTGAGCCCTCTTGAAGGCCTATTGAACTTTCTTCTGGTCCCCCCGCCTCGCCGCCAACTCTTCCTCAGTGATGTGAGCATGCCCCTGAGGGGTCTGGTTCATGGCAGATCCACGAGGCTCTCCCATTGCAACCTCCCCATTGGTGGTTTACCCCTCACACCCCCTTAAAAAGAGGTACCTCATCAGCATGTGTGTCCTCTGTGAGAACAGTGTTCTTCTAATGGTCACTCCTTGGGGCGCCTGGGTGGTCAGTCAGTTAAGCAGCCAACTCTTGATTTCGGCTCAGGTCATGATCTCAGGGTAGTGAGATCGAGCCCCTCATCGGGCTTGACAGTCAGTGGAAGTCGGATTCTCTCCCTCTCCCTCTGCCCGTCCCCCTGCTTGCATGCTCTCTCTCTCTCTCTAAAATAAATAAATCTTTAAAAAAAATAGTGGTCACTTGTGTTCTCCTGGGCATAGCATTCTCTCTGGGGCCACCCTAAGTCACCCTAAGTCACTTGTCAAAGTGGAGGGCAGGATGGAACAGCGGGGGACAAATGAACTTACAGGTTGGCTGTATTTTGCTACCTGTGTCCTGGAGCAAAACTGTTTGTATCTTCAGTTGCTCAAAGTCTTACATGATTATTCATCTTTCACCCAATCTCGCCCCTCACTGGGGCTAGAAATGAGTCTCTCAGGCCAAGTCATCAGGGGCTGATGGTTCCTTAGTTCCTTCCTCTCTCTTTCTCCACTGGGAGCTCTTCACCCAAACAAAGCAACTCCCACAAAACAAAACAAATAAAACTCGAAACCTTTCTACTTCAATAAAAAATAACAAACGTGTGTCCATTGATGCAAACAGATACTAATACTTGGGGGGGGTGCTGTTGGTGCTGTTCTGTAAACTCCATCCCATAATTCATGAAACTCAGGAGTACTGCCTTCTTGTATGACTTGAAAATGAGGTCAAGACTACTCACCCCCTTCTTAAAGGCACCTCTTAAGTCCATAAGGGATATAATGCATGAAGAGCTCCCATCTCATGGGCAACCTGTGAGAATGCCATTTTAAGAGAAATTAGCAATGGTTGCAGTTCAAAGGTTAACTTTGTTTTGTCAGTTGGGGTTCTTGCTCTACAAGAATTTTCTCTGTAGACTCTAAGAAACATCTACACCATCACCCTCCACTTCCATCCCCTCAAAAATGAATGCAAAACAAGCTATAGTTGACCCTTGAACATCACAGGTTCAGACTGTGTGAATCCATTTATATATTTATTTTAAGGTTTGGGGTTTTTTTTTAAGATATTATTTTTTGAAGTAATCTCTATACCCAACATGGGGGTTGAACTTACAACCCAGAGATCAAGAGTTCCATGTTCTATCAAATGAGCCAACCAGGTGCCCCTACATGAGTCCATTTATACACAGATTTCTTTTGATAAATACAGTACAATAGTACTGTAAATGTATTTTCTCTTAAGATTTTCTTAATAACATTTTCTTTTCTCTAACTTACTTTATTGTAAGAATACAATATATAATATATACAATATATAAAATATGTGTTAATCAACGGTTCATGTTATTGGTAAAGCTTCCAGTTAACAGTACTGCTATTAGTAGTTAAATCTGGGGGGAGTCAAAAGTTATACTCAGGGACGCCTGGGTGGCTCAGTTGGGTTAAGCGTCTGCCTTTGGCTCAGGTCATGATCTAATGTCCTGGGATTGAGTCCCACATCAGGCTCCTTGCTCAACGGGGGGTCTGCTTCTCCCTCTGCCTGCTGCTCCCCCTGCTTGTGCTTTCGCTCGCTCGCTCTCTAACAAATAAATAAAAATAAAACCTTAAAAAAGGAGTTATACTCAGATCTTTGTTCAGGGGTCGGCACCCCTAAACCCCTCATTGTTCAAAGGTCAAATGTATTTAGATCCAGATAATGTAAAAAACAAAAATAGAAATGGGGTTGCCCTAAAAGTAGACCTCATTGCGCAGTGGACGGAGCCCAGGGTGTGGCATTAAAGATCTCAGTTGAATCCAGGCCCTGTCACTTACAAGCCAGAGTCCCCTGAGAAAGTCCCTTTACCTCTCTGAGCTGCTATTTCTCATTTATAAAATGGAGCGATGATGATGTCTGCCTTCCTTCCCAGGGTTGTGAGAATGGAAGGGGACAAAATAAATATAAATAAAAATGCTTTGCAAACTGTAAAGTATCTGTTATTCTCTAGAGGGAAAGCTGGAAGAAATCACATCAGCTCAGTCCCATCACCGTGGCTTTCGTAGGCTGGTGGAGTCTTTCCTGGGAGTGGTTCTGCGCCCAAGCATCATGCCACCTTGTGCCTCCAGCACAAAGATGAGGTCTGGTACTGACAGAACCCATCCTGACGTACTACTTTGTCTTAAGTTCTGGTGGAAAATTCAGTCTGATGAGGACCAGTCCTAGAACCAGAGAGAATGGGAATGACGGTGGCTAGATGAATGTGCATGGGCTCACTGACATCTAGCATCAGTCAAGTCCCCTTTGCCATTGGAAGCCAACTCCTCTGAACCACTGTTCATCTCAGGATCATTGCTGAGTGTTCCCCAACAATATCATTCCTCCTACCAAGAGCAGTGGTGATGCAGCGTATCTTGAAAGAGTGTTTCACTATCATGCCTGGGATTTTTTCCAAGCCATGGACACTTTCTTCAAGGTTGATGCTGCCACTTTCTTGATCCTACCAGAAGGATCCTTCATATGCAGGGAGTGACAAACAACAGTACTGCTGAAACCAGGAAAAGCAGAGCTCCTGCTCTTGCCTGCAACCCACTCATCATTGGCACAAAAATATATTGTGACAACAAAAGGCGTGCTATGTTGTGTCATATCCTTGGAAAGTCCAGCGGGTGTCACCAAATGGTCATGACTTTGGCACTAACAATGTTTTGTAGCATGAATGGCCTCCGCCAAAGTCCCAATCCCAGTGGCAAAGACTGCGCTCAGTCTAGGCATCCCTCACCCATCTCCCAAACTTCAGGCTGGATCCATCCGAGTGTGGGGAGCTTTGAAGTTCTCTGTATTGGGTGATGATTAGAGTTACAGGAGCAGATGGATTGGCTTTCTTTTTTTTCTTTTTTTTTTTTTGTTAAGATTGGCCTTAAATTGATTTTGATATAAAGGGTCTGTTGACATGTTGCCATTTCCCATTTAGAACCTTGTCCCTTTTCCTGTTTCTGTATAATAATGTTTATCCAGCACATCTTGTGGCCTGTTGCTCACCCATTCATGGCTACCTTGCTGTCCCCCTGTCTCATGGTCTCTCAGCAGCCCCCAAGGTGAAGTTCTTGGCCCCATGGGGGGCCGGGGGCATCACCTCCTATGTTCCGCCAGCTAGCCGTACTTAGCTCGCCTCCGTCACACCCCTCCCCTCCCAGGCTTCTCTCATCCTCTTCCTCCCTGATGCCCAGGCCACCCATTGGCTCTGCCCCACCGGATGACGTGGACCTGAGGGCCTCCGACCGGAAGCAGCCAGGCACGGCGGGGGCGGGGGGCAGGGGAGGGTGCCAGCGAGGATGCTCTCCTACTGCCTGTGCGTGTGCACTGGCGTGGCTGGCACAATGCTCTCTAGGACTGGGGTGAAAGTTGGTGTCTGTAGGCACTTGACCCGCACGCTGTTGCCTTGGAAAACGGGACTTCTCGGCAATGGGTCCGGCCCAAAGTCTGGAAAATAAGTCAGCAACTCACTTTACATCTTCTTCAAATGGTGAAAGAAACTGTAGAAACTGACTTTTACGGTCTAAGTATATTTTAAGTTCAAAACCAAATGTTCTGTTACCACTGTTACTTGTTTAAAATCCCTCTTTCAGCATTAGCCTTTGGCCAGTGAGGGTGTTTGGGGCTGGAAATACATGGAATCTCTATCGAATGAATACAAAACATCACTTCTACGCAATATGCGATTTCCAGAACAGAGAAGAAGCCTCAACAAGCATCAAGCAATCAGCAGTCTGTGACAAAATCAGGTCAGGGCTGAAGGAGCACATTGGCATGAGTGTTCTTAAAAGATACGATTAGGGGGCAACTGGGTGGCTCTGTTGTTAAGCGTCTGCCTTCGGCTCAGGTCATGATCCCAGAGTCCTGGGATCGAGCCCCGCATCGGGCTCCCTGCTCGGCGGGAGGCCTGCTTCTCCCTCTCCCTCTCCCACTCCCCCTGCTTGTGTTCCTGCTCTCGCTGTCTCTCTCTCTGTCAAATAAATAAATAAAATCTTTAAAAAAAAAAAAAAATACGATTAGGTGCCCAGGGTTCAGTCAACATGATGATATGCTGCTATTGTTTTCTCACAGTGGCTGAGACCAAATTATGAAGAGATGGTTTCTGGGTCTCAACACGAAGAGATGGTGCCTGGCCACAAGGAACCTTCATGTGCATTGACTGAACAATAAACAAACACCTAAGCAGGTCTTCTCTACCCATTATTCTAAATCTTCATTGATAAATCACTATACTGCATATGGACTTAGGCATTTTGTAATGCACTGATTCTAAGTTTGTTATATAGACAGGAGCCCCTTGACATATTTTCCTGGGGCCTGACTTAAAGTGGTCCCTGATAAGCACCGTGTATGGCCAACAACACAGTGAATTTCAGAAATATTGGAAAATGAAGAAAACTTGATGGTAAAATAGACGAAATGCAATAAAATTTAGTGGGGCTTAGAAAAGACAGAAACTGTTATCTCACTTAAGGTACTCATTCCAGGCTGGAAGGAGGGTCTGTCTGCTCCATGTGGTCATTCAGGGATCCAGCTTCCTGGCACCCTCCTCTGTCATCCCCTAGGGCATCCTTCTCACTTGTGTGGTCAAAGCTGGATCTCAGGCAAGTTCATGTTCTGGTTCAAGGGAAGGGGACACAGTGTCAATGAGGCAGGCCCACCATCTTAAGGCATAGGTATGATTGTCCCTTCTCTTTATATAGTGCAAACCTAGTCACGTGGTCACACCTAGCTGCAAAGGAGTCCCAGAAAGTCTGTCCACAGCCAGGCAGCTGGGGCCCGACTACAACTGTGGTACTCTGGAGGAAGGGGAGGAAGAATCTTGGTGAAGCTCTAGTAGTCTCCATTTTAGGAACTCATTTGAATGACCATATCAGTTGCCACTTTGTCCTAGAGACATGTAAGGAAACTTCTGTTTGTCACCTGGACGTTGATTCTGACAGTCGTGGCACAAGCTTTGTCCTGCCATTGAGTAAAGTCCTCCCTACACTGTTCCCTCTCACCTTGCTGTATTTCACAACAATGAGCTGCTTTTCAGTATGAAGACTGGTATCTATCCGTTGCTTTTTGCCATCCAGAATCCTTTCTCCTTTCCTCTGGTAGTTGTACCCTGATTCTCCTATTGGGAACCCCCACTTTTCCATCTTCAATTTCCTGTACACAGAGTTGACTCTCCTCCTAGACCCAGAGGCAGGCACGTGACCACAGCCTGGCCAATTAGGTCATCCCATTCCCCAGAGTATTGCTTGCTGATGGACCCATGACCAAATCAGAGCAGTGAAGTGCAATGAAACTTTTGCTGGGAACGCATAAAGAAAAACACTTGACATTTTTTCCTCCACAAGTCTCAAACCGGGGACATATAGGACTGGAGTGCCAGCAGCCATCTTGCCCCTACGCAAAGAGAACATGAGGAAGAGCAAAGTCAAGAGATAAAGATAAAACCAAGTCCTGGTAATATTGTTTGAGTTCCTGGGTCAAACTAGGCCTGATCCAGCACTATGCCTAAGTCCCTGGTCTTCTCAGTTACAAGAGATGACATCCACCCCCTCTGAAGTCATTCAGAGTTGAATTCTCTGTCACTTAGTGCAACCAAGACAGCCTTGATACAAGGGCCACAAAGATTTGGTGTAGAGTGAGGAAAGTTCTCTTGGGATCTGTGTAGCCTTGCTCTGCCCTGGATCTCCATAGCTATCTAATTGTTGAATGGGCACTGCTTCTAGCCAGTGGTTCTCAACCAGGAATGGCTTTGTATGCCAGGAACATTTGGCAATGTCACAGTGAGGGGGAAGAGGAGGGAGGGGATGCTCCTGGCATCTTGTGGGTGGAGGCCACATCCTAAACATCCTACAAAGCACAGGGCAGCCCCCACAACAAAGAATCTTCCAGCCCAAAATGTTGTCAGTGCCGAGGTTGAGAAGCCCCACTAACCCCACGCAGAGTTCAAACACTCTGGAGTTACACCCCAGTCCAAACACACTTGGGAAACTGAGCTCCCTAGAAGAGCTGTGTTCTCACCAGGGAAGGCCTCACCCTGAGACCCTCCAGGGCTCGTCAGCTCCAGGCAGAGTGACAGCAACTTGGTCATGATTAAGCTCTTTGGGAAACTGATCCAAGAGGGCAACCATTGCCTGGTGGGGGTTATGAGTGCTTCTTGGCACCCAGGAGAGAGAAATGGGTGGCCTGTGACAGAGATTTTATTTAAGGCCTAGCATTTTTTAAACAGTGTTGGAGCCCTGTCTCCAACAGACTGAAAAACGAGGCTTGTTTAGGTCTGAAATACCACTGTTATCCTTAGCCCGATAAATGCTTTTTACTGAAATCTAGAGAACCAGGGGTCTCTCTACTCCCTGAATCCTCTGTGCTGGGGGAGGCAGGCTTTTCTAGAGGCTCTTACTGTGGAATGCCTTTGCTTCCCAGGCTCATATCCCCACTTGCATTCCAGCCCACGCCTCAGCTCAGCTGGGTCCTTTCTCAGAGCTTCCTGATGGGTGTCTGATCTGCAGACCAATGCTCTGAAGACCCTGGACTCTCTGCAGAACCCCAGCTCCTGCCGGGTCCTGGCGCCTTCTCTCCAAGGCCCGCCCTTCTTTACAAGCCTGCCTCCTAAAAGGGGACGGAGCTACCCAACCTTGCTGCAAGGACAATGAGAGAGGGGGACTCACAGGCAACTTTGTGATTTTTTTCCCAATACTGACAAATAAGACCTTTAAAGCACTGATCAGATCACAGCTCCAACAGCCCTGGGGAATTTAGATTTTTTTTTTTTTTAGCAAAAATGTCTCCCCTGGTGTTCAATCTGGCTTTGCCCAGACCCCTCCCCCACTGAGTTGACTGCACAAAGCTTTCGGGAAAAACAGCTTTTGTTTCCAGGCCGAGCTGTATCCTCCCAGGAACCTTTCCTCCAGCCCCTGCAGCCTGCGGACCTCAGGCCTCGCCTCCCCCTCCAAGGGTGAAGTCAGGCCAAGACGGGGTGAAGAATTCAGAGGGTGTGGGTGTTTTGCTGGGGACAAGGAGTCCCTTTTTTTTGCTGTTCTTGGTGTCACTTCCAGACAGATAGGAAGGAAAAAAGTAGAAAACATTCTTCAATTCTGGACAAAAGCTGAGATGAAATTTTCTTCAGGCACCTCCCTGTGGGTCAAGGCTCTGTCATTGGAGGTGGCGGGTGAGGAATGGAAGACCCAACTCCCTTGGGAAGGTTCGAGTTCAGTGAAGCCAGTCCCTGAATGTGGGGTGTAATCAAAATGCCACTCAATTTTTGCCTCTCGCTGTCCACGTGAGCTGCTCGGCAAGGGAGACACGCCCCTTCTGTTCAGGCTCAGGTAAGGTCATTTTATGGCACAAAACCCACGATCCATTTAGAGATGAAAAGCATCCAGTCCCAGGGGCGCCTGCCTGGCTCAGTGGGTGAAGCCTGCGACTTGATCTCCGGGTTGTGAGTTCGAGCCCCACTTTGGGTGTAGAGATTACTTAAAAATAAAATCTTTAAAAAAAAAAGCATCCAGTCATAGAAATGACACTCATCTCCCTTCCATCCCTTCCAAGAAAAGAAATCTTCGTCCTCCTGCTTTCGGGTCTGTAGTCGGGTCTGTAGTCGGAGCTGCTTGCCTGCAGGGAGGGGGCTGTGGCAGGCTTTTGTCTTCACTCACCTGACCACCTCCCCTTCCTTGCTGGTTGCTTCCAAGGTCTGAGTGAGAAGGACTTGGGGGAGGGGGGGATATGTGAGAACAGGGGAAAAGGGCAATTCTTCTTCTTTTTTTTTTTTTTTAAAGATTTTATTTATTTATTTGACAGAGACAGAGATAGCGAGAGCAGGAACACAAGCAGTGGGAGTGGGAGAGGGAGAGCAGGCTTCCCGCCGAGGAGGGAACCTGATGTGGGACTCGATTCCAGGACCCTGGGATCGTGACCTGAGCCGAAGGCAGACGCTTGACGACTGAGCCACCCAGGCACCCTCTTCTTTTTTTTTAAGATTTTATTTATTCATTTGATAGAGACAGAGAGAGCACAAGCAGGGGGAGCGGCAGGCAGAGGGAGAAGCAGGCTCCCTGCCCAGAAGGGAGCCCGACTCTACTCGGGACTCCAGTCCAGGACCCTGGGATCATGACCTGAGCCGAAGGCAGACGCTTAACCAACTGAGCCACCCAGGCGTCCTGAAAAGGGCAATTCTTATGTCCCCGCAGAGTTGCCAGCTATCTGGGCCCAGGAGATGGTGAAAGCTGTTTCCTGGGCCATCTCCCGATCTCCCAGGTTCTTCAGAGATTCCCATCTCTGAGGCTCTGTCCCCGAGGGTCCCATCTGCATCTCCCTTCCAGGTAAACCACTCATGACTCCATCTCCGGTTCCTACACAATCTGCATCCCCTTCCAGCTTCTTCCTGCTAAGATCCCTTTGCTGCTTTTGGAGGTGCTACAGGGCTTAAAATGACACCATGCTGGACCTCTCTCCCACAGTCTGCATCTCGTCCCTGGGAAGCATTCACGGGCCCCTGACCCAATCCCAGCACAACGCATCTTCTTGGCACAGGCTTGTGGGGGCCCACCACTCTGGATGGTTTCATGGAAGCCTCCACCCTGTTGAGGGTAGAACTCACGACACTTTACTCTTGTAGAAGGTTTCCATTTCCAAACCCTGGTGTTCTCTACACTCTGACCCTTTTCAGATCCTTGATAGGCTGAGGGGCCCAAGTGCTGTGAGCTTGTTCTCCATTGTTTCCTTTGGGGTGTGTCTCATGCTCACTCTGCTCTCTGAGACAGTAATAGCCAGCCTCCAAGAGGGCCCCCGGTTGTCCTCACCTCCTGATTTTCTCACCCTTGTGTGGGTTCCTCCCACCCTGAACAGGGCTGACCCTTGTAACCAACCACTTGCTATCACAAACATGATGGTATTTGACTTCCGAGCTAGGTCATTGTGTGGGTTTAATTGTATACCCTAAAAACATATGTTGGAGCTTTAACCCCCCAGTACCTGTGAATGTGACCTTAGTTGGGAAGAGTCTTCACAGGTGTAATCAAGGGCACAATGGATTAGGACAGGCCCTAAGTCCAATGACCGGTGTCCTTCTAGGAAGAGAGACACAGAGCAGACAGACACAGGGAGAAGGCCATGTGAAGACAGAGGCAGAGTTTGGAGTCACGCAGCCACAAGCCAAGGAACCTCCGGGGAAGCTAGAAGAGACAAGAAAGGATTCTCCCCTAGGTCCTTTGGTGGGAGAGCTAGAACAAGATCCAGACTCCCCACTTCTGGTCTTGGATCATGCTTCCTACTGACACCCTGATCTCACACTTCCGGCTTCCAGAATCCTGAGACAGTAGATACCTGTTGTGTTAAACCACCCTGTGTGTGGTACTTGGTCACGCCAACCCTAGGAAACTACTGCAGTCATAAGAGATTGTGATCTCTTCCTTGCCCTCTCTCACATCACTTGCCCTAAGGGAAGCAGGCTGCCACGCCATGAGGATACTCAAGCAGACCTATGGAGAGGTCCACATGGCAAGGAACCAAGTCCTGTCAATAGCCAGCGCCAACTTGCCACCCTATGAGCGAGCAGCCTCAGAAGCAGATCCCACCGCCTCAGGCAGGCCTTCAGATGGCTGCAACCCTAACCGACATTGACTGCTACCTCCTCAAAGGCATGGAGACAGAACACCAGCGAAGCCGTTCCCCAATTCCTGGCTCACAGAAACTGCGAGAGGACCGATGTTTATCATTATTTATTGAATAATACTACCTCTTGAAGTAATCCTTTAAGCAGCAGTCAGTAACAAAGACCGGGATCTATTACACTGGGGCCTTGGGATAACCTGAAACAGGAAGGGTGGCACCGTGGAAACCTCATTCATCACTTGGAACGGTCAGGAGCCACAGTGCCATTTTCTTCGGGGACATTTCCACCAATGGGCTCCTCAACCACTTGTGGTTAGGTGTCCCAGTTATTCCTTAACCGATGAGCCTCTTCCACGTGCTAGACACTGTGTTAGGGGCTGGGGCCGTAGGTGTGAGCAGTTCTGTTCCTGGCCAGCCACCATGACGGCCATCCCTCTGCAGGTAGGCGGGTAGCGGCATGAAAGACTGCCCTCATCTGCAGATGCCCGAGGAGGAGGGGGCATGGGGACACCAGGGGGAGGAGCCCTCAGCACTGAAATCCCTGCAAAGGCAGGAAGAGCACGAAGTTCCAGGGTCCACAGAGCAGTGGGGGGCGGAGCCTGAATTAGCATCTCGAACCCCCACCTCCACTCTCCGTTGTGCTTCTTGAACTGCACAGACGCTGGTTCAGGGTACCAGGGTCTCTGCAGATACTTGGAGGCAGGGACTCGAATCCTGCCGGGACCCTGCTCTTTGGATATTGGTGCCTCTGTGGAAAGATGGGAGCCCAAAGTCCTCAGATCTTGTCTGCTGTGCCAACTTGGCTAAGTCTCTCCCTTTGGGGAGGTTTTGAACCATGACACATCAGCCACTCGCTCTGAAAAGCCTAAGGCTGAGAAGGCTGGCCCTCCTCAGTCCTAGCCCTCCTTACTGGTATTTTCTAGAACTGTTAGAGCAGATTTTGCCACCTACAGGAGTCGTCCAGGCTGGTCCCTCCCCAGGTCAACTTGCACACCTTGCAGGTAAGAATAGCCACCATTTCTGCAGCATCTACTCAGCAGCGAGTGATTCCTGTGATCTTCACAGCACCCTCCAAAGCAAGGGATTGTGGCCCACATTTGGCAGTTCGGGAGAGTGAAATTCAGGACCGAGCCCAAGGTCACACAGCTAATGAGGGGCAGAGCTGGGATTCCAACCCAGGCCTGTCAAACCCTAACACACCTCGTGTCCACTTGCCTCTCCCTGCCCCAGAGGGTGACTCAGGGGCATTCAGTCTGAGGATTAAAACCAGGGCCCCAGGAACTGGGATTTTCTCCAGCCTCAGGGGTTTACCATGGTGGGTAGACATAGGGCAAAGAGTGGTAGCTCAACAGAATGGGGTCTGAGGCCAGATTGCCCAGGTTTGCCCCCTAGCTTCCCCTTATGCTCCTAGCTGCTGATTCCTCATCCGAAAGATGGGGATAAGAACACATATGTCCTTGGGTTGTCGGGAAGATTAGATGAGATAATGCATGGAGTTCATGGGAAGAGTAAACAGTCCATGATGCTTTTTTTCTCTGAATATTATTATTGCCTTCACTGTCCCTCCAGGGCCACCAGACTCTTCAATCAGGTCAATATTTGCAAAGGGACAAATTTAAATGAAACAGATATAAAGCTGGAGGCTGATGGATATTTGTGGCTGGAAGGTTGTTTTCTGCTTTGGGGAGGGATTCTTTTCCAGCTCTAAGACAGCTCTCTGTGTAAGGTGATGAGTGTGATTAATCGCAATCAGCTCCTCTCCACATAATGAGGAAAGTTGGATGTCACCCTGTGGTTTCCGTCCGTCCAGATGAGTGCAGTTACCCACTGTGTCCACAGGATGTCGCTAACAATCACGCGCCGACTACCTGCAGCCAAACCAGACCGTTCAGGGCATGGAACTCAATAGCAGACTCCCACTCAGGGACTGAGCAATCTTCAGCTACACCCTTTGAAATAGTTCTTGACCCCGCAACACAGTGTGAGTAGAAGCGGGGTGTGGTGGCTAGGAGTGACTTGGCCTGGGGGGACCCAGGTGGTGAGGTGCGGAGCTAGAGGGGTACCAAGGTCTCCTGCTTCCCCATTAGGTGTGCCAACCCACCTCACATCTGTCCAGCGTGTGAAAGAGGCTCGGTGGGGACGGGAGGCTGGTTTCTGGGTCTCTAGGACAGCCACCTCTGGGAATGTATTTGAAGACGGAGGTTCAGGGGACCCCTGGAGGGCCTCTGTTCCTTTCCCTTGAGCCCAAGGCCAGCTCTCCAGGCCCCCTAGGCTGCCTTCAGGTTTCTGCTATTTTAATGGCAGGAACAATGGAATTAGCAATTCATCCTTAAAGTAGGAGGTGCTCACAAAGCCAGGCCCTCAGAAGAAGGTTGCTCCTAGCCCCTGCCCCCGGGCAGAGCGGTCTCTCTGGTTCTGGGGGAGCCTGGCAGTGGCTAACACTGGGGGGAGAGCCTGCCAGCCGACACACATTTCTCCATCCAGAATCATTTTTAGGAACCTACTCTGATTGGAAGTGAAGCACCAGGGATGCAAGAAGTTACAGCCCAGGTGCCTCACCTGCACAAAGGGGAGGCTGTTGTGAGGGGCAAGAGCATATCTGTGGAGGGTCCACTGCGGGTACACAGTAGATGCTCAGGAAGCTCCGTTCCCATCTCCTTCCTCGCTTCCTTGGAGCCTTCTAGAAGGGCCAGCCTAGCCCCATCCCAAGGCACTGCTCTTTCTTTTCCGATGATCTGATCGATCGGGATTCTGTGAGTTCTTTCCCTTCCCTCTTCATTTTGGCAGAATCATGTCTCAACAAGGGAGCCATTTGCCCTGGGGCTCCAACCCACGGGACCTGGAGGCCCTTGCCTCCCAGCTCCTTGGCCTCAGGGACGTCGGCCTCGGCCTGAGAAGTAAACAATGCTGTAGAAAGCAGAGCATTTCCTTTTCCATGAAAGGGCCGCAGGAGAGAGGGAAGAGGGCCTCTGGGCACTGTGTGTTTGGACTGAGGCGGTCAGCGGAGGAGTCCAGGGAGGGGAGGGGTGAAGCCTTCACCTCTCTCCCCCGGTCAAGCTGGTGCAGGTAGGACCACCCCACCCCTACTCAGATGTGGGAACAATGGGAGGGAAGTGAATGCCCAGGACTAGGCAGTGTGGGTTTTTTGGGCGAGCTGTTGGAGGTAGGGACGGGCACCGGGAAAGGTACAATCAACCTGGGATTGATTTATTTTTATTGCTTTTAAATCACTGTGAATAATCTATGTTCATTGAAAAAAATTAGAAAACACAGATAAGCCAAGAGAAGAAAACAAAAGTCATCTGTTAACATCTTGGCACCATATCCCTTTTCTATGCTTAGATACATAGAGAATACTTTTGTTCCATCAATAAAATGTTTTCTTACTGTGCATTGCCTGAAAACCTGCTGACTCAGTGGTGGAACTCTTGACCTTGGGGTTGTGAGTGGGAGCTCCATGTTGGGCGGAGAGATTCCAAAAAAAAAAAAGAAGAAGAAGAAGAAAAGAAAGAAAGAAAAGAAAAGAAAAAAAGAAAAAGAAAAAAAAAACCCTGCTTTGTTGTCTTTTTCAATAGAACAATATACTAGGACATCTTTTTAGGCCAGCAGATAAGTATACTCCATCTCGATGGATGTTACTGGCTCAGAGGTATTAACCGGTGATTGGAACTTGCCCCCATCACTCTGCCTGTCTCTCCTCAGCAGCAAAAATGACCCGGGCGTCTGCATGGGCTTGGGACTGGATGTCGGTTCTTGGGCAGCTGCGGGAGTTTGGAGACGAGCAGAATAAGGACCTGCCTTCCCAATAGAACCTTGATGATCTCGACCACTGAGCCCCTGGCAGAGTAGAGCACCAGGGGAGGAGGGATGAACAGAGGACAGAGGTGCATGGAACGCAGGCGGGGGTGGGGGGTGCAATTGAACTAAGTGGGAGCCAAGTTTGCACAGCGTTTAAGCCCACAGGCTCTGGAGTAATGACAAGGACCTGGCTTCCAATCCTGGCTTTGGCTCTAACCAGCTGTGCAACCTGGATCAAGTTACTTAACCTCTCTGAGCCTCCGTTTCCCCACCTGTAAATCGTAGTGGTACCTACCTTATCAAGTTTGTGAAAATTAAGTCAGATAATATATGTAAAGCACTTGGCACCCTGCACCGCGAGTACTCAGTCGATGATAGCCAGAGCTATTTCTATCATTATCAGGTAAGTGGGCCCGGAGAGCTGGGGGACAGCTGTGCATAGAAGATGAGTGTGTGTTTCCCCAAGTTCATAGCGATGGCTGAGTTTTCTCTGTAGGGCCAGGTGTGGGTGTGGGTAGCTGGGATCTAGAGAGGAAGTAATGGGGAAGGGGGTTAGAGGGTGAGCGCTTATCAACATAGCTCCTTTGAAATCAGGTAAAGGGTCTGGTCACCCTTCCAGTTAAGAACATGTTGGCCCTGTCCATACCACACCTCCCTCTCCTGTACTTACTGCGCTGGAAGAGGCCCCCCTCCTCCTGGGGGTGCAGGGCAGAGGTCTCCAGCTGGATCATAAGAACCAGGTAGTGGTGCCTGCACCTGTTTGTGCAGGTGGGGGAGAGAGGGCTGTATTCAGCTGGAGGAGCCCAGCCCCGGGGAATAGGTGCAGTGGGGGATGGTCACTGGAGGATTGCTGCTTGGCGGCCAGACCACCTCTCCAGTGAGCAGAGGGGGTGGGTACTGTGACCTCGAGCAGCTGGGGACGTGATGTTACCTGGATCCACCCTCCAGGGGCGCAGGTGCCCCACGGGCCTCCTTGCCTGCGCACTGGCAGCCTGGGCCCTGGACAAGGCCTCCCCCTTCCCATACGGCTGCTAATGAGGAGCAGCTTCTCCAAGGGCAGAGGGCTGTGCTCCCAGCAGTGGGACTGGTGGTAGATGATCAAGAATGGGAGTGTGTCTGACTGTGTTCTTTTAACTTCTCCAGAAAGGTCACCGAGGGGTCTCCATTACAAGCAGTCTTGAGCCCAGTATGATTTTCTCCTACAATTGAATCTACTCCCTGGATGGCTTCCAGTGTTCAAGCTGATGACAATCTCCTGTCTTGGCAATTGATTTTCTGGAAGCTGCTGGCCAGCCGGCAGCCACATGATGGATATGTGCTAGGGGGACCGGTGCGGCCGAGCGGGGCACAGGAGGCTGTGAGCCACCGTCCCCACAGCATGGCAGGGTCTGTCAAACATGGGACGCGGGCGCTTCTGCCCACCCGCTCCACCTTGAGGTAGCAACGGCTAGAGAACCAGCCACACATGTGCACCAAGAGGCATGGGCGGGGAAGCTGGCTGCAGAATTGTGCACAGGGATGAAAACCAGAGACACCTTATCTGTTCGTGGGGGATGGGAGGGACTGCCGCATCCTGAATGTGAAGGGCGTCCCCTGGGATTGTGCAGAGCCACCATTTACCATAAAAGCCTTTTGACTCATGCTCCCCAGACTTGGGTGAGCAACGGGGACCCCGAGTGAGAGTGTGAGTGGAAAGGGCTCGATTGAATCCACTGTGTTACATCCATGTGCAATATTATGCAGAAGTTAAAAAAAAAAAACACAACCAACAAGGATGCTCCACATATGTTGACATATGAGAAAATGTCCAGGATATGCTTTTATGGGGAGACAACTGCAGAGCGATATGGTCAATAGGATAGTATCTGTGTAAAAGCAAAGAAAAACAAAGACCCTGGCACCATACCCACATACACATGGATGTACACGTGTGTGCGTGTGTGCGTGTGTGTGTAAATGCCTGGCAGAAGCCTGTGATGATACGTCGTGAACGGCTAGGGCAGGTTACTGCTGGGGATAGCGGTGATAATTGATGAGAGATAGGAATCAAAGGAACTTTTCACCTTTTTCTCTCTTTACCTCTGCATTCACGTTTTTTTTTTTATGGAGAAAAAAAAAATAGTGTGAAGAAGCCCTCCTCTTCTGTGTGCTTCTTGCCCGACTCACTCAGACACCACAGCCTTCACCAAATTCCCGTTCCTTGCCATACTTCTTGGGACAGTGAGTCCCTCAGCTTGTCCTCTCGAGGGGGCAGTCCTGGGGAGGAGAGCTGGATGTCGCCTGGACTCCCATCCAAAGGCCTCTGGGACACTGGAGAGGGCCAACAGGAGCCCGACATCCGTCCTGGACTTCGGACCCGGGTCTTGCACTGTGGGGTCATGTTTTCCAGTACACTGCAGAGACAGCCCGCGGAGGCCTGAAGCCCCTCTCTGCGGGCGTGCAGCAGGGGAGACATGTGGAAAGGAGCCCAACAAGACTGAGGGGGTACGAAGGGTGGAGCCGTGTCCAATAAAGCTCCTTTTTCTAGGGGGGAGGGGCCAAGCCAGGCCCTGCATGTCTGCTAGGCCTACCGTAGGCCCAGCCCCAATCTCCCGGGAGCCTCTGCTTCCTCCTTCCTGTTCCTGAAGGAAGGCAGGGAATGAGGGCAGGACGCATGGATCACACATGTCTTCTGTGCCAGGAGCCTACCTAGGTTCTTGACACTTAGCTCCTACACACTTCTTCACCACGCCACCCTGGAGATGAGGCTCACGGGCATGGGGGTGGGCGCTAGTTGGCCACACAGCCACCGAGCAAACATGGAGCTGAGATCTGTGCCCAGCTCCCTCTGCTCCCACCACGCCCTAGTGCAGCGTCGCAGCTCGGGGGGCTTCAGGGAGGATGTGCTTGTCACTCACTCCTGGAGAGCAGAGAAAGTGGTGGTGGAGGGAGCCAGTGGTAAGGACCTACATGAGGAGCCCCAAGGGGGAAACCAGTCTCCAGGGGCTCCTTAGGGCTCCCTGCAGCTCCCTAGCCAGCTCTGCAAGGGGGCTGCTTCCCAGCTCCTCCTGGCTTTCTCCTGGCTTGTGGCTGGCTTCACTTACTGAGCTCAGACCCTACTCTCCTGGAGGTGGGGTCAGCCAGGCTTTACCCCGCCTCATGGATTTATCCTTCTTTCCTCTGGCATCTCCCCTCTCCTGGCCACAGGGGCAGGACCCCTTCTTCTAAACGCTCATCCCTTCCTGCCAACATCCTTTAGTCAAGATTGGGTTTTCCATGATAGCAAATCAGCAAAATCTGATGGTTAGTATGGCTCGGATCCCAGCTCTGCCATCACCAGCCATGTGACCTCTGAACATCTCCCTGTGCCAGTGTCTTCATCTGTGAAATAGGGATGATGATAGCCTAGCCCCATGCAAGTACCCAGAACAACTCCTGGCCGGTGGTTTGAGCTCTGTATGTCTTCACTGTTGCTGTCTCTCTTCCGCCACGGGCCTCATGAAGGGCGGGTCATTCTGCAGACCCAAGCCTGGGAGGGAATCAGAGCGGGCTGGATGGAAACCAGCCCGTGGGCCTGATGAACGGCCATATGGTGCTTTTCTCAGAGCCGTATAAGGGAAGAACAAGTTCATATGCCAGGTGGAGAGCTGATGGAGGCCAAGAAGGGAAATAACAGAGACGTGTTTTAAAACACTCTTTTTGCTCCCTATCTTTCTCCAGAGCCTGTGGCTTCCCATAGCTCACTGTCTGGTGTGCAGGACGACACACGGGGAGGGAAGGCAGGGGGTGTCTTTTCTACAGGCAGATGCGGGAATTCCCAGGCATCTCGTGGAAAAGCCCCATGGGGAGGTGGGGCAGCGGGGGGAGGGGCAGGCAGTGGACAGTGGCCAGCCCATCCTCAGAGAGACGCAAAGGGCCTGGCACACCCCCGAGCTCAACCACCACCAGGGCCCACAAGGACACTCGGTAGCAGCTGTGGGCAAAGCCACCGTGAACGTCTCTGGCAGACTGCGTGTTCACTTGCTTGCTTTCTCCCTGCAAGAGACCCTTAAAGAAATGAAGTGTTTCTTAATAAAAAATAATAATGCTCAGTACCCTCACAGTTAGCCCTAATTCCTTTTCTGGAACATGCGCATTTCTGTGTCTTCCCCACCAGGCTGCCCCTGAGGATGAGACTCTCCGTCTTGCTCACCACCGTGTCCTGATGCACTGCGCCTGAACAAATGATTGATAGGTATTTGTGGACGGAATGATGGAAGGAGGGATCTGAAAACCTGGGAGACCTAGTGAGGGCTCTCATGTGTGAACGGGCTTCCCATTCTATGCTTTCATGGAACCTGCTTACTTCTCGTGACTCTTATCACACTTTTGCAATTAACTATTTGTGGAAATATGACATTGATGCCAGTCTCCCTCTGAAGGCTGTGCCTGTTTTGTTTCCAATTGTCTCTCTTGTGCCTGGTATCGCGCCTTGTACATGGCAGGTGCTCTGCAAACGGTAGCTGTATGAGTGAATGAATGAATACATGCAAAAGGCACTCAGAGGCTTTCCACGGTTACTAGGGGCTCAGGGGACTCTGAGCCCTAGTGGAGCAATGAAAGGCAGTGGAGGGGAGCGGTTTGTGGCATGGCTGCTGGGGTTCAAACCCAGTCAGTTGTTACTGGCTGTGTGGCCTTGGATTGGTTACTTAACCTCTCTGTGTGTCGCCTTGCTCATCTGCACAGTGCTAATAGTAACAGTACTTACTTCATAGGGCTTTATGAAGATTAAATGAGTAATATATGGAGAGTACTTACAGGTGTGTCTGCCACATGTGAAGCTCTATGAGAAATTATGTCCTATTGTTATCAAAGTGCCTAGCAGTGAGGTCCCTCTTGCTTTAACCCTGGACTCTGTCCAGGGATCAGCTTCTGGACAATTCTCTCTAGTAGACTTGGGTAAGATCTAGACCCAAGGAAAGAGCCCAGGGTTTACATTTGGATCGACCCTCCCAGGATTTGCCATCCCCACCCTCCCGGGCCCCCACGATGGTCTGGTCGATGGTCACAGACAGTCCGTTTGGGGGCGGGGCCTGGCCCCCCCCCCCCCCCGCCCCCCCCCCCCCCCCCCCCCGCTCCCCCCCCCACGCAGGGAGCTGGCGCTTCTGGCCTTCCCTCACCCGCCTGGCACGGAGCTGACTCACCGCCAGGAGGGGTGGTGATTAGCATGCAGGGCAGGTACTGGGAGGAAAGCTGTCTCCGTGCAACAGCTCTTGATGGGTTTCTCTGATTAATGTGGCAGAGAGAACATTGCAGCTTTTTCCTGAATGGTCGCCACGTGGAGCCGGAGTCATTAGCATCACGTCTCCCGCTTGCAATGACCTGCTGACCACCCTAAGTAGATAAAAATGAAAATGGCCAAGACAGCTGCAAGGCTCAGAAACAAACTGCCTGGTGGCTCTGCGGAGTCTTTTATGTGGAAGGTTCCGGAACAGCCCCGCCTTCCCCATCCCCTCAAACCCCTGCAAAGCCATCCCTAGAGTTTCTGCTTCTCTACCTGCCAATCCCTGGGGAGGGCAGAACCCCTTTCTCGGGAATGGGGCCCAAGTGTGAGCAGTATCACAGCCTCCCCGCAGGTGTATGCCCCAGGTGAAGGAAGACGGCGGGGAGGGAAAGGGGATCCAGGGAGAGGGGCCAGACTGGGCAAAGAACAGGACAGGCATGTGGAGGCAGCCTGCTCACGCTGAGGGGTCTGCACTGGGGCAGAGGGGGCGGCTGGAGTGAAGACGGGGACCGGACTTTGTCCTGAGGGCAACGGGGAGTTACCTGGGGTGGAAGGAGGGTATCTTGCAGAGGGTGCAACAGGGAGTTATAGAGTCCCTCTGTCCCAGCATGATGGTTGTTGGGGACCCAACGTGGAAGTGAGAGAACAGTTAGGAGGCCATTGCCATAATCCAGGCAGGTGATGATGCTGCCTTGAATTAACACCACACATTCCTCAATGCCCTTCCTCCGACCTGGGAGTTGGAGCGTCTATTTGCAATTTCTATAGGGCAAAAACTGAGACAACCAACAGCCACCTTACAGCCTCCCAGGATGGGAGTGATGATAGGAGGTACATCTTTGATTTTTGCCTTGGCCCCAGGGGATTTGGAGTCAGGTTGCCATACCATTCTGACTTACTGGTTTTGGATTTTTTTTAAAGATTTTATATATTTAGGGGTGCATGGGTGGTTCCATCGGTTAAGCGTCTGCTTTCAGCTGAGGTCATGATTCCAGGGTCTAGGGATCGAGTCCCACATCAGGCTCCTTGCTCAGTGGGAAGCCTGCTTCTCCCTCTGTCTGCTGCTCCCCCTGGTTGTGCTCTCTCTCCCTCTCTCTCTGTCAAATAAATGAATAAAATCTTAAAAAAAATTTTTTAAATATATTTATTGGGGGGGCAGAGAGAGAGAATCACAAGCAGACTCCACGCTGAGCGCAGAGCCCGACATGGGGCTCGATCTCACGGCTCTGAGCTCATGACCTGAGCAGAAATCAAGAGTCGGATGCTCAACCGACTGAGCCACCCAGGTGCCCCGGGGTTTTTTGTTTTCTAAGTTGCCCCTCTCCTTCTGAGTCTCAGTTTCCCCAGCGAGGCCGTGGGGGTGGGGGCAGAGAGGGCGAGACTGGCTCCCAGGCTCCCTGGGCAGAAGGATGATGGGTCAGGCACAGCAGTTCTCAGCAAGCCAGAGCTCATGCCAGCTCCACGCCCCCACCACTGTGCCTCGGCCGCCGCCCCCTCCACCGTCAGCCAGCCCCATGTCAGCCGCTTGCCAGAAAACAGGCCCATGGACTTAGCCCAGGCTGCAAGGGGATGAGCAATGGCACTAATTGCGAAGCCGGCAGGAGAGGCTGGGAGGAGGCAGCAGAGAGAGAGAAATCATCTTGCGATGCGCCAATTACGGATCAGCTGGGACATAATTGCGGGGCCGCCATCCCGGCTGCTGGAGGTACCAGGCCTCCCTCTCGTTAATCAACGGTAATCCAGAATTACGACCCTTAATGACTTGCAAAGACACTTCTGCACACACACACACATGCTCTCACACGGACACAAGTAATTGATAATCAACCATGTAATTTGAGGCAATAATTCTGTCCGGGCCAGATGACAGGCTCCACCCTGCCAGCAGAACAGAACCCGAATCACAGCCGACCTCCGCCACGGGGCGGGGGCGGGGGGCCAGGGCAGCCTCTCTGGAAGAGGGGGGCTCCTTCTTGTCTTCAAAGTGGGTGCCAAGGGGCCTCCTGTTGTCTCCAGGCAGGAGTATGGAGACTTGCTGTTTCCTACTTCTGCTTGTCTGGAGTTTCTAACTTTTGCACGTTGTTATTTGTAGCATTTGCAAACCTCATTGCTGTCGTCCCTTATCCATGGCCCTAAACCGAGGTTCTCAAACCTCAGTATGCATTCGCATCACCTAGAGAGATGGTTAAAAATGTGCATTTCTGGGCCCCATCCCCAGGAGATTTAGACTCCAAAACTTGGTGTGGGAGGCAGGAATTGCATATTTGATAAGTGCCCCCAAGTGATTTGGATGCAGATGGTCCACGTACCACACTTAAGAGAACTAATACTCTAAACCAGTGGCTCTTGGCCCTGGAAGAACATTGAAATCATCGGGGGAGCTTTTGGAAAATTCTGACGTCTGGGCTCAACCCCAGTGGGTTCAACTGGCATCTGTCCTCCCAACCTGTCCTGTTCTCTCTACTTTGGGAACTGCTACCCGAGTCCTCTCCAACCTTAACAGGCATAGGAATCACTTGGACATCTGTTAAAAGGCAAGTTTGGTTGGGGGTGGGTGGGGGGGTGTCCTGCCTTCCTAAACACATTCCCAGGAGATGAAGATGGTGCTGGTCTTGAAGTAAGACACTCTCTTCCTTTGTTCCAGGCCCAAGCATGTGAACTCAGGTGCCAGAAAGTTCCGTTTATGAAGCTCTTCTTCTGGGAAAGTCCTCGTGCTGGGTCTGCAAAGTTCTGAATCTGACCCAGTTTTGTTCAGGTGGTTGACTATCTGCAAGTCATGTATTAGATTCTTGTAGGCTCCTGAGAACAAGACATGCTGAGGCTGGTCCATAGAGTGTGCAGCTCTTATCTCGGGGTCATGAGCTTGAGCCCCATATTGGGCATAGAGCTTACTTAAAAAAAAGTGGGGCACCTGGGTGGCACAGTCGTTTAAACATCCAACTCTTGGTTTTGGCTCAGGCTGTGATCTCAGGATTGTGAGATCGAGACCATGTCAGGCTCAACGCTCAGCACGGAGTCTGCTTGGACTCTCTCTCCCTCTCCCTCTGGCCCTCCCCCCAAAAATAAATAAATAAATCTTTAAAAATCTTTTTAAAAAGAAAAAAAAGACAAGCTTAGGCTAACTTGGTGCTGGGGCCCTAGGAAGTAGGAAAAAATTGGTGCCTGTCCCCAAGAAAACAAGATACAGTAAATTCTTGTGAATCCAGGACCAGAACATGAAGGTGTCATTGGGCAAGAGGGCCCAGTAAGACAAACCATGGGCATGGGCCTTGCGGCGGGGGTCTAGCAGGCTTCACGGAGTCCCCAGAAATAAGAGTGACCTGAGTCAGACTCAGGGCATGGGAGAAAGGCAGTGAGGAGGCTGGGAATGGTAGTCAGTCTCCCACCATGGCCACAAATGTCTCCCATTCCGATTTGTGCGTGTTGTCGCACCCTTCAAGAGGAGAAACCTGTTTCCCCTCCTCCTAGATCTGGGCTGACCCCATGACTTGCTTTGACCAGCAGAACGGCTAACCCCAAAGGAGCCTGACAGCTTCTGCCTTCATTCCTTTGCAAGCCAGCTGCCATGTAAGAAATCCAACCACCCTCAAGCCCCCATGCTGGCCACCTGGAGAGGCCACATGGAGGATGGCTGAGGTGCCAGGCATGTGAATCTTCTTGGTCCTTCCCTCCCTGTCGCACAGCCTGCTGAACGCAGCCGAATGAGTGACTCCAGGTAATTCACCAGCCGAGAACCACCCAGCCGAGCCCTGCCCAAATTCCTGGCTCACAAAATCATGAGAACGAATGAGTTGTTGTTTTAAGCCACTAACTTTTCTAGTTGATTGTGACCCAGTGATAGATTACTGAAACACTTGGGTTCTTATCTCAGTGCAGACACGGGCGAGATCCGGAAGCTTGCCAGGCCTGTTTTCTGATCTGCAAGATGACGGTAAAGTGAGGTCATGCATCCAAACCCCTGTGCGCGGGGCCCGGCACACCACTCACGCTCACACTGAGGATGTAGGCTTGTTAGCAAGGTGGTGTCGAGGTTCCCGTACCCAGCTCCACCCTGACTAAATGACGGCCATGCCGATCATATTGTCCCAGGTCCTCGCATGAATGGCCGTCATTCTCCTCTAATGGGAATGGCCTGTCACCAGGATGCCTTCTGAGCCAGACAAGCATGGACACAAGCCTTTCTCTGGCAGTTTCCAGCTTTGTGACTTCATACAAGTTATTTAAAGTTATTAAACCTTGGTTTCTTCACCTGAGAAGAGAGGCAGTGAGGCCAGCTCCTCTTTGGGGAAGCCTGCCCTGATTAACCTCTCCCCACCCCATTTCTCTAAGTAGACGGGTGCTCATCTCTGAACTTTCAGAAGAGGGCTGAAATTCACCATATTAGTTGGAAAGAGGGTGTGGGGGACCTTGATCATACTTTATTAATGAGAACAGCTCCTCTTTATTGAGTGCAAGAATTTGCTAAGTGCTTTGCATGCCCTGTCCTCACAGCATGCCTGGGAGGGAGGTCTGGTTATCACCATTCTTGCCTGAGAAGTGGGGTGGAGTCTTGCAGAGGACACTGTAACTTGCTGCTGTCGCTGAGCATATGTGAGTGTGAACACTGGTCCTTCTCCCTACATACCTTGTGGACTAATGACAAAATATGCAAGGGAAATATTGGTACAAATCAAAATGGATGCTTTCTCCTCTAATTCCCCCCTCCCCCCGCCCACTGCCCTATCTTCAGAGGACCTCCAGAAGCCGACCCCTTCTCACCAACTTTGCCACCATCTCCCTGGCTCTGGCCACCATTCCCCTTGCCTACATGCCTCCCACAGCCTGGTCCCCTTGCTCTCCCACCCTTACCTCCTATGGAATGACCCTATTCAGGGTGCCTGGGTGGCTCAGTTGGTTAAGTGTCATGATCCCAGGGGAGCCTGCTTCTCCCTCTGCCTCTGCCTTCAGCTCCCCCTGCTTGTGCTCTCTCTCTCTCTGTCAAATAAATAAATGAAATCTGAAAAAAAAAAAAAAAAAAAAAAAAAAAAAAGCCCATTCAAAAACCAGGACAGATGATGTCAGTCCTCTGCTCAGAACCCTGCATGGCTCCCAGCTCACTCAGAGTAAACACCAGTGTCCTTCCAATGGCCCTCAAAGCCTGACACCCTCTACCCCTCCCCATTCTCTCTTTGATATATGTCCCATTCCTCCCCTTGTTGTCTCCAGGACAGCCTCTCAGTCATCAGGTGTGTTCCTGCCCCAGTGCCTTTGCACTGGCCTTTCCCTCTGCTTGGGACTCTCTTCTACCAAGTAACTACATGCTTCACTCCTTCACTTTCTTTAGATCTTTACTTATGTGTCACCTTTTCAACACAGCATTCCCTGACCACGCCATTTAAAATTGCCCCCCATCCTGGGGTACGCAAAACCCCTCATCTGCTTTGGCTTTCTCCATAGCACACATAACCATCAAACATGGTTATGCCACTTGTTTATTTACTTTTCTATCCCATGACCCCACCCCCCTACACACAGACACACTCCACTGAGGGCAAGAATTTGTGTCTATTTCGTTTACTGCTATTGTCCCAATACCTTGTAATCAATAACTCAATAAAACTTTGTTATGTGAATGAATGCAAAGGCACATAAACACATCCTCAAAACATAAACTGGACACGATTTGGATTGTGTTAATCCAGGTGTTAAAGCATCTCTCTAGAATGGAGGGTTTCCGGTGTTCACCTTTGCTGTGTGTGTGTGTGTGTGTGTATAGTAAAGACCACTGCAGGCGCCTGGGTGGCTCAGTTGGTTAAGCAACTGCCTTCGGCTCAGGTCATGATCCTGGAGTCCCTGGATCGAGTCCCGCATCGGGCTCCCTGCTCGGCAGGGAGCCTGCTTCTGCCTCTGACCCTCCCCCCTCTCATGTGCTCTCTCTCTCATTCTCTCTGTCTCAAATAAATTAAAAAAAAAAAAAAAAAGACCACTGGGAGTGGAAATTACTGATTGTGGTAGTGATGGGAGTTGTTAATAAAAATTCATTGAGAAGGGGGCGCCTGGGTGGCTCAGTTGGCTAAACAACAGACTCTTGATTTTGGCTCAGGTCATGATCTTAGGGTCATGAGATCGAGCCCTGCATCTGGCTCCGCGCTGGGCGTGGAGCCTGTTTAAGGTTCTCTCTCTCCCTCTCCTTCTGCCCCTACCCCCATCCTGCTCTCTCTCTTTCTCTCTCTCAAAAAAAAAAAAAAAATATTGACAATGTATTTTTCTTTTCTTTTCTTTTTTTTTTTTAAAAGATTTTATTTATTTATTTGAGAGAGAGAAAGCACATGAGAGGGGGGAGGGTCAGAGGGAGAAGCAGACTCCCCGCCGAGCAGGGAGCCTGATGCGGGACTCGATCCCAGGACTCCAGGATCATGACCTGAGCCGAAGGCAGTGGCTTAACCAACTGAGCCACCCAGGCAGTGGCTTAACCAACTGAGCCACCCAGGCGCCCCCATCAATGTATTTTTCCTATCCTTCTCAAACCCTTGCAGCCGTAGCAAGTGACAGAAGTTGCCTGGTAGTCTGGGAGAGAACAGGCAGACAGGAGGGCAAATAGCCCTCACCGGGCTGACACTGTGAGGCTAAGCAGTCCCAGTAATTAACGGGGTGGCCTGCAGTGTGCAGTGTGGGGACTTGCCTGGTCAGATTTGCTGTTTGCACGATCCTGCCACATCCAGTCTGATCCTCACACAAGAGGTTAGGGCTCCACCATTAATCTCCAACAGAAGGGCCCAGAACCCAGGCTCTGCCAGGGTACTTAGTGGCTGGGAGAACCTGGGGAGCCTGACATGCCACAAGAACATCACAGCGTCCCTTCCGGATGAGCCAAATGAGTGACAGTCCAGGTTCAAAGGGATGAAGCTTCCCTAGAGAAGACCTGACTGCTTTCAACTCCCCCAAGTGACAGGGTCTCCTCCCTCTGGTTTGCGAGGAAGGGTAAAGAAGACTTGTGTGTTACAGATGAGGACCCTGAAGCTCAGAGGGATTATATGCCTTGTCCAAGGTCACTCCACACACAACCAGTCCAAGATGCAAGGAACTTTGCACCTGCTGTATCCGGCACAGATGGTTTTAGCGCAGTGAGCTGGGGGGGTGGGGGGGGTGGTGAGCTTAAACCTGTGCCTGGCTGACTCCAAAATTAGTTGGTTCCAAAAACCTCGTTTACCTGTCACTCATTTTGCATCCCTCTGAAAGCCTGGTTGGTAACACTTGGAGCGTGTTCTGTGAATATTGGGTCAATATACCAGGCAGCAGCAGGTTGTACTAACAAGGATCCCCCTGCATCATCCCCAAACTCCCTGAGCCCAGAGGCCTGCACCTTTGCTCCCGGCCAGAAGGGGGCGGGCACACATTGTTTTCAGTGGGCTTCCCAAAACCTCCCCAGATGACTGGCATCCCCCTCCCCCCCATGATTGAGAGCCGTGTGTGAGACATACAGGATGAACCAGCCTGTTTAACGTCAAGAGCCTTCAAACTGTGTGGTCTTCCTAGCAGGCAGCCCTCTGGCAACGTATGGGACTAATACTGACTGAGTGGTTCCTCCACCAGGTACCGTGCTGGGCACTTGACAAGCATTATCTCAGTTCATCACATTAACAACTGAAATGATCAGTTTTATAAGTGAGAATACTAAGGTACTAGTTTTATCTCATTTTACAAATGATAATACTGAGGTTTGGGGCCAGTAAGTAGCTTGTGACCCCTACCCTTGAGGTCCCTCCCTTTCTGCTCCCAGGTGGTGGACTTGGGCAGGGGGAACTGGCTGAGGCCTGGGCTTCCAGAGGGAGCTGGATTGGAAAGAATACTTCTCAGAAGAGGAATAGTTTATTCTCCAGTTCTGCCTGGGGTTCCTGCCTCCTTGTGGTTTGTTCCCCAAAGCTCTGGGTGGGCCCCTTGAGCAGGCCTGCCAGCTCTGGGCTGTTCTCAAGGGGCACCCGGGGACATTTCCTCCTGGTGTCACTGCCAGCCTCCTGGCACATATTGAGGAGTGTCCTGGGTGGTGACACTGGGGGGGGAGGGGCAGCAGCGTGGGAGGGGAGAAGGTGTCACAGCATGTCACAGTAGGACCAGCTAGCCCAACCCCTCTGCCATTCTTCGTGCAAGGAGACCCAGACAGGGGAGGCCACTGACCCAAGGTCACATGGCTGGTAACGAGAGAGCCAGGGCTGGAACCCCCGTCCCTGAGCTGCCAGGCTCTCTTCAGGCTTTAGCTGATCATATTCTCCAGGGCCTGGAATTGCCAGCTTCCCATCACATCCAGGCCGTGCTCCATATCACGTCCTGCCCACCGTGTTCTAGGCCCCGCCTCCTGCCCCTCTTTCCCACAGGCTCTCTCCGTGCACTAGAACCAAGTGCTCTCATTAGCCCGTGACGACACATGCCTCCCAGTCCAGGCCAACTTGCCTCCTCTCCCCAGGTGACCTTGGAAACCGGTGCCGACAGGCGGAGGGCAGCGTGCAGGGTGGCGCTGGGCCAGGAGCTCAGACACCTGCCCTTGAAGCTGGCTGGACCACAGACGTGCAGTGTGTCTCAGGGAGGTTGCTTTACTTCTCTGGGCCTCAGTTTCCCCTATGGTCTAGATCAGTGCTTTTCAGACTCTGTCCATAAGGCCTGCCTCTGGCCACAGTAGACTGGGCCCTGTCCCTGCCCGGATTCAGCTGCAGCAGTCTTTTCTTTTTTCTTTCAGAGGGCAAGATTCTGAGGTGGTGAATATGGTTTGAAAACCATCTTGAGATCCTTTCTACTCTAATCTTGTTAATGTTTGTACTTCACTCACCCCCTAGTTGCTCGCGGGAATATGACATCTTACATAGAGTCTTCTCAGTAAACATACAGGGGATGGGACTGAATGGCAGTGCTGGGAAGCAGAGAAAGGGCAAGCAAGCAGGAAGTAAATGGCCAGGAGGAAGCCAGAAGGACAGGGGGCCTGGAACAGGCTTCTAAGGTGAAGATGGTCTTTGAAAAGGGGCTGAGGCTGCCTCGAGTCTGCGGTTTCTGCTCCCTTCCTCCTCTGGGTTCCCTCCTGGCTTACACCACCACCTCTTCTACAAGCCTCCTGAGGGGGCCGCAGTGCCCTTGCACAAACCCAACCCCCCCCCCCCCCCCCGTCCCCTGCTGCCGGGGCCGCCCACGCGGCTGGGTGGACTTGAGTCTGGCAGATGGAGCTCTCCCGGAATGAGGTTCGAAAGGGCCTTGGGGCTGGCATGGAGCAGGACCCTCGGCCTGGTCTGCGGGCCAAAAGCCAGGTGGGCCCCCCAAGGCAGGTCTTCCCAAAGCTGCGGACATCTGCACGGCTTCTCTGGGTGCCCTGGGAGGGGAACGGACTTGGTGTGCCTTTGTCAGATGCAGCGTGCGCTTTCTGTCGTGTGGGTATGTTAGTTCTGCTTGCAGATCTTGGCTCCTCCTGGAGCTACAAATTAGACTCTAGCCTTCATCCTGTAGCCGGGCTTCCATGCCCCAGGGTAACAGGGACCACCCTGGATTGTGCAAGTGTGGCTGCCCACAATTAGAAAAGCCTGTGTTGTGCGTGGTTTAACTCTGACCCGGGTAAGAAAAGGCCCAAGCAGTACAAAGGGGAACCATGGTGACAGCCCTAAGAAGTTCCATCAGGACACTTACTAACATGATGTTTGAATTTCATTGTCATCGCCGTCTTCGTTGTCATCCCAGCACCCGACCACCTCTGAACGGCTCTCTCTGCCAAGTTCCTGGGGCCGTTCCTCATAGTCATTCGTGCATTCACCTCAGAAGGTCTCAGCAGGAAAGTCTTTTATCTTTTTTTAAGAACCTACTATGTGCTGGGCACTTTATCAACTTTAGGTACTTTACAAACTTTATTTTATTTAGTCATCATGACAACCCTGTGGAGTTGACACTTTGGGCTGCAAGTAACAGAGACCTCAACAATACTGAACTGAGCCCAGGGTCCTTCATTGAGCAATGAAGGAACCGATGATCGCAGGGAATAGTCCAGAGGTAGCTGCCTGCAACTGCTGAATTGTGCGGCCAGGACCCAGGTTCTTGCCATGTTCCCATTCTACCACCTTAAGCGTGTTGGCTAGGCTAGTTATCTTTATCACAAGGTGTCCTCTATTGCTCTAGCCATCATTCCAGACAGAACATCCGGCGGCAAAAGGATAATTACTGGGGCGCCTCGGGGGCTCAGTCGGTTATAGCTCGGGTCATGATCTCAGGGTTGCGGGATCAAGTCCTACATCAGGCTGTGCACTCAGTGCAGAGCCTGCTTGAGATTCTCCCTCTCCCTCTCCCTCTGCCCCTCCCGCTTGTGCTCTCTCTCTAAGATAAATGAATAAATCTTAAAAAAAAAAAAAAGTCTCAAAAGGACAATTATTTCCTCTCATGTGTTAAGAGCAAGGGAGTACATCCTAGAACAACTCTCCACCCTCCCCCGCAAAAGATCCTCCTCACATCTCATTGACCAGAACTGGGCTGCAGATCCATCAGAACATTAATCACCGGCAAGGGGAATGGCATAACAAGATTAGTTTAGACTAAATGGGATTTCCCTCTCCCACCCCAGGCACCTTCAGGAGTGGGTGGACTCCTGAAAGAAAAATGCAGAGCATTAAGGAAAAAGCAAGAGTGACCATCGGATGTCTGCCATATGGGCAATTATCACACACCCCATTTTACAGATGGAAAAATTGAGGCTACGAGAAATGAAGCAGTGACTTAAAGTTACAGTAAGATGTCAAGTTAGGAATTGTTTGACTCCCAAACCCTGGCTCTTTCTACTATAGGATGTACCAAGCACTATTCTACATTGCTTATGAGTAAGAAAGATTGGTATACCCACATCCACTTCAAATTCTTGCTGGAACAAGGGAGGGTGTAAATAATATCCACATACACTCACATACTATTTTACTGTCAATAAAATTGTGTCATAAGAATTTACATTCAGGTATGTTCATTTGACCTGCATTTATCTAAGGCCTTCCAGAGACTTTGACTTTGGGGACAGACTGGTAAGCCCTAGCCTTGAACTTTAGAGAGTCCCTGATGAGGGATTGTGTGAACAGACAGGTACAACTCTTTGCAATATATGCAGATTGCCATGGAAGTATGGAGCCAGGAAATGCTAGAGACCAGTATCACAGGAAAGGTAAAAACTGAGTAGGGTTTTGAGAGGTGCATAGAAGTTTGCTCAAAGAAGAAGAGGGGGCGAACATCTCTTCTAGGCAGAGAAAAGAGCCCTGCAAAGGCGTGGGCTTGAAAGGTCATGTTGTGTTTGAGGAACAAAGGGGGACTTAATGTGGTCAGAAAGTAATCGAGGGGCAGGAAGAGGCAGAGACGAGGTTGTCGGCAGTTTCCCAGGAGTCTTGCCTTCCAAGCTGAGGAGTTTGCCTGCATTCTGTTAGGCACCTGCCAGATTTTGAAGCAGGAAAGTAAAGTGATCAAATGTGAATGATTTTGAAGATTTGGAACCCCCTGATGGGTCCAAGTGAATGTGAGTGGACAATGCAGAAGGGAGGAATCCACGGCTCAGACACAGATGTGTGCTTCAGATATGTGGATTCCAGAATAAGTTAAGAGAAGTCACTGACAAGGAATGATGCCTCCCCCGTATCAGCACCATGTCCAACTGTAACTGGGGCCAAGGTGCCTGTATAGGGATGTGTGGAAACTTGCAGAGCTGAAGACTATGAATAGCTTGATTAATGTATCCATACTGAATAAACATACTGACTCTGAGATTATTATTAAAAGCTAGTGTCTATTGAGGGCTTGCTACATTTTAGGCGCTCTGCTAAGTCCTGCATTGTCTTATTTAATTCTTATTTAAACGCTGTAAGGAAGGTTTAAACTAAATTACATGATATTACCCATATTTGATGTGTTTGACTTATGAAAACTGATGAGGAAGACTGGAGGTTGGCTCAAGTCACACAATCACACGTAGCAGACCAGGATTCGAGCCCAGGTCTGACAAGGACTCTGGAGTAAGGCAATCCTAAGTTCCCACTGTGGCCCCCACTTACTAGCTGTGTGTCTTGAGACAAGTTACTTAACCTCTCTGAGCTTCTGTTTCTTCACTTACACGATGAGGATAATAACTGAACCCACTTCATTAGGTGTGGGTTAGAAGAGAGAATGCTTAGCACGCCATACACAGAGGAGGTGCCTGATGAATGTTAGTCGTGTCTATCATCACTGCTATTAATATTCCAAAGCCTGGACTTGGAAGCACCTCTCCCAACCTACTGGGAGGAAGATGCCTTCTGGAATCAGTGTGTCCCCTGGGTGGAAAGGAGAGATTTTACTGCAGGAACCAGATCAGCGTTACTGGTAAATAGTCTTCAGGCTCACAGGGCGAGGAGAGGCAGGAGCTATATCATACTCTTGTTTCCGGCACTGCGGGCCACTGCTTATTCTTTCCTCTCCCTAGTTCTCGGTCCTCATGGCCACAGGGGACTGACCCAGGGGGGAACAGCCTTCCCACTGGAAGAGTAGCTGGGGCAGCTCTGCTTGCACTCAGGGCAGCCTTCCTAGGAAACTACTTCTGCCTCCTTTTCCCAGGAACCAACCTGAATGGGATGTATTTCCAGGATACCCCAGCTGCTTTTGCTTTCGAGAACCACATGCATCAGTGAGGGGTCCTGCGAGTCGCCATTGCCCTTGGGCCTCGTGTATGCACTTTCTGGCTTTGTGTACAGATGTCTCTGATACGTGGGTGCATGCAGCTGTGTGGGGGGGTCTCTGGGCCCGAGTGGAGCCGCACTGGCATGGGCTGGGGGGCTGGCATCACCTCGGCAGCCTCAGCCCCAGGACACCTTTGGCTTATTACATTCCACGCTTGGGTGGAGCTCCTGCCTGCCCGCTGGGTATGGACTCCCAGCTCTTCTGCATCTAAATCTCGAGTGTTCACTCTTTAGACAGAAATTACAAGTGCTGCTAGCTTGAGAAGGCAGTTCAAAGCCTGGCCCCCAGCAGTTCTCAGCGTATCTCCTGGAGCTGGGCTGCTTCGGAGCCCAGACCCACACAGAGGCAACTGTGATAATGAGAGGCTGAAAGAAGTCGAGAACAGGCAGGCCACCTAGACCACACCTTTGCTGCAGTGCTTTTGGATGCGTGCAGATCTTCCCCCACCGTCTGCCCCTTTGCTTGGCTGGACTCTTGTACAAGACCTGGCTGCCCCCAGTTCAGTCTCTCTAAAAAACATGTTCAGTCCCCTCCAGAGAAACTCAAAACACAGACACTCCTTATGCGTTTTCCCGGAAACATTCTATAGCTCCAGCCTGGGAAAGCTTCCAAAAGTTTTCCGAACCAACGATGATGATGATGATGATGATGATGATGATGATGATGATAATAATAATAAAGAGGTAGGGGGAGGAGGGAAGCTTGGGTAAACGCTCCTGTTGATTAATGTTCAAGGCAAGAGACTTGGATTGTAGGGAAAGGAAAAAGGAAGGGTTTTCCAGGTCAATTTAAACATTTGTGCTGTTTGTTTTAAAGGCAATTTCAAAATAGTTGGACTCCCCCAAAGTGATTTTTTTGGAATCTACCCAGAGGGCAAAAACTTACCCTTCCTTCCCCCATCTGGAAGGTTTTCACACCAGAGGCCCCACTCATTCCTGAGCTCTGGCTTCAGAAAGAAGGACTTTCCCAACCTTCCAAGATTCCCTGCCCTCCCTCACCCTGCTGACCCCAAAGGAGTTATGTTTGCTCCACCCAGCAACAGCTGCATTCCAGCTGTGGGGCTATTACCGAACATTTAGGAAACCTCTGGCTGGTAAGGTAAAGGAGAAATGTCTCCTCAGGACACCTGGATGCCGGCTAACCCTGCCGAAGCAGCAGGGACGCATTTTTGACTTAGGGTCCCCCCCCCCAAGTCTACTGTGCAGAGGAGCACGAGTTTTCAGTGGTCCCCCAGATAAAAGTGCTCACCAGCCTGAACCCCCTCAGTGAAACACAAGAAACTCAATTCAGACATTTCTGTGAAGATTCAAAAATATTTTCACTTACTCATGAGCTCTCTCGTCTTTTTAATTAAAGCACAACATCTTGCTCAAAACAAGCCTTTGGAACAGCAGAGTAAACAGAACCTTAATTTAGGAACTGCCAGCCGATCTCCACTACTGTGCAGGTTACAGCAGCCGTGGGGAGGCAGATGAGGGACTGACGGTCTCCGGGGAGACTCCCGGCCCTCCCAGAGAGGGTCGCTGTGCCTGACCATTCAGATGGAGATGGGGGGGCGGTGCTCAGAGGCCAGCAAGGATCCTTTAAATACATAGAAGTTGGCCAGACAGGGCAGGCCTGAGCAAGCGGCTTTTCAGGCAGCCAAAGCCCTCAGCAGCTGTCAGACCAACGGCCCCCGCGCACGCCTAGTGGCCGGGAGTGCGGCGGCATCCGCTGGGGTCTCTCCCCTCGCTCGCTCTCGTCGCCATCATGTGACCTTCTGGGACTGCGCCGTAGAGCCTCGGGGGTAATGACACCGTCTCACTACCTGGTTTCAGAGCGGCTGGCCGGCAGCTGCCGAGCTAGCTGCCTGCTGTCATGCCCAAACCGCTTCATTTCCTGGCTCCTGAGATTCTGTACCTTTTCCCTAGCGTCATCGGCCACCCAGCCGGACAGCAACAATTAACCGCCGTGGGAATGCATCCAGGGGGAGGAACCCCACGAAGTCCTCCATTAATTCCTGGGGCTGAAAGCGGATATGGAAATTTAGCTGGAGCGCTGGTGGCCTGTGTCCCAGGGGGCCACCCAGCTATTGTGAAATTGCCCTCTCCCTTCTTCCTGCTCCTGCCGTCCCACTTCAAACACTCCCTGGAATCCACCTTTTTAACACCTCCAGGGCCACTGCGGCCACCCCCCCCCCCATTGACCCATCCACCCACTTCTCCAGGTCTTTTGAGAGAGCAGGCGATCCGGTTGCCATGGAGAGTGCCCCACCCCCGTACCATTTGGGGCTTTGAGACCCTAGAAGGAAAGCACCAGGAAACCCCAAAGCGTTCTCCCTCCCAAAAACAATGGCTTCCAGGGTCTGTGCCAGACACAATCACAGCACCCGAAATAGACTCATTGTCCTCTTGTGCAATATCCAGGAATTTGGTGAAACTCATCATTTTTCAGGTTACCGATAATGCAAGTCTGGAAACTGAAACAGGAAGGAACACAGGCTGAAAAAGCTTTTCTCCAGCCCACCGCGTTCCTCTCTCTAGATGCAAGATAGATTTTTTTTGTTTGTTGTTTTTTTTTTCTTTTTTTCCAGCAGTACTTTGGTGGGGTTAAAATTAGCTGGCAGCATTCTGGTCACATGCTAGACAGCAAAACAAAAGGGAGTTGTTCCCTGGCAGCTCCTGAAGCAGCCCCAACAGACCTTCCTAATCCATGGACTTCTGGGAAGCTGGCTCCTCGGGCCCGGTACAGAGGGGCCGCGCCGCCGAGTCCCCCTGTCGTCACCCTGCTGTCACAGGGCAGAGCACGGGCGGGGTCCAGGCTGTTCGGAGCTGGCCTCCATCTGGGAAGGCACTCAGGGGCCACAAGATGGCTTTTGCAAATCTTCCCATTTGGAAGAGAGGAAGGCTGAAAAAAAGGAAGAACTTTGAAGCCAACAAATCAGCAAGCACCACAAGGACATGGAGAGAAAGAGGAAGGGCAGTGTCTGAAGTCGTGGAAGGGGGCCTTGCCTTCTGGGGGAATGGGCTGCTCTGGGCATGATGGAAAGCTAAAAAAATCATACATCCAAGATATACGTGGCTAGCTTTTCGGATGGATTCTTTATTTCCGGGCCCTTGATGATAGGGGCTCATCGTGATCTGCTTTGTTCTACCAGTTTTAAACTGTCACCAGAAGCCCTGCATGAAAAACACAGCCTCTGATTCATGCGCACAGTCAGGAAACATCCCTCGCGCTCAGCACAGAAACATGTCCGTCAATTTGGGAAAGGAATCACCGCCACGAAATGTGCTTTTGGCTTTGCCAACGCTTAGCAGCTGCCAGAGCCAAAAACCCAGCTGCCTGGATTGTCTGGGGAAGGTGGTGGCTGGGGTGGGGGTGGGGGGGCTGTGGAGAAAGAGGGGCTTTCTGAATCACCTGATCTGTGCCTCGACCTCCTGTTTAATTCCAAGCCAAAACCCACCCAAAATGTCTCGAGGGCCAATTGCTCCTAAAAATCGTGTTTAACACTACCCCTTCAAGCTCTGAGTCCGCTGTCAAGGTGAAGCAGATGGCTTTTATTGATTAATTTATTTATTTGGAAGGGGCTACTTTGAAGTCAGGAAATTCCAGCGAGACAGAGCACGTTGCCCTGGCCAAAATTGGTGTGACAATCATAAGCAGACACCCAGAGAGAGGTGGGTTAGAAGAAACTGCAGCTAAGCTCCAGGAATTTGGATTTTTCGTCTTTTCCCCTGCCCCGGCCTCTGTGTCAGCCGAGCGCTTATGAAGAAATAGCCCCTTTGGCTCAACATTCTGTGGTATTCAAGGGTTTGTGTGAGCTATGTAGGGCCCGCTTTGTCGAAAGGGCTTTCATAAACCAAACAGGCCTCTGACTTGGATCTCATCCTGAAGCCCTCATTATACAGACAGACCCAAACAGAAATTTCCCCTGGCCCTAACGCCGAGCGCATAAAGTCCTCTTTAATAAACATACACCATTTTTCAGTGGAACAGCCTCAAGGTGTCGAAAGTACATAAAGGTCTGAAAGCTGAAACCCTAGATAAACAGTGGGCTGAAATATATTTAGCAGAAAATATTGAAAGCCACAGGAAAAATATGTTCTCTTCCTGGGATGTTAACGAAAGGTTTAGGTTCAGGAAACCTTCAGGAAAGAGCAAGTGGGGTTGAGGAGGAATACTGTTCAATGTAAATAAATCCCCAAACCTCTTTGGCCTTCCTGGGCCTTGGCTGGAATGGAGTATTTCATTTTTTCCCCCATTAAACAGGCCACCCGGAGAGTTGGCATTGGAGACCTGAACATGTACCAAATCTGAATGTGCTATTTTGTTTCTGTACATTGAATCAGGCCGTGTTTCAAAGAGCAGCTTGTCCAAAATGGGGGGGGGGGGGGCGCATCCGGACCGGTGTGCCCTCGCTCACAGTGTCAATGACAGATCGGTTTCACCTCCGATCCCCCAGTGTCTCGTCCCTGACAGGAACATAGCCTCCCTCGGTTATTGTTGCCCAAGGTGATGTCATGCTCGCTCTTAAACCCGGGGTTCTCAGGGACCCGGTTGCGCCCCTCCCGCAAAAAAATGGCTTCAGAAAGACCCACGTTCCCTGCCGTCTCAAGGTAGAGAGAGAGACAGAAAGAGAGAGAGACAGAGTGCGAGCGCAGGACAGGGCAGGCAGCCACCCTCCCTAAGATGGATGCTGCATGATGTAAGCGGCTGGCGAAAGAGCTGGCATCCTTGCAGTTTTAAGCTGCCAGCAAAATATTATTAAAAAGATAAAATACACGCAAACCGTGCAGAATGTAAGGCTGCTGTGTTTACATCCGGGTTTTGATGACTCAAAGACTTACACTCGGGCTCGCTGAAAAGCTCTATTAAAAACACAGCTTGGTGAAAGCCCCCAGGGAGCAGGAAGCCGGGCCGGGGGTGTGCGTGATCGGGGGTGTGCGTGATCGTGGGAGCAGGGGGTGGCGGTGGCGGTGGCGGTGGGGGCGGGGGGTGGCGACCCGCCTGCCACGGCGCTGAGGCCGGCGTCCCGGCTGCCACTTCAGGCCCGGGAAGTGCTTCGAGGTTAAGCTTCTCTCGGCTTTGGAACCAGAGCGGGCAGGGTTAACCTTTTTCCAGAACATTTATTTCACCATCTCACTGACTGGAGGGAGGAGGGGCAGGAGGCAGAGCGAGAGCCTGCCGCGCTGAGAGGCTGCGGATCACAAGGCCATTCTGATAGCCTCCTGTCCCCATGGCAACTGCAACGGCATTTATCAGTTCCTTCTGCGCACAGGCACAGCAAATCTGCATTGCACATGGCAGGCTTCCAGCATCTCAAATGAAAGAGCACTTTGAACGGCTGCCAAGTTTGGAAGGAGCAGAACTGTCAGGGCTGCTTAAAGCTGGCAGTTTATACTGGGGAGGCTTTCGCTTCCCAGAATCCTCCGGGCCTGGCGAGCTGCCAAGTACTTAGCGGAAGCTAAAAAGTAACTCGCTCCCCTCCCTCCTCTCCCCTCCCCTCCTCCCGTCCTCCCCTCCCCCTGCTCACACTCCCCCTCCACGCCATTCACCGCAGTGCTCTCAAAATTTTCCACATGTCCTGTGTCACCAGTGCAGGCTGTACAATGAAAACCAGAACGCAGGCTGCCTATGACCGGGCTTCTATTAATAAGGGGGGGGGGTGCGGGGAATGAGGCAGGTCGGGATCAGACAGTGACAGTCGGGGCACCCTGTCTCCGCTGTACCTGCCGTAACCACTGGGTGTGAGCCTGTGGGGGGGGGGTATGTGTGTGCGCGCGCCTTTCACCCTTAAAAATACATTAATGAAAATAAAAATAAAAGCAGCTTCAGAATGATAGACACCCTGAGTACCCGGGGTGTGTAAGGGTGGGTTTCGGTTGGGTGCTTTGGAGCTTTCGTTGAGGGTGGAAAATGGAGGTCACGCAGGCAGCGTTGTTCAGATCCAGCCTTTCCAAGAGCCCTAGGGAAGAGGGTTGTTATTGAGAACTGAGCCTGTTTCTGGAGCTTTCCTTGAATCTCTCGGGTGTCACGGTGAAAGCTCTGAGGCCACCTATGGGGAGGGAGTTCGGAGATGGTTTTCAATGGAAAGTTTACCGGATAACTTCTGACCGTCACGCAGAACACAAGGGCTTCTGCTAGCAGAAACTGGAAATTGGCATAGTGTTCACTGTGCTGAAATTTTTTTTTTTTTAATTATAATCTACATTGAGATCAAGGGCCCGGGCTTTATTTTCCAGTACAAATAGAACGAAAATAGTCTGCCGTTTAGGCGGTTGGATAGAGTTCAGGAAAACTATGTCTGGCATTAATTCCAAAGTGGAGGTTTTGGTTCAAGCGAGGCCCATTAATTTCAGTAAACTGTTTTCACTAGTCCAGACCCTGCTGTGCAAGGACTATTTATTACTTTTGCTAACCTGATGTCTGCAGAGTTGTAAAGCAAAGGGAAAAAAAAAAATCCAGGGTGGAGATATCTATATCTTGGATCAAATGGGTTTTGCACCTTCCCTTTGGGGGCCATGTTTTAGGCGTTTTCTCTCCTTGGTTTTTCTTTATCAGCCCCAGTTTTTTTTTAATCCATCTTGCAATGAATTAGAGAAAAAAATTCTGATGGAAAGGAATCTGGCAAGAGCAAATACCTATCTTTTGCCTCTTTCAGAAGGGCACCTCCAGGCCACAGGATGTTTTGTGTGCCTGTCCCAAGCTTCCAGGTCCAGTGCAAAGCCCTGACATGATTCACCCCAACGAGTGGGTCTAAAATACACCAAGACAGTCAATTTTGGCATTTGTTCTCCCTTAGGAATTTTACTAGCTGCCTTAAAAAAGCACATAAATTGCTTCCCCTCCCTCTTTTTTCGTGGCTCCTCTCCGCATCCCCCCTCCCCAGTCCATCTTGATGTCATTTCAAAGAGAAGGATGAAAAGGGGGGATTTGTCAGGCGGTCAGGTTTGTGAATGTGTCTTTCCAGCCCCCCAACACACACACACACACACACACACACACCAGCTGAGAATGTTAATCAGAATTAAAAGCCGGTCAGCACTATTAGAGCATCAAACACCAAGACTTAGAGGAGGGGGAATACAGGGTTGGGGGTAGAAGGGGTGGGGCTGAAATGTAATTCAGTCCTCTGTACTGACTTACTAAAAGAAAGCAGGGGAAAGGTAGCACCAATTTGATCAGCTTGTCAGATGTCAAAATTATTGGACTTTTCTTTTAACTACCCCCCACCCCACCGCCCCAACACAGTCAAGTTTTGTGCCTTTCCCAAGTGTGATTAATCTCTGGCAGAGGCCAGAAACAGGAGTAGGTTTCTTGGCTGCCCGATCTGATAAACAATCTGTTCCTGGGAAGAGTAGGTGAAGGGGGCATAAATTGAGGGGGTAATCTTGGGGCGTGGTGGCCACGGGTGGGGGGAGGGGGGAGGGGGGCATGGAGGAGGGGAGGGGAGGGGGTGCGGAGGCCAGCCTAGCTAACTCTTGCAGAGGCCCGCCCTCCTGGAAAATGCAAGTGCCCTTCCTTTGGAGCGCGTGGTTTTGGGGTGGGTCAGGTTTCCTGCCCTTAAGAATGTGAGCAGACAGTGAATCCATTCTTGCTGCCAGTTCACAACGTCCAGGAAATGTCGGAGGGACACCGAGGGGAGCAGGAGCCGAGGGGAAGGCGTCTGGGACGTTGCAGACCCCGGGCTCTGGTGTGTGGCTTGCCAGGGGAAACCGAGGCAGCCGCGGGGAAGGCTGGGTGGGGCCCGTGATGGTAGGAAGTATTGCAAAGCAGAATAGGGAAAGCCAGAAGATGTTCAAAACAAAAGGAGGGACGATTTCCCTGCGTCGGAGGTCGCTGGTACGGAAACTGTATGCAAGAAAGCTGGCTGTGGATTTTGCAGTGGGTTTATTGTGTGGGCATCCAGGCAGAAAGCAGCAATATGAAAAAGTGGGGAGGGGGAGAGTCTCCGGGTACAGAGAAATCAGTGCTGAGAAGGCTGTGCACGGCTGGGAAATGTCACTAAGGAGAGTGCAGTGGCACTGAATACAAGGTGAATAATCGGCTGCCTTTTGGAAAGAAATGTAAAAATATTAATAAAGGCAAGAAACCCGCTTCTTCTCAGCTTGAAAAGCAAATCTACCTGTCACCTCCTGCCTCCCCCCACCCCCCCACCCCAAAACACACACACAGGCACACACACACACACACACACACCATCTTGTCCACCCCGCATCCAAGAAGCCTGGGCCAGGCTCGCTTTCCTTTGGATTTAATTACACGAAAATGCTGAACAAAACCCTGTAATTACACCCTTAGTCCCTGCCACTCAGGCCCAGCACACTTCCTGACTAGTTTTGTTTTTTAAAGAAGAGGTCATTGCCTCTTTTCTTTCCAAATTGACCAAAACAAAAAAGTAAAAACCCCAAATAAATCCAACTGCTCCAAGCTTCAGCACACCAGGGTCTGGGGATGGGAAATCTGTGTCGCTCTAGGAAAGATGAGCGAAGACGGGCCTGACCTCCTGCTTTCTCACTTTGGCTCTTAGGTAGAGAGGGGCAGTCACTGCTTATGCGTCTGCCCACCCAGAAGAACAGAGATGCGAGGCTGGCCGCCTCGGAAGGAAATCTCCCAGGGGCAGGGTGAAGAGGGTAGGCGGGCCTTAGCATCAGGCCTCGATTTCCAGCTATTTTACTGAGAGGGGCTTAGAGCTGGAAAAGAGATTGGGGACAACGGCTCACCTTTCTATAGCCCTGTGCCTTAACATACAGAATTTCACAGTTAGCCCCTGAATAGGGAGAACACATTTTAACAACACTCACACTCAGTGGGTGAGGACACTGAGGCCCAGAGAGAAGAAATAGATTGCTGTAAGTCAGTCATGTGGCTGGGGAAGTGCTCTGAGGACTTTTACGCTATTACCTCAGGAAACCAGGACATCTTGGAGGAAATGGAGGCTTCTAGATTTGGGGCTGGAGCCGATCAGACTCGGTTAATCATGAGATCCCCAGGACTGAGAAAGAAAGTGCTTTCTAAACGAATAGTTGAGTAACGGAACCAGTGGCAAATGGCAGGGCGCGTGTCAAGGAGCTGGGGAATGGGGACCCACCAGGCCATCTGGTGGCCCAGTTTCAGCTTTGAAACAAAAGTAAGCGATGAGAATAGTTTCACACCCACTAGGGACATATCAGGCTGGGATCCTCTGGGTCTGGCCAGAGAGGGAAATTCAAGTGTGAAAGCATGGCGGTCCTCTGGATGGATCAGGGTTGGGGGTACCCCTTGTTCCCTCACTTTCTGTCTCCAGTGAAGCCTAGGCCAGGTTTGGTTGTCAAGGAGTGTAGACCTCTCCTGGGCTAGAAGTGGTTTTTCTTTTTTTTAAGATTTATTTACTTATTTGCAGGGGAGGGGGGTAGGAACAGAGAGAGAGAATCCTAAGCAGAATCCCTGCTCAGCGCAGAGCCCCCTCCCCCAGGGGCTCAATCCCACAACCCAGAGATCATGATCCCAAGATCATGACCCCACAATCATGACCCAAGCTGAAATCAAGAGTAGGACGCTTAACCACTGAGCCACCCAGGTGCCCCTGGGCTAGAAGTGTTTTGAGGGGGGCATCGAGTCATCAAGCGGCCTCTAGCCCAAAGATAGGACAGGAAAGATGGGGTGGGTGTGCACAGTGTTACCTGAATTAGGTGAGAACAAAGGGCTGTTTCTTGTATGAGATGGCTTGTGAGTCTGCAAGGAGGTTCCTTCCACCATAAAATACACCCTCTCCACTTTCCTCCTTCCCCTTCATCATTCAGCCTGGGGTCCTCCTCAGGGGTGGACATTTAAAATGCAGCTGTCCTCCGTAAGGGTAGTTCAGTAAGTTTCCTAATACTTGGGTGTGTTCTAGAGCTTCAGATTTTCCTCCATCACCCCTGCCTAGGGCCAGGGCATAGAAAACCCAGAGAGAGAGAAAGAGAGAGAGAGAGGGAGAGAGAAAAGTCTCAGGGGATGCCAGGGAAGCACAGTTACACCATTTTGCTCGAAGCTGACCAGTGACTGATTTTACCTCCCAAATAACTGGTGTTAATTTGTGCATAATTTTGCATCTCTTGGGACAGCAGTGACATTCTTAACCTGCAAAGTCCTGTGGGGAGAGGCATTTTCCTTTCTGGCAGTTTCTTAGAGGCATCTGGGGACTCCCCCCACACCCCAAAACAGCTAGCAACTGGTGGGAAAGAATAAGGAATGCTGGGTTTAAAGCCAAGAGAACCTGGTTTCCAGTAATTCCGAACTAGCTCTAGACCTGCTTTCCTCACCTCTACAGGAGGGTGATGAAAGTCACACCTACCTCACAGGGCCGGTGTGGGGATCGGTGAGATAATGTCTGGGAATGCACTTCAGGGCCCTAGACAAGTGTCAGTCATTTTATTGTTCATAATCTCTTACATTTTATGAAGCACATTATAATACCGTATTTTCCACGCAGACCAACGAGGCAGTGAAATTACTCCCATTTTACAGACTAAGAAACCAAAGTTCAAGTGATTTGCTCAAGGTCAGACAGCTATTTAGGGTCAGCCAAGTCCAAGTTGAGCAACTTGGACTTGGACATATTTACATTAATGTGCAATGGTAAGCGCCCTCTTTTCCTCCATCTCCTGAGTTAGGGGCTGACCGCCCAGCTCAGGCAAGTCAACATATTTGCAGATCGTGGCCGTCCACCCCAACCCGTGACAGCAGTGATGGCTGCCCGTCAGTAGCCGACTTGACCGTGGGGAAGGGAGGCCTCAGGGAGGGCTTCCCGCTCGGAGGCCCCGCCTTCTGGCGGCCCCCAGCAGGAAAGCGGCGGCGGCGACGGGTCTCGAAGCCGGCCAGTGGAAATCCCCAGCCCTGGTGCGGGCGGGTGGGAACCCAGCGGCGCTCCTGCTCGGTGCTGAGGCCCATGCGCACACTGGGCCGGGTGGAGGGTCCAGGGTCTGCGCACCTGTGGCCTTGACAGCTCCCCCACCGAGCTCTCGGCTCACTCTCGCCCTCCAAGCCCTCTTTCCCCGCTACTCCCCTTCTTGGGGTGCGGGTGTTTGTTTTAAACTCAACCGGGTCAGTGAAGAGCACCCTTGTCTGGCGCTTCCCCCTCTTTTTCCCCCCAGGCCAGGTCCCTAGGAGGCTCATTCCGGGGTTTCTTTATTTTTGGACCTAAAAAAAAAAAACCCAAAACTTCCCCACACGAGCTTTTGCTGAGGACAGCGCTGGGCTCCCCCGTGCCCCGCACGCTGGCAAAGAGGAAGCGGGGAGGAGGCAGGAACCAGACGCGACTCCCTCTGCCTTTCTTCCCTTCCCTGCTCCCCGCCCCTTCAGGAAGAAAGCGGTCAGAGATCTGATCGCTCGCTGTGGCCGCTGTGCCAGCACCAACCACTACGTCCTCGAAATCTCCTTCCACCCGGCTTTGCTCCGAGCGCCCCGCGGCCCGCGCGCTGCAGGCTGGGCAGCTCCTGGCGGGCGGCGCAGGCTCCCCCCGCCAGGGGTTCTCGGCGAATCACGTAGTTCCTGGGCTTTCACGCTCGAGTGTCTCTTGCGTAACCCTACGCCCTGGCCTAAGTTAGTACTTTTTTTTTTTAAATACCAGAATTAATACTTTAGGAAAAGGCCAATACTTCCGCCAGAGAACCCGCCCGGGAGTAAATGTGTAAATTACCGTGCCGAGCGATTCTCTCCCCCCACCACCCCGCAGAGCCCCCCGGGGGGGGGTGCGGTGAGGGTGGGGGTTCCTGGCTCGCGGAGATGGGGGCCCTTGGAGAGGCCGGAGGAAGGCCCAACCCAGACGTTTGTTTTCACCGGGTCCTGCTTACCGCCCGGCTCAGCCTTACCAAAAAAGGCCTTTCTCCTGCCAGGGCGCTTGGCCGTGTGGCTTTGCAGCGGGGTTGACGCGAGGTTCAGCCCGGGCCTCTTCCAAGGCCGAGCCAGTTGGCTGCAGGGATGCCAGGCCGAAGAGTCCCCAGCCCGACCCATCTCTGCCACAAACCGGCTCGGGGATCAGAAGGGAGACTGCAGGGAGCAAAGAAGTGCGTGAGCACACTGCGTGCGACCTTCTCACCCTTAAGGTTGGGCTATGGCCTCTGGAAAGGTCAAGTGGAGAGCTGATCTTTTGCTCCAGTTTGGGGGGGGGCGGGTTCTCTGAGGGTGCCAGCTCAGATGGCAAGCTGCGGGGAGACACAGCCTTAGGAAGGACATTTAGGGAGGACTGCAGGCGTTTCCCCTGGAGCCTGGTTGAACCTCAGGCTTTGCTCATCTCCCAGACCCCACCCGGAAGACCCCATCTGGGAAACTCCACAGCGAAGAGTCTCTCCACCTGATGCCTTAGGCGGAGCACTCCCTGCTTCCTTCCTTCCCATGTTGTGGACGCAGTACTGTCACATGGGATTCGCCTGGAGGGGAAAATCTATGTCCAAAACATCGATGTTCTTGCCTCTCACAGTCCCTGACATCCCCAAACACGGCCATCTCAGACAAGCAGTTAGGACAAAACTGATCACCATAAACGATGGGAGATTCTTGGAGGGGGGAAGGGAAGCAAGAGAGCTATGCTTTTTAAATTAAAGTATTATGAGACTGTAATGGAAGTTTGTTTAAATGCATGTTTATTTCTAACTCAGTGTGTCTGAAGACACCCGGCATGTATGTGTATATATATCTCTCTCCTTTAGTAACAGCGAAGACAGAGACAGACAGGGAGATGGAGACATATGTGTGCGCATACCAAACATAACACTGTGACACAGACTCTCAACTTGCTTTCTCTAGCAGCCTGGCTAGAGGGTTGAGAATAGGTTGCTGTTCCTCAGTATTTTTGGTTTAATAAAGGGATGGGCTGAATAAATATTAATGTAAAGAAATAGGTGAAGCAGCCTAGCCAAAGCTAATGAGCCTGGAGCCATGGGCTGGTGGGGATGTCACTCCATATCCCAGCCCTATGTTTTGACTCACTCCAGGGTAGCTGTGGTGTGGGGAGGGCTGAAGTCTGGAAGGGTGAGGCAGTGCTCCGAAGCAGCTCTTTACAGAGCAGTCACTGCTGGGAGCCAGTCTGCCAGGGAAAGTTTATTATTGTTGGGGGGTGCACAGTGAGCTCACTTTTTTGCAATAACAGAAATCTGGCTGCTCTGAGATGAAAGAGGGGCTCCCTAGGGCTCCTCCTTCCCCCTTTCTCCCTATCTTTAAAACTCCCCTTCCTCTGCACCTATGACCCCAGAATGAGTGGGAGAACCATGTGCTGAGGAGTGCTGGATGGGAGAACAGGCTCTGAAGGTCAAGCGTCAAAATAAAAAGAAATACTTCTTGTTTCTTCAATGGAACTTTATTACAATTAGTAGTTAATAGTAGTGATGAGAATAAGGATCCTTATGTTTTATGCAATTTACAAAGGACTTTCACATGTTAACTAGCAATAGTACCAACGTTAATATCAGTACTAATTATAACCAACACTTACTGCCGGCTTCCTGTGGGCCTGACACTATGCTCCACACACGACCCGCTGGATTTGTTTTAGTCTGTGGCAGTCGCAGATCCAAAACTTCTGTATGTGTAAAAACTCACTGGCACAACCTGTTTGGAAAGGGAAGGATGGGGGTTGGTTCCGAAGAGGTATTTGCGTAGCACTTTACATGAGATTGTGCGTAACAGAAGACAGAAGAATGGGGGAACTGATGGAAATTGTGAGCACTGCAAACCGCCTTTGAGAACCTGAGCTTGTCACAGCTACCTCTCAAACCAGATTTACTGGATTCGGATCCCAGCTCCATCTCTAATGGCCGTGTAACCCTGGGCAAGTTATTTAACCTCTTTACTTTGTGAGCCTGTAAAACAGAGTTCATGACAGAATCTACTTTGTAGATAATATTGACAGTTTAATGATGATGCAAGAAAATCACCTAGCAGTGTCTGGCTTATCGCAGTCCCAGTGAGTTACCTCCTATTATGACAAGAAACAAAATGGCATCTCAAACAATTCTATTAAGTTGGGATGTATGATCCCATTTTACAGATGGAAAACAGAGAGAACGTGAAAGAAAGTAACTACATCAAGGTCACAAAGTCAGTAAGTGATAGAGAAGAAATTCCGACCTGGTCCGCCAAACTGCAGAACCTGAGATACCATAATATTGCTTCCCCTCCTCCAGCCTTGCCCAGGATTATCTCAGTTTTCATGGCGGTGGAGGGAGCAGACCCAGTCCATAGAAGAATCAGTTGAACTGCCGTCACTACAGCTATGACCAACATATCTGTTCCGCAATAAGCAATAATGATGAGCAGTGATCCCCTAACGGAAAAGAAATCATGGCTTTGCTCAGCCTTCGGGGGCCCTATGGGATGAAATCACAGCACGTGAGAAAGAATTTTTGAAAGCTGCCACTGGGCTTTACAAAGAGATAGCAGCTTCATTAAATGCCACCCCACCTCCTTTTATCAAATCCAGAAAAACCACTCACCTGTTTGGCCCCTCCAGCACCTTCCCCCTCCCTGTCCCCAACTGCAGCTGTGCGCAGCCAGTGTTTTCCTTAAAGGCCTCCGGGTGCTCGTAGCTTCTTTAGACATTCAGCCAAAATTTTTAGAGTGCGATTGGGAGGAGGAGTAGCTCACCCTGAATTCATTTAGCTCTGTCGTTGTAACTCAGGTTCCTAGACCAGAGCACAAAAACAAATCGAAAAGGCAGTTTCTGGGCAAATGGAAAACAGCTAATTTTGCAGGTGCTTTGGCATCAGTGGTAGCAATGGATGCAACATCCATACCGGGGGGTGGGGGTGTTGATTACAGACGAAATGAGTAATACCCTGTAAGAAATTCGCAAGGAAAATCTTGAAACTGGGCATTTAAATGCACTGCTCGAGGTGGGGTGGGGAGCGGGATCGGAAATGACGCTTGTGGTTTTTAAATGCGTTTTTACTTGGGAAAGCCGGGCGGGGAAAGGAAAGGTCATCGTCTGTTTAATTTCCACCCCCCAGCCCAGGACGTCCAGCATTAGCTCGCAGGGCCTCAGCTGTTGTACACACACGGTGGGGGGGAGGGGAAGGCGGAGGCGCGGGGGCGGGGCCGACTGGGAGGAATCTGGGCGTCCTGCCGCGCATGCGCATTTCCCAAGCAACAAGTGGGCTCCACAGACAGAGGAAGTGTAAAGGGGAGGGAGGGGGGAGAACTGGTGCAGAGCATGGCGGTGACGTCAGCGCTCCGCCCGGGCGGCATCCCGCGCGGCCAAGCCGGGGACAGCGCGAGCCGCAGCGCGAGCGGGAGCGCCGAGACGCGCCTCCGGAACGTAGAGTAACAATCACAACCCCACATTCCGGGCGAGTGCGAGCGGGAAGGGATGCGACCCGGGCCGAGGCGCCGCGCGAGCGCCCTGCAGCCAACGTGAGCGCCGCCAGCCGCGGCGGCCCGGGCGCCGGCCAGGCCTGGGGGCGGCCGGAGCCTGCGTGCGTGCGCTCCTCTCCTCTGCTCTCGTGCGTCCTGGAAGCAGTGGCCGCGGCGGCTCCCTCCGGCCGTGCAAGCCCAGCCGCCGCCAGCGGAACGGCCGACGCTGCGGAGGGGAGAAGCTCCTCTCGGCTGCCACCCCCTCCCAACCCCCGGCCCTCCGGGGAAGCGGCGACTTCAGCAAGATTGGACCCGGGCACCGGGTGGCACTGAACCCTCTAGCCTTCGCCCCAGGGAGCCTGGCGGGGAGAGGACGCAGCTCGTAGGGGGGCCCCCAGGGGAGAGGAAGAAACAGCCCCTTTCGAGCTTCCAAGCACCAGCCACTCCGGGGAGGGGGCCAAGAGCCAACGGCGGCCAGCACCCGGCACCCTCGCCCCCTCCCCTCGGGCCCGGAGCTTCCAGCCCGGGTCCGCGGCACCAGGAAGAAGGCGCCTGAGCTCCCCTCCCGACGACACAGCCGCAGTAGGAGGTGGGGGCGAGGAGCGGGCTGAACTCGTCTGCCGCCCCGGCGGTGGAGCCCCCGCGGAGAGGCGCTGCGCCGGGCGGTGGAGATTCGCGCTCCCTCCAGCCCCTGGGGCAGAACTTTCTCGCCCCCCCTTCCTCCCCCGCAGCCGGACTCCCTCCCCAGCCGGCCGGTCCTCCCGGAGGAGAAGGCGCGGCGGAGACAGCCTGGGCGGGGGCCTTCCTTCCCCAGGGCCGGCATCATGTCGGCGGCGCAGGTGTCCTCGTCCCGGAGACAGTCTTGCTACCTGTGCGACCTGCCCCGCATGCCCTGGGCCATGATCTGGGACTTCTCGGAACCCGTATGCCGCGGTTGCGTCAACTACGAGGGCGCCGATCGCATCGAGTTCGTGATCGAGACGGCGCGCCAGCTGAAGCGGGCGCACGGCTGCTTTCAGGACGGCCGCTCCCCCGGGCCGCCGCCGCCCGTCGGGGTCAAGACGGTGGCCCTGTCCGCTAAGGAGGCGGCGGCGGCTGCAGCGGCCGCCGCCGCCGCCGCACAGCAGCAGCAACAGCAGCAGCAGCAGCAGCAGCAACAGCAGCAGCAGCAACAGCAGCAGCTCAACCACGTCGATGGCTCCAGCAAGCCCGCTGTGCTGGCGGCCCCGTCCGGCCTGGAGCGCTATGGCCTGAGCGCGGCCGCCGCCGCCGCAGCCGCCGCCGCCGCCGCGGTGGAGCAGCGCAGCCGCTTCGAGTACCCGCCACCGCCGGTGAGCCTGGGAAGCAGCAGCCACGCGGCGCGGCTGCCCAACGGCCTGGGGGGCCCCAATGGCTTCCCCAAGCCGACACCGGAGGAGGGACCCCCGGAGCTGAACCGCCAGAGCCCCAACTCCTCTTCGGCCGCGGCGTCGGTGGCGTCTCGGCGCGGGACGCACAGTGGCCTGGTGACGGGGCTGCCCAACCCGGGGGGTGGTGGAGGCCCCCAGCTCACGGTGCCCCCCAACCTGCTGCCGCAGACGCTACTTAACGGCCCGGCCAGTGCCGCCGTGCTGCCCCCACCGCCGCCCCACGGCCTGGGCAGCCGTGGGCCCCCGACGCCCGCGCCCCCAGGGGCGCCCGGGGGCCCCGCTTGTCTTGGGGGCGCCCCGGGCGTATCAACCGCGTCGTCCTCGGCGTCGTCTTCGACCTCGTCGTCAGTGGCGGAGGTGGGTGTGGGTGCTGGCGGCAAAAGGCCCGGCTCGGTCTCGAGCACAGACCAGGAGCGCGAGCTGAAGGAGAAGCAGCGGAACGCCGAGGCCCTGGCCGAGCTGAGCGAGAGCCTGCGCAACCGCGCGGAGGAGTGGGCCAACAAGCCCAAGATGGTCCGCGACACGCTGCTCACGCTGGCCGGCTGCACGCCCTACGAGGTGCGTTTCAAGAAGGACCACTCGCTGCTGGGCCGCGTCTTCGCCTTCGATGCTGTCTCCAAGCCCGGCATGGACTACGAGTTGAAGCTGTTCATTGAGTACCCCACGGGCTCAGGCAACGTGTACTCCAGCGCATCTGGTGTGGCCAAGCAGATGTACCAGGACTGTATGAAGGACTTCGGCCGGGGTCTCTCCTCCGGCTTCAAGTACCTGGAGTACGAGAAGAAGCACGGCTCTGGGGACTGGCGCCTACTCGGAGACCTGCTGCCTGAGGCCGTGCGCTTCTTCAAGGAGGGCGTGCCCGGCGCCGACATGCTGCCCCAGCCCTACCTGGACGCCAGCTGCCCCATGCTGCCCACGGCGCTGGTGAGTCTGAGCCGCGCCCCCAGCGCGCCCCCGGGCACCGGGGCCCTGCCGCCCGCCACCCCTTCGGGCCGGGGCACAGCCGCCAGCCTTCGCAAGAGGAAGGCGTCCCCCGAGCCCCCGGACTCCGCCGAGGGCGCCCTAAAACTGGGCGAGGAGCAGCAGAGGCAGCAGTGGATGGCGAACCAGAGCGAGGCACTAAAGCTCACCATGTCGGCCGGGGGCTTTGCGGCGCCGGGCCATGCCGCCGGGGGTCCGCCCCCACCGCCTCCGCCCCTGGGACCGCATTCCAACAGGACCACGCCGCCCGAGTCAGCCCCTCAGAACGGCCCGTCCCCCATGGCCGCCCTCATGTCGGTGGCGGACACTCTGGGCACGGCGCACTCGCCCAAGGACGGCAGTTCCGTGCACTCCACCACTGCGTCCGCGAGGCGCAACAGCAGCAGCCCGGTGTCGCCGGCCTCCGTCCCCGGGCAGCGCCGCTTGGCATCACGGAACGGGGACCTGAATTTACAGGTGGCGCCCCCGCCGCCTAGCACCCACCCGGGCATGGACCAAGTGCACCCCCAAAACATTCCGGATTCCCCCATGGCCAACAGCGGGCCCCTCTGCTGTACCATTTGCCACGAACGTTTGGAGGACACGCATTTCGTTCAGTGCCCATCCGTCCCCAGCCACAAATTCTGTTTCCCTTGCTCTAGAGAGAGTATCAAGGCCCAGGGGGCCACCGGCGAGGTGTACTGCCCCAGCGGAGAGAAATGCCCCCTGGTTGGGTCGAATGTACCTTGGGCCTTCATGCAGGGCGAAATCGCAACGATCTTAGCTGGAGATGTTAAAGTGAAAAAGGAGAGAGACCCTTGAACCACAAGACCGCCACCTCCTCTGCCCCTGACCAGCTCCTCTCCGATCCAGAGGGCCCCTCCCCCACCCGCAGCGACCCTCCCTTCCCTCACCCCCAAGATGTAGAATTGTGAATATAACAAACTGCAAAAAGTTAGTCTTATGTATAGACATTATTTTCGTCGTATGTTTCTATATTTTGAAACAAAAGGTATGTAACTTCTTCATTTGAAGGATAAGCTGGTTTGTGTTAAGCAGTATAATATTGGTTGGGTCATTTGCATCATTTCGTTAGCATTTATTTGGTGGCAGAGTGTTTGCCTAGGTACAGAATTAATAGCCCTTAGCAACGACTGCTGCTGGTGTGTATTTTTGTAAATGTTATGCACTCTCTGAAAGGAAAAAAAAAAAACACAAAAGAAAATGACTTTTTTTTTTTTTTTTTGCCAAGGCCAGTGTTGCTGCCTAAAAAAAAAAAAGATGCTATAAAATGGTGAAAGCTTCTTTCTAAACAGCCCCAAGAGTTGAAGTCTTCACTTTATTTTGTTCCATTTTGTTCTGTTTTGTTTTTTGTTTTTCTGTTTTGTTTGCAAAATGGCAAGGGGGGGTGTCGGGGGTGGGGTGGGGTGTTTTTTGTTGCAAGTTTGTGAGGGAAAATGTTTTGGTTTGTTTCTACTGACCTGAATGTGTTGGATCTTCACGTGTTGTTTTGTTTTTGCTTTATTGATGCACGGATGCTTTTGAACAGTAGAGCGAAATGCTAGACATGGGGAATCTGCTCTGTTTGTCCTTTATACATTTCTGTAGTTAACAGAACACTGTAATGTGCCTTGGAGCTTAGTAACTTGTAATAAATTCAATTGATATTAATTCTGACCCGAGTCAGCAAGTGTGTTTTTCTAGAGCTGAGGCCACATAGTTCCAACATAGGGGACACCTTCCCGACCAACATACAACATAAATGCTGGTGCTGCTGCAAAGCCTTCAAGGAGGTGGCATCTGTGGGAAGGACCTGTGCTGGCGGACTGCCCTCCCCTCCCCCCCCCACCAGGCTATTTACATTCACCTCTTGGGGGCGGGACAGTTGCTGACTAAGCAATTTCTGTTTACTCTTCTGCATCTCTATTTTCCCCGATGAGCGCCCCAGCTGCAAATGGCATTGTCAGGAACCCGCCCTGTGGCCTGAAGTGTGTGCTGATCCCCAGTGCAACTGTGACTTGTGCAAGTGGGAAAAACAAAACAACCACAAAAAAACTAGGATGCTTTGCCTCTTAGATGTGGCAGAAACCACGCTTACTGCACAGATAAGGCAAAAATGCCGCAGAGCTGGGAGCCGTCAGTGGAGGCAGCCGGGGTGTGGGCACCACGGGAACAAATGTATGTTTCCAGGAGGGCCAGGAGAGTTGCCAGCAGCTTCCAGCTAATGCATTGGAAAAGCAGTGCCACCTTGTTCATCACTCATTTTCTCCCCCCGCCCCTTTATGATAAGTATTTCTAAAGGCAGGACACTTCGCCGGTCGGAAGATGTTTGTGGGGAAAGGGGGAAGAGAAAAAAGCCAAACCCAGTTCCCGAGGCAAAGGTCACTTATGACACCAAATGAAACCCATTCCCACTGGTGAAGAAATTCAAGTATTCGTCTCATCAACTTTCGGGCGGCATTTGTGAGGTACAGAGGGTTAGGGAAGCGGACCAGGACTGGAATGTCCTTTAGAGCTCTGAGCCCCCTTGGCTGAGACCAGCCTGGAGCTCTCCCAGAGCTAGGGCAAGGCAAACAAACCTGGCTTGGACCTTGTACTTTGTGGGAGGCAAATGGAACAGAGTAGAAAACAGGAGAGGGGTAGCAAAACAAAACCTATCTGAAATTCATTCCTGGTCACACCTGGACTCCCGGGGTGGGGGGGCATGCTGGGCCAGGACAGTCCCCATCAAAGTGAGGAATAAGCGAATAAGGGGAGAGACTTGGTGCCTCACCCCAGTCCCATCAAAGAGGGCGCAGGAGCAGGAGGGTAGGGAGGTGGGTATGGGTGCAGGCATGTTTGGGGAAAAGCAAATCACTGGTTAGCCCAGAACACCGGGTGGAGGTTGGGTTGGTGTTGGGACTCGCTGTTAATAACACCCTTTTAGTTTCTGTTCCTGCTTAGCCACCACCATCACTGAAGTAGTGGAGACCATGATTGTGTGTGTGTGTGTGTGTGTTGGGGGTGTGGATACTGGCAATTGATGGATCTGCTGCAGCCTCTTAATCCTGGTACATGGGAGGTGCCTGTCTCACCTCTTTAAGAATCTCCCCACATATAAATAGATATGCGTGTCAGCTTCCTGCAAATGTGTCCGTGCATTTTCATCTGCTGCCAAGTGTTGTATTGGTGCTTATGAGTCATGAAACCTATTTTCATCCTCAGGGGTAATTAACTTGGGGGTGATAATGCATAGCAGACTGTAGGAAGAGTTAATTCTAAAACCCATCCTTGCCTGGCTACCAATCACGCATTTCACTTAAAGGTCTGGGTTGGCTTTTCTCATAAGCTCATTAATAAAAACCAAGCATGTTTCGCCTGGAAGATCCTCTGAGGTGCTCCCAACCCCCACTCCCAGCACACACACTCTTAAAATGGGTAAAGCTCAGCAGCCTGAGAATACAGAGATAGAGTGTCACGGGTGTAATTTAACCACCATTGAATGAAGGAGCCGTGGGGGCCGCCGCAGCACTGAACTGCGCATGTGAACCCCAATGTGTGGATTACCTGTCCGGATGCGGACCCTGCGAGTCCCGTCCCAGGGCTCCGCGTGGGAGTCGGTCCTGTTACCTGTCTCTGTGGGCACCTCCGCTGCTGGGGCCCTGCCACTGTGTCTTCATTGCTGGGGTGTTATGTTCAGGAACTTTTAGGATTACAAGAGCCTTGCTTTAGTGCACATAGGTAGGAAAGGGGCCTGTCTCGAGGAGCTGAGAACAGAGTAGTTGTCCCCCCTTCTTGTTGCTGGTGCATTATCAGCAGGAGAAGCAGTAGCTGTAATAATGAAGCATCCGGCAAAGGCGGCCAGTTTGGGTTTCACTAAGGAAGGCGGCCTGATGAGGCCTGGGGGGGGGGAGGAGAGAGGGAGTGGGAGGGGGAGTGAGGGTTGGTTGGAACTCAGGCTGGAAGTGAATTATAATGGCACAGTTAATTAAAGTTTACCATAGCCAGGGGCCATTTGTTAAATGGCGGCTCTCCCTTCTCTTTTTTGGAGTCATGTGACCTTTCTCTTTGCTCTGCCCCATTCAGACGCTAGGCTGGTTGTCTTAACCGGTCTTGCTCTGATCCCCCCAGCTAGATTCCCCCTTCCCCAGAGCCTTCCACATTGCACGCCTAGGAAGCATTTTCTTCTCCGGCACGTGAGGATTCTTACGGATTCAGAGATTCAGACGGAGATCTCTGGATGAGCCTAGGTTTCTTCATCGCCCCTGGATGGATCTCCCCAACTCCTCCACTTCTCATGCATCTCACTCCCTTCCCCCACAGAGCCAAGGTGGCCAACTTTCAATAATCCATATTCTATTTACTTATATGGATTGTTTGTACAACTAATGCAAGCTGAATGTTTCTTTTGGTGGGCACAGGGGTCAGGTAAGGAGGGTTTTGAGAGAATGGGCTGATGGGGGTCATTTTTTGACCTTGATCTCTGAAGACTGCACCGTAGGAGAGGGCCACTGTGTCTTGCATTGGCATATGAACCCGCTCAGCTCATGTGGGCATGCATGCCTACGTTATCAAATGTGAGATTCATGGGTGCATTTTCACATGCGTCCAGCCCAGCCTGTTAATGTAATTAATGACTACTGAAATCCACTTCTGTTTTCTCTCATACTTCATCAAATCAAGGAAGCGAGACCTGGGAAATGACCTCACGGTCCTCTAGTGAAGTGCTTTCTAAACCTTTCTGAGGTCAGAGACACCGTACAAAAATCTGATAAAGATTATGGATCCTTCCCCAGAAAGTACAGATGCCCTCACACACATGGATTTGCATATATATCCTTTCCTTTCTAATATCAATTTTATGTATTTATTTTTCAATAGATAAAACATGCATTTGTCCCTTGGTCTCTTGGCGCCATTCCACTTGGGGACGGGGATGTTCAGAGAAGTTTCTAGGTTTCTGGCTGTAAATGTGAGGGGAATCTGAATCAGTGGAGTCTTAACCTTTAAGCTGTGGATCTTCACGCCACCTCCCTCTTTGCCGATAAGAAACTTCTGATGAGTTAGACAGATAAGCAACCATCTGGGTATAGAAGTAAATAGGGAGAGAGAAAGATCAACCAGGACTCCTCCTGCTTTCCCTTGAGCTAGTTTGGGGCTTCTCTCCTCTCTCCCCATCACCCTGCTCTGCCTGGCCCTCTCTCCCCGCTGACAAAGAGGGAGCCGAAGGAGACAAGAGGCACCCCACCCGTGCGCAATGTGCTGGGTAGATGCACATGAAGCCATCTAAGCTTTAGGCCAGCCTAGGAGGAGCGCGTGATGACTCCCATTTACAGGTGTGCTAGCTGAGCTCAGAGAGGTTAAATATACAAGGCCATCTCTGTTATGGAATTCAAGTCCAGGGCAGCCTAGATCCTGGACTCTATCCCCAGGACTCCTAGGTTGTTCCACTCAAAAGGCCTCTGACTTAGGGCCCAGGAAATCCAGGCTCAGAACTTACGTCTCAACCCTCAGCCCTCTTTCATCTTCCAGAGCCTCAGTGTAAGCCTGGCCAGTGCCAGTGAGCAAGGCTGCGTACAGGTGGGGCTGTCGGGAAACCCATAGGAGAGGGGCTCTGCGCTGAGCACATGGAGATTGTCTCTCTCTCCCTCTGCCCCTCCCCCTGCTTGGACTCTCTAAATAAATAAATTAATTAAATCTTAAAAAAAAAAAAAAAGAATGAGCCCACCTCTGTCTCAGCTTTGACCGAACAGAGAGGTGGGCAGGAAGCAAATGAGGGTTCTAATTTCTAAGGCACGTTGCTCCTCTGGGGAGCATCAGCCTCATGAATCACCATCTTCTCTGGCACTCTTGCTTGTTTTAGGGGAAAAGAAGTGGCAATGAACCTGGCCTGGTTGTCCTGTCTCGTTGGGGTCACAGGTGAGCATCCACCCCGTATAAGAGACTGTGTGCAGTCTGTATGCAGTCAGAGTTTAGTCTTGGGGTTTGATCCAGGAAAACTTACCTCTCTGTGAGCGCCATAATGTGGACCCCCAATTGGTGGGTCCCCCGTCCAGCCTAGACTCAAGAGAAGTGTCCCAGCCTCCCAGCGGGTCCCCTGTTGGCTGCAGCCTCTGCTTACTCCAGGCCATGGCTCTGTAGCGGTCAATTCCTTAGCATGTCACATCCTTGCTTAGAAACATCCCTTGGCTCCCTGTTGCCCTACAGGATAAAATGCAAATCCTTGGCTCCACCATTTCCCTCTGCCAGGGGCAGGGTATTTTAATTTTTAAAAAGATATTACAGGAGTGCCTGGGTGGCTCAGTCAGTTAAGCATCTGCCTTCGGCATCGGCCTTCAGCTCAGGTCATGGTCCCAGGGTCTTGGGATTGAGCCCCACGTCAGGCTCCCTGCTCTGCGGGGAAATCTGCTTCTTCCTTTCCCTCTGCCCCCAACTTGTGCTTTCTCTCTCTCTAGTGCTCTCTCTCTCAGATAAATAAATGAAATCTTAAAAAAAAAATATTACATATATATGGTTTAAAAAGAAAATCAGGGGCGCCTGGGTGGCTCAGTCATTAAGCATCTGCCTTCGGCTCAGGTCGTGATCCCAGGGTCCTGGGACAGAGTCCCACATCGGGCTCCCTGCTCGGCAGGAAGCCTGCTTCTCCCTCTCCCACTCCCCCTGCTTGTGCTCCTGCTCTCGCTATCTCTCTCTCTGTCAAATATATAAATAAAATCTTAAAAAAAATAATTAAAAAAATAAAATCAGATGGCATGAAAAGACACTCAGTGAAAAGTTGGTCAGTCTCCTTCCAATTCCACGTCTTCGGTCCCCCTCTCCCAAGGGAAGAACTGCCGGCAGTTATTTGGGGTTTACTTTTGGTATTAGATGCACAAAGAAGCTTAAGTTTATAATATATATCTCCTGGGGATAGATACTGGGACAAGCCAAAGACAAGAAGGAAGGTCTAAGGCTAGGAACTGGACTTGGGTCAGAGCCCCAATCTGAGTCTGGGGTATCTCCTGACCCCCTAGCTAAGGATTAGCTGTTATTCTTCATAGGCTCCTGGACAAAGGGCGCGCGTGTGTGTGTGTGTGTGTGTGTGCGTGCGCGTGCACGGCGCCCGTGTGTGTCCTTGGCCCACACACAGAGCACCTGCATCACTGTGGTGTGTTGGGCTCCTTAAGTGAGCCCCTGGGTGGTTTAGGGGGTTCTCGGGAGGGAATGGGTGTGGGGAGAGGTCGGGCAGGGGCCTCCAAGGCCAGGTCTCCCCCACAGTGTCCAGAGCCTTTCTCCTCAATAGCTGCGTCCCCTTCCGGTCCCAGCACCCACGACAGACAGCTTGGTGAAGCTGGCAGAATTGCTTCCCTAGGTGACAGACCAGGAACCTGTGACTAAAGGAAAGAGCAAGGAGGACGATTATTGAGTGTAACCTTTGGAGCTGACAGTGGGTCAGGCATTGTCATTTACAATTCTCTTTTATTACGGCCGCTTGTTGCTCTCGCGCTCCCGTGACAGGAAAATACCCACAGGGGGTACTGCTACTGCCCCCATTTTCCAGACAAGATAACCAAAGCACAGAGCAGTAAACACCTCGGCCCTGCTGGCCTCACTCCTGCAGGTGATTCACACGCTGCCCTTGGCCCGGCTCCCACACCTCCCTGTGCACGAGCGAGCGCCAAGCCTTCCAGGGAGGCTGGGGTTTTGCTGCGAGGAGGGAGAAGCGGGCATCTGAGAGCCGGGCCGCCGGTTAGTGGCTCAGGAGCCGCAGCGCCAGGGGGTCCGGCCGCCGCCCAGCGCAGGTCTGGGGCGCCGGGTGGGGGGGGACACTGGCGGCCAGCACCCCGGGAGAGGCAGCTGGGGCATGCCGGCCACGTGAACGCGGAGGAATGAACTCTGCGCCCCTGGGTGGCGGCCAGACGGCCACATGACCACCTCCTATACACACACACACACACACACACACGTCTGCTCAGAGCTGAAGGCCTGCGGCGCTCTGTCTGGCTAGGGCCGGACCCAATTAGCTGGGGGCCAGGGAGCCCTCTGGAGTTAGGATCGCGTTAGGGGAGGGGGAAGAGAGGTGGCTGGGAGCTTCTCAGGGTAGGGCAGAAAGGGGGAGAACTGGGGACCTCAGAGCAAGAGCTGCTGTGGAGTGCCCCCCTTACCTGGGGTTAAACCGCCGGGCCAGGCCAGCTGTCCAGAGGGAGCTTCTCAGGCGCCAGCCTGGTCCTGCCCCGGAAGGGTCTCCATGCCACTTGGGTGAATGGGACAACTCCACTGGGGCTGGGGCAGGCAGGGCCAGCCCTAGCGGGGCTCTGGGAGCTGGCCCCTGTAGCGCCTCATCAGCCTCAGGCTCAGCCCATGCCTTATAACTTATAACCGACTCCTACCTGTGCTCAGCCTGCGTTCCCCCCGCCCCGCCCCCACCCCCGCAGAGGCAGAAGGGGTCAGCAGGTATCTGCCAACCACAGCAGCTGCCTCCAGCACCCTGGGGAGAGGGAGGGCCTCTGACAGCCTGCACCAATTTCTCTTAATCCCACATGGTCTGGGGCAAGCCCTTCTCTTGGGAAGCAGCTGAGTCAGAGCCTGCAGCCTCCTTATCCCTTCATCTCCTGTCCCACCTGCCAGGGGCTTCTTCCCAGGGCTCTCTCTCCTCCCCACTGAGGCCAAGTGCCTGCAGCGGGGTTCCTGTTCCCTCAGGATGGCAGAGGCGGCTGGAGACACCTAGAGCCCGGGCTGTTGCTTGTCTGAAGGGTTGCACCGTCTCCTTTTAGCCCCCCAGCCCCTCTGCTAAAACACACACTGCAAGTTGGCAAGGTTCTCAATGAATGTTGGCCTTGTTGCTACCCTTATTCTTGCTTGGCTCAGGGGCCCTCTCCCCTCCGTTCCTCTACCCCCTCTGCTGGGAGCAGGAGGGGATGGATAAGTGCTCTGACCACGGGGCCACAGGAGCACAGATGGGGCCTGTCCCATCCGGGGCACTAGGAAAGACCCCTTCCAGAGATTGGGCCCATAAAGGAAGAAGAGAAAGGGGAGAAAGGGGCTAGGAGGCAGGAGATCGTGGTTCCACCGGAGAAGGGCAAGGAGTTAGCTTGGTTTCGCTGGTGTGTGGGGAGAGGAGAGGCGGGACCAGCGAGCAAGGCCTCCTGAGCTAAGCTGAGGAGCTTGGATTAATCTTAAAGGGCCTTTGAAAAATGTGAGCAGAGGGACGCTGTCTGATTTGCCGTTTGAAAAGATCTTTCTGGCAGTAGCATGAGGACTAGATTAGCCCGGAAAGAGAACCAAGGCTGGGAAACCAGCTAGAAGGCAATTGCACGATCCAGGCGGGAGGTGATGAAGCCAAAGTAAGGAGGGGCCGTGGTGTAGGGAGGGGCACAGAGGTGTTAGGAGGAGAGGAGGCAGGCTCTGGTGCTAAGATGTGCTCTGGAAGGCTGTGGAATACTGGGGACACTCACCTTCCAGGGCTGGGGGAGGAGGTGAGTAGCCAGAGAGGCGGGAGGACAGCCACGGGAAGTAGCGTCCTGCCGGCCAAAGAAGATGCCGCAGGATGGAGTCGTGGATAGGGCTGGGTGTTGGCTGAGAAGGAGGAAGGTAAGGCTGCAGGGCTGTCCCTGGAGACCCTGGCTGGTGCAGGATGTGCGGGATGGAGATGGTGGGCAGTGCAGGGGCAGCAGAAGACCCAGCTTGGCCCAGAGTCTTGGCTCTGAAGGGAAGCAGAGAACCTGGCAGCCAGGGGGCAGGTGGGAGGAGTCTCTCTGATGCACGCTGAGACAGAAGCACGTCTATAGGGAAGGGCTCATGGAGGAGAGGTGGAATATACCAGAAGGGGGATGGCAATTAATGAGTGACAGGCCCCAAGAGAGGAGACATCCAGGAGAAGCAGTATGGGGAGTCGCCATTTACATAGCGCTTAGTAGGTGCCAGGCACTGTGCTATGTGCTTTACATACTCCAACGCGCTTAGTCCACACGATAACCCTACGAAGTGGGTGCTGTTATCATCCACATTTTACAGAAGAAGGATCCAGACATAGAAAGGTTAAGTAGCTTGCTCAAGGTTACAAACCTACCGTGTGATGCCGATGGTATGTGCCCGTACTCAAACCCACGCACGGCGCCTCCAGGGGTGTGCCGTGGTCAAGAGCATGGACTCTGGAGCCAGACAGCCTGGATTTGTATCCCAGCTCCTCCACTTATTTGCTTCCCTTCTCTGTCCCGCAGTTTCCCCACCAGGAAAACGGGCATGAGAATTATATCTAATTCCCAGTGCTTTTGGGTGGATTCAATGTATAAATGCCCATAAAACACTCAGAGCAGGGCTTGGGACATGGAAAGCACAGGTGGACGGACTCACCTGGGACAGAACTGGGTGTCTCTCACCCTGGGAGCAGTGGGAGGAAGCCAGCATGGGGCTCACTGAGGGCTTTTTGTATAGCGTCTGCCTATTTATGGGCCCTCTCCTGGGTCAGATGGGGCTTCTTGGAAGCAGGTTTGGGAGCTGCTTTTGCTAGAGTTGAAGTAGCCATCGGGACTCCTTTGCTCTGCTCAGTCATTATGGGACCTTCTGCATGTTACTGTGAGCCTCAGCCTCCTCCGGGGCCAAAAGAGGCAGTTATCACCCACCCGCTAACACATCCTACAGAAGCTCCCTCTACCACCTCTACAAACATGGATGGAGCAGGGGCCGGGCACTGTTCTAGAGCGAAATTACTAATAATTTTCTTGATGCCTCAGCAGAGAACCTAGATGCTCACTAAATGTCAGTCAGATGATGAAAGAGGGTGTCTCCAGGTGAAGGAGGAGGTGCTGGGATTAATTAGTCAGAAGAGGAATGCGGGGGGCGCCTGCGTGGCTCAGTCGGTTGGGCGACTGCCTTCGGCTCAGGTCATGATCCTGGAGTCACAGGATTGAG